>NC_087475.1:43604141-43917355 GCF_036417665.1 Passer domesticus | reverse complement strand
CTTTCTTTCTTTCATTCAGTTTAACAAGGAAAGTTAAGCTAATTGGATTTTCTCATGGTATCTTCAAAAAAACCTAGTCTTCATCATTGACTCCTTAAGGAACTCAGGTATTGTGAGAACAGTTCAGTAGCTTCCAGGATGGGATTAATCATACCTGATTTAAACTGTTTAAAATCAGATCGTATAGTGTAACCTTTTTGTGTGCATTTCATCAAGAGGAAAGGTCTTTTCTAGCACAATTCATCTTATCTTCTGGAGATGTCTGTTAGCTCCACTGACCATGGATACCCTTTTGTGAAATTTTAAAAAAAAAATCAGGGAATGAGTTCAAACACTGGATAGACAGTTAAAATACTTAATTCTTTACCGTCTGGAAGTGCCTCAGATTTACAACTTATTTTCTCCTAGCTGAAGCCACCATATAAGATTTGGATGCTACTATAGACATTAAAATTGTTAAGTGAGCACGAGAATCAGTGAAAATCGGAAGCTGAATTCTGTTGGTCTGTATCAGATACCTTACACCTAGGTTTCATGTGTTTGTAGAAGCAGACCTTCTCAAAAAAGTACCTAAGTTTCCTGGAGAGTGAACAGTGATATTAGTTAAGGCTAGTCCTTAGCCATGTTTCACTCAGCACTACAGACATAGCCCATAAACTAGCCTGGATAAATAACTCTCCGATGGCCACTGTTGGTGAGGTAACTTACCTAAGCTGTAGGTGGGAACAAGATATCCAACTCAGGTAAATTGAATTCTTGTGCTGACAAGTTCATAGCAGGCAGTGAATTGCCCTACCAAAGCTGCTTACCTGGTTTGATTTTTTTTTTTTTTTTTGCAGCTTCCTCCCCTCTGCAGTCCCTGGCCTTTATGATGGGCTGAATTCATGCTGAAGATTTTCTTTTATGTATATTATTAGGGTCTTCTCTTCCCAAGTACCAATTTTTATGTTAACTCCAAGAGCTCACATGTCTTTGGTAATTCCAGCTCTCTGTCAGAAGTAACTGATCAAGCAGAAAGTGACTGAAATTAAGTTAGTAGCATATACATATCATTCACACACAGCCAGTGTTGCCACAGGAGTCTTGTTGCCTTCAGGAAAGGAAGGAACATAATCTGAAAATGTTTTACTAATGATCTATAAAGGCAAAGACAATGTGATGTCTTGTCCCTGGTTTTGGGACAAGAATTTGAGATATTTGTTAAAAAATAAGTGGTCTTTCCATATGCCTAAAGCTTTTATGAGAATCCATATACACTTGGCGTGATAATAATTTATCATTGCACATCATGCTACCTTATTTATACGAATATTTTTATAAACTGGGTTTATTAGGAAATAACTTAATAAGAAAAATATTGGAATAATAAAGAATGTTAAGCATATAGAAAGGCATCAGATATAATGTAATAAATTTTTCCAAAAAATTATCATCATCCACCTCCATCCTTAGAGTCACAGGACTGGTCATTCTGAAGGTTTTCTGCATATATTCTCTCAGGCTGACTGTTTGCAAACTGACATAAGTGAGAGCTCAACAGAGTGATAACAGACTCAAATAGCAGTATATTTTCCCCAAGAGTTGCAGCAAAATGAAAGCTTCACAAGTATAGTTGTTTAATATATCAAAAAATACACAAAAGCTCTGAAATGTGCTTTTCTCCTAGCTTATCATGCTGTGAGGTTACTGACTCTTTTTGAGACCTTTCAACTTCAGCTAGTGTCATTTATACCATTTCATAAGACCAAAGGCCAAAACTGTTGTAACCAGCTGGAAGCAGCAGTACCCTAACATAAACAGAAAGGAAAAGAATTTTTTTGCTTCTGCTCCTTCCCATAAAACTTTTGTCTAAACCAATTCATTTTAAATTCTCTTACCTTCAATTTCATGGTTTCTTCTATGCTGTCCTTTAAGTCTTGAAGAAAATAATATATATCACTGAAATATTTCTGTAAGACAGCCTTTTATTCTTTTGGCAGAAATCCATGTTATAATCAAATTTAAAATAAGATACACACCAATTTAAAACTTTGTCTTTAAACTGGACAGCTGGGAAATTTTCTGTTTGGACTGCATTATCTGTCTAATTGAACTGCTTTCTGAGCAATGCAGATTGTGGTGAAAGGTGCCCTCTAGCAAGATGGCATTTCTAATTGACTCATCTGAACTGTAACATTATTGCTGCCTTTCGTTTGATTATGTCATGATGAGTACATCATGATGCCTGCAATCTTTAGGGAAGGTGGATCACCTCCTTAAATTTAGGATGCTATGAATTATGGGCTACAAACCTGTCCTTTGCATACAAACAACCAACTGAATTTCTTCCTGACATGGTCTGTTACTACAAAGGCATTAGAGATGCTATTTTAAGTCACATGTGCAAGCTGCCTGGAGACTATAATCAGGTTGACTAATCAGGTGGCATGGCAAATTTGGCCTGTCATATGGTACATTGAATTCACTGTCTTTGTATTCAACTCTAATATTTTTCACTTACTGAGAAAATAAAATCTCCTTTCTCTTCACTTCTGTTTAAACTCAACTCATCCAGAAAAGTGGGTATACAGTTGCACTAGGCTAGTCAGTTATGTGTAAGCATCAGATATAGGGTAAAACCTCAGGGTTTTTATCCTATATAATAACTAGGGGCTCTTATGAGCATTATTATATTGCATGTGCTCTTGTTTCAGAGCCTTGATTAAAGACAGAATGAAGTCTGTGTTGCTAATGGTTTGTCGGTTTGTGGCTCATTTGCTAGTTCTTCCTTTCCAAAATATTGCTTGCATATTTTGTACTCCATGATTATGCAGAAACAAAACCACAGATGTTTGTGTTACTGAGGTTTCCCTCTTCTAACTGCATACTCTCTTAAGCACATCCCGTGAAAAATCTATGTCTTGCCCATTCATTTCATAATCACATTAGAGATCTTCTAGAAGATGCATTTTATCAGGTTTTTTGTGATTCTCCTCAATCTCTTTGCCTTCCATTCTTGATTTATTTCTTTCCTGCATGTCTCCTATCTCATTGACATGCCTGACTTTTGGCAATATTGTCAAGACATCCATCCGCTTCTGTTATTGTGCTTCAGAGTCATTAAACAATCACTGGAGTGATTATCCAGTGGCCAAACCTCAGCTGGATGTTCTTCACAAGGTCAAACTAGTCCGCAGTGACACAGTCATACCAATGGTAGAAACTTTGGAACAAAAAAATATTTGTTGTCTTTGTCCAAAAATACAATACAAAGATGTGAAATTTAGTTTGCCTTCCATCTACTCAAAATATTTCTCTAGAGAAAAAGGGTTGGGAAGTATAACCAACAGGAGGATTGAATTAAGAAATCTGACTGTAGCTGTCTAAATAATAGCTGGCCTATATATTTCAAATAGGCTTCTTACTGTAGAAAAATAGAAACGCAAGGATGGTGCATGCCAGTTGTCCTTAGCAGACAGGAGTCATTCTTTTGAAAGACCATGCATCATTGCCCATAAAGGGACCCAGCTTATAATTCTAATGCATCTGCAATATTAAAAGATCCAGTGGAGGAAAGGCTAGGTATTCAAGACAACTTCTACAAACCTTGGGAAAAAAAGTAACAGCAAGGATTTCAAGTTACAGTGAAGATACAAAGGAAGCTTGTTTTAGCAAATAATTTTAGAACTCATGCATCTCTTAAAGAGTTAGGAAAGCATATTTCATCATTTCCAAAACCTGGCTAAAGTGGGAAAAATGATAGAACAACTGCTATGCCAACAAGAGGCTGTTGCAGTATTCAAGGAGCTTACGATAATACTGAGCGTGTCAATCACACTTTTATAATAATTTTTTATTTGTTAAAGACATAGATGTATACTCTTAAATACTATTGCTCCATAAAAAAATTGTTCTCCTCTCCATTAAGGGGCTGTTGTTCTTTTCAGTTTCAAAATAATCTTAAAATGCATTTTTCTTTCCCTTGCCACAAGAGCATAGCTGAAAGCAAGAATTCAAAGGAAGTAGTGAGTGAAAGGATAAACTTGTTGGTACCATAGCTACCCTCATCTGATATTAATATTGCAGGTTGGTAACAAGTGAAATATTTCATAATACAGTCCATTATAGTTATAAAGAAAATATCTTGCTTTTATGAAAGTCAGGTTCCAAATCACTGCCATTTTTTTCAGAACAGTTACTATCAAGTTATGTCCAATCACTTCTTCACGATCATTCAAGTTACGAAGCTACATATTTCCATGCTTTAAGTGGACTTCTTTGATCACATCCAAGTTCTTCACAACTGATCATAAAATGAACAATGGTAAGGCACTGGAATGTCATTCTTTCTGCCTCTGCTCTGCTTCTAGAAACATACCCTGAACCTCTTTATCTCCTTTCTAGAGAAACATCCTTTCTGAGAAGTCCCAGACTGAAACTGTGCAGGTACACTTCAACACAATTCAATATTCTTCTTTGAACTTTTAAAGTTCAAACCATTGTGAACCATTTTCTCACTTCACTTTGAACTCTTCAAAATTCTTCTATTTGCAGACAGTAAATACACCAACATAGCAGTAGCAACCCTTTTGTTTCAAACTAATAATCCTGTTGTTCCAAACTCTAGAGACATAAAACCTGAAGAAAGCTTGAGTGAGATGGGAATGTAGACACTAAGAAACTTGGAAGTTGGATCATGTTTAGACAGAGTTTAGATCAAGAATAGTGTGTATATGCAAAAGCATAGAAGACTCTTGTTCAACAGGTATCTGGAAGGAGTTTGATGATCCATCAGTTGTTGTGAATGTCACAAGCAATGTTAACCTTTGGGGTAACAAAGGGTGATCAAAGGTATTTGTGGATTGCAAGACTTCTTTGGATTAGATCTTGTTGGCTGATCTGCAGATATATGACGGCATGCTACTTGGAGTGGAAAAGGAAATGAAACGTTTGCTAGCACATAGTAAATACAACTCAGGTAGTTTTAGCTATCTGCAATACCTAAGCTTAATCTAGTCACAGTAGACTTCATTTATATGTAAAGGAAAAGAAAAGGCACTTTTAGGAATTTATTATGGACTTCAGTATGTAAAAAGTCCATAGTAGAAGGAATTGTTTTCTACCATGTAAAAGAGGAAGGCCAGACAACTACATCAAGTCAAGATGCACAAAAGTCCTGCAGTTTACATATGTGTATGTACTAAGCAACTATTTGTATTTACTAGCAACATTGTTTAACTTGACTCCATCTATGGTCAAAAAAGGTCTTGACTTAATATTGGCTGACCACCCCTCAATAACTAAACACTGAAATTATTTCTCAGTTAGTGTCTGATTAGGAAATCAGTTGGAATTCACATTAACTCTTTGGCTATTTTTTTGGTTTAGGAAACATGTAATAGAGTTTTTGTTTTGCTTTAGCTTTTTTGTTTGTTCTCTTTTTTTTAATCTAGTTTGTGGTATCAACATGAGTAGAGAGTCCATATTAAAAAAACCAACATATTCAGCATGTTTACATAAATTAAATTAATTAGAATATTAGAAGGTAGAGATAAACCCAACAGATTTTAGGGAAAACTCAAGGTAAGTTCTACATAGGGTGGAAAAACCTCAGGACCAAAATACAATTTACAATAAAAGAAATAACCAAAGGAGCCATTCTGTAAAAAACACACACTGCTTCCCAATTTGTGCAGTAGCATAAAAAATAGGCAGAGTAGAAGTAATTGAGTATTCAAGAACCACATCCAAAAAAGTAACTTTATGGAGCAAAACTTAATGTCTTTCTGTCTACCTATTAAATGTGTGAAACTATTTTGAATACAGTAAGCCAGGCTCCTTTGATCAGTTTGACCTAGAGTCCTATGAATGAGTTAAACTATCTTCTACACTAAAGGAATGTTTTAACAACAGAAGTAGAGGTGTATCATACCATTGAATTATGTAATAGTTCTTTTCTTTTTCCTTCCTTTTTTACTTTTTTTTTTTTCTCTCCAGAAAGCTGAGAATTAGATTCTTAAACTTAAGAACACAAGTCTCTCACTCTGCCTAGTCTCTCACCACTGACTAGTGGTGTAGTAACTTAGCACTAGCAAAAGGCAGGACCCAGCACCCACACAGAATAATAGAAATCATACTCCTAATTACTGCTGTTTAATGTAATGTTATTTATTCATGTAGTTGTTCTTCTGGCATGTAGCTGTGGAGACACTGTGAATCTAAAATGTCTAGACAAGATGGGTGACTGAAGATTTCAGTATTTTCAGGTTTCAGAACCTGAAACCTGAACTTCAGCAACAACAGTACATCTGACAGCAAAAAGTGAAGATGCATTTTTGCATTTCACCTTTATCTCTGATGGTGCTTGCAACAACTCTGTTTTATTATGTCTTGTTCCAAGCTGATAAAGACAGGATATCCTTTCTGTGAAGCTTGGCCCTGAGAGGCCCCACATTGTCTTTTGTACCAAACTAAAACGTAACATGCCAAAAGCTAACAATAATGTAGTACATGATACACATACCTATAGCCAACTGGACACCAACCATGCTAACACTGCAGCAAAGTGGTCATCATTAAGAGCCCTCCAGAATTACAGACTTGCTGTAACCTGGAGAGGTTAAGCCCTGGTGTACTGAGGCTTTGCAGTCTCACACACTCTGAAGCTTTAAGGCCTAATTTATTTCATTCTTCCACTTACCCATCCACAGGTAGAGATGACTTTTCCTTTCCGTTTCTGTTGAACAAATATCAAGACAAGACCAAACATGCTTTCTAAGTGCTATTTGACAAAGTGAATGTTAAATATGGACTAGAATTTGGTTTGCCATCATTTTTTACTAAGTACTTTAATAATGATCCCATTGTATTATATAAGGTAAACGTAGACCCTTGCTTGCATATTTAAACTTATATTTCAAATCAAAGAAAATTCATTAAATAACAATCAAACAGTGTCAAGCAACTATAAAAACAGACCAGACACAAAATCACCTATTCCGTTTCTAGCTGAGCTACTGTTTGAAAATGAGAAAGTCTAGAACAAATAAAATAGCCAGATTTCTATTATATTTTAAGAAACATAGAAACACTTGTGATTTGAGAGCATTTTTCCCCCGTCATCCACGCAGATTCTTTCAGTTCATTTCACTTTTATGTGGCCTTTACATTCTGGATTTATAACTATGAATAAATAAACTCCACATTCTGAGAGTATAGCAAAGCATTCACTAGATCTTCTTTGCCAATGGTAGTATTGTTTTCTGATTAATGTCAGTTAATAGCACATGCCCCTCCATAAATAAAGAAATAAAAGCAGTTCCAGGCATGACATAAAACAAAAATTTCCTTCCTATTTGTGCTTGCTGATGCTCAGGTGTTGTTAATATCGGTGTATAAACTGTGTGTTCAATTTCATCCTTACAAAAATGAACCAATTTCTAAACATTCCTGGAGTCATCCAACAGCAACTTAGAGAACTGCACACATTTTCATATCATATCAGTGTTTAGGCATCTAGTTATGCCAGTTTCTCAGCTTTTCCTAGCTGAATATGTGAATCTTGCTGTTTGCCTTTGATTTTCACTGGATATCTTTGCACAGAAACAGCGTTTGGGTGCCAGTCAGGATACCTATATTGCTGGAACTAATTTTATAGCATAAGTTAGCACTGCAAGGATTTATATGTAGCTCTCAGTATCTAATGGTATACAATACTTGAGATGTTTCTTTATTCTCTATCCAATTCCAGCCAGGTATGTATGTATAAAACCAGAGTATTCAAGCAGGGTGTCCAGCATGTCTGGGAAACTCGGTCCTTAATGGCAGTTTGCCTTATCATAAGCAGCAGCCTTCTCCTATTTTTTCCATTTTCTGGATTTAAAAATTTTGAACTATTACCAAATTGGATATGCATATCTACCTATTAAATAATAATTTCTAAGAAATGAGATATCAATAGCAAATAAAAGATAAAAACTCACAAAGATGAAACATGAGTCAAAACCTAAAATTGTACTGAAAACACAATTAAAAAAAAAAGTCAAAACACAGAATCAAAATACAACCCCATTGAACCAAACCAAAACACTGATTCCAAGTAATATGAAAATGTAATTTTCTTATTTATACTCACTTTTACAGTATCCACGGCTTTAAGTTTTACTCTGCATCCAAGAAGATGAAAACTTTATTTAAAAGAAAGCTGAACTATCATGTGATTGAAGAGGCACCTAAAAAAAATCCCACAGAATTGTCTGCATTTGGTAAGACATGGAATCACATAATGAGATAGCACACTATACAAAATTCAACTCTACTTAGCAACAATTCATAATGGGTGAAGAGTTAATATTCAAAATGATGAACTGAGAATACAGTGAATTTGGAGAAAAGCCCTAAGTAAGCTCATACAGCAACTTTCATACTTTTCAAGGAAGTATATAAATTAGAGATTATTGTGTGAAAGAATATGTAGGAACAAGCAAATCTTACTTGTGGGAAATTAAAATAGTTGTATTTGAAAATTTAGCATTGAAAACCCTGAGAAGTACAGATTTGATTACAATGAAATATTTAAGGATTTTTATAAAGAGGATCAAGATACCATGAAAAATAGTAGCATCAACAAGAAGGGCTAAATAATGGACATAATGGATACATTTTGTTAATGTAATGAAAGATGACAAAAGTAAAAGTACTATAACAGATAATTCTGTTTAGTGACTTTTAAGGTCAGGAACTTGTTTTTAACCTCTGAGCTTGCAATTAATTATATCACTTATTTGTTCTGCAGAAGACTTCTTGTAAAACAATGGAGAAACAGATGCTGGCTTTGAACTCAAGCAGAGAAGCAAGCCAGAATGTGAAAAAAAGACGGTGTCTGAAAGTCAAAACATCTGAATTAACAAGACAAAAATACATTTAAGTATTTGAATATTAATTTCATTGAAAAAAATTATATATGTGAAAAGAAAAAAAAGTTAGCACTTTCTAGACTATAATGATATTAAATAGAACACTATCATAATATGATTCCTGATGTCTTCAAAATTAAGCATATATGTGCATACTCACATACATAATTTCCCAAATATATTATAGTTTGGGATTTGTTTTCCATAAAGCTACAGCATGGTCATTTGAAAAAGATCCAGCATGGTGGTTTGTTTTCTTTTTCTCAGAGCAAGCTGTAGAGATTAATATCTGAGTGTAGGCAAAAGTGTGTTTGTTGTTAATTTTTATTATATCTATTTGTGTTAGACACCCATAAATGCTGTCATTCTGGATCATTTGATGCATCTAGCTCAGTCTATTTGCCTGTGTTAGCTGACAACAGATGTTATTTCATCTTGTAACAGATGTTGTATTTACTGTAAAGTACAAGTGGTACTGAAGAAATCATAAAACAGAAAGAGAAGGTAGAATCCACCTTTCCCAAAGAGAACTTCTTGACAGGTCTGAACAACAGCACATGGCAATAAGGACATTTAGCTCTCTGCTGTGGATGTCTTTACAGCTCTGTTGCTCAATTCTGGCCTGACATTCTAATCTTGGTTTCATATCTGGTCACCTCTGCTGTTTAAGTCATGTTGTCCTGTAGTGGGGGATTTTTGACAGGATCATCCTATCCCATTGTTGTACTACCTTCTTACCAGAATCAAGAACTTTCAAACATAATGAAACTCACTACCAAGTCTAGTTAATTAAGTTTTGTGCTGGGTTTTTGGTGTTTGAAGGTTTTTGTTGTTGTTTTCTTTGTTGCTTTCCTAAGTATAAACACAAATAATTAAATGCTGTTAAAAAAAAAAAGTCTGTAATTAAGTGGGAAATTTCTGGAAGACAGATTTTAACAGAGTTTTCCAAAGAGCTGTCTCCTCATTTCTCCTCTCCCCTCAAATCAGCATATTGGAAGTATGCATTTGTACTGTAGTAATGAGGAGTTAATTTACAGCTTCTTCATTCCTTATCTGGAGAAATCCATATGAAGAGGGGGAACTATTTTTGCTCTAGGAACATATGGAAAGAAAAAGGGGAATTCACATCTTACATTACCCATAATCTTTAAAATCAGAATAAAGACAATTATATTAAAGACTAACTAACTGAACACCTCTGTGGTTTTTTTTAAGTATGAATAAATATCATCGCATTTTTCCCACTGTTCTATTTCTCCTTATTATTATGATTTCATCTGCAACTTTCTTATTCTCTTTTGTCTATGAAAGTTGATTCCTCAGTTTGATAGAGCATAAGGTCTTGGGTTGTAATTCACTTTATATTGTCAGTATCATTTTGACTACACCCTCTTCTATTCTGCAATGAATTTGTTTTTATCTTCAGTCTTGCATTTGTTGGATCAAGTTGCTAGCTACCATAAGGTGTCAAAATCTACTAAAATTATGTTACTGATAAATCTGTCTCATGTTTACTGGCCAGAAAAAGCTATTGAGAAGAGTCAATATTATGTTAAATATTTTGCTTAGATACTGGGCTGCAGAAAAAGACAGAGTAGAGCAGAGTAGTGCAACTTTCCCCCGCCCCCCTTTTGGTAAAGCACTGTCTTAAAAAGGTTTAGACTACAAATTTTAAAAAATTAATAATTTTACATATTGTACAGGCTCATTATTTCATATTGCTTATCTTTCTTATTCACAAGCGTTTCAGCCTGATGTTCTCATTTTAGAGCTCCTAGAATACTTCTTCCCCGTTGTGATAAAAAGTAAACCTCTCTGTAGGTGCCACAATGGCATAGATACATCACAACCCCCAAAATATCCAATTAATCCAATATAAAATGGAAAAGTTTAAGTTCAGGTTACTTTTAAGCTATTAATATTGCTTGTCTGCTGATCAGAAAAGATTACTGGAAGGACGTTGACTGGTGTAACTGACCAAAGCTGAAATTGTTTTGTAAAAATAAAAGGTATGGGCAGTTTCCTGTGCTGCATTCATCAGAGAAAAATGATACAATATCTAAGGAAATATTTATCTGTCTAACGCAAGTATCACTGCAGATTTTTTGTCACGAATGTCAGTTGACCAATAATATATGCATATGTACACTGTGAAAATAAATTTGTATGGTTTTTTTTTTGTTTTGACATTACAGCAAAACATCATTTTTAGTCTTAGAGACTGAAAACACAATAAAGCATGTTGCTAATATCAGTTTGCAAATACAGCTATAAAATAGATATTTGAAGTACATTTCTGAAATTTATAATAACAAAGTAAAATGCCATGATCAAACTCTTGCACTCCTATTTCTGATTTGTTCTTATTTGAGCACATAGGGAGGCAATGAGTGTGTTAAAACCCCAGCAGGAGCAATCAGGGCATTTAGCATCTTGCAAGTTATTGGTGCTCAGCAGTTTTAGGGGAAACAAGGAAAGTGCTTTGCAAGTGCATCCACAGGGTACTACGCTGCAGCATGGTGCTGTGATACCTAAAGTAGCTTCCTTTGAGTACCAGAAACAAACGTGTTCATTATGCTTGGGATAATTATAGCCTGAGAAATCTTCTTGAGGGAAGAACCTAGAGTGATACAGATGGAAAAAGAGTTGATGGAATAAAACAAAATGAGAAAAAATTTTGAAGATAACTAGAGAAAGTATACATCTGAGGCTTTTCTTAAAAATATTTTCATTAAAACAATTTTTATCTTACAAGATGGAACAAGGTTTGCTCATTTTGATTAATTTTCTCCTTTTTTTTTCTTAAAAGAAATAAGTAGGCTAAGATTTTTTTGGACAATCAGCATTTCATCAGAGCTAAAAATAGAGATTATAATATTGTTTGCTCGTGTAGGGAAATGGTGCAGCTGAGGTCAAAAATAGCTTCTTTACCATTGCTCCAAAAGGAACATGACTAAGCTTAATTAATGTGTAATTCTGAAAAACATTTTTAAACATATATATAACAGTCATAACTGTTAGGTCTCTTAATGACTACAATAAATTCTTACAGAAGAATGGGATATTTTTATTTGTTTTTCTTAATAAACAATTATTTCTTAATAAATGGTTTTCCTATTTTACCTCTTCATTTGTTTCGCATTTGTTCCGTTCTAATTACAACATTAGGTCAAAGTATTACAAATTATTTGGCATATCAACAAAATTATTTAGCATATTTTTAGTTTTTAGTTTATCATTCAATGGCAAAAAAAAAATCGATTTCTTTACTGTTCAATGTGTATGGAGTTTTTTTAATTTTAGTAAATCTGAGGCCATATTCCATTGATTGAACATAGCATTACTGACAGGTTTTTTTCACTGTAAAAATGACCAATCAGCTGGCTGAAACTGCAACAGATTTTTTATTTTGAAAACTATTAGGTATTTATTTTTACACACACACACTGTGCAATACTGATAATTCAACACTACTGGCTTCAACTTTTAACTTGCCAGTTAAGATTAAGAGTTGGAATGTGTTGTTGTGCGAGTCTCTAACTTCACACTCAAACTCTTGTGTAGCATAAGCGAAATTTAAAATTTATACACTATGTAACTTCATTCACATGCTTTCTTTCATTTAAGGCAATCTATCACTTAAATTATATGCAGTTAATTTATCCTAAAGAAAAAGATGAAGATAGCAAATGCTAACCCAAATAGATTTGTTTTTTGGGTTTTTTTAAAAATCTTAATGTAGTGGCTTCGGAACATTGAAATAGTATGAAACTATGCTGTTTGCTTATGTCCCTGAAGAAATAAGGAGCTTTTACAAATCAAACTCATTTAACAGCTCTATTGATGATGGAAATAGAAATGAGAAAAGTATACCACAATCTTTCGTGGACAATCTTTTTTCCCCTTAGGTTTAATGAATAAGGACTAATCAAACAGATTTTTTTAATCAGTAAACTAGATATTACAAGGATTAAATGCAAGGAGCAGATCCACTGAATAAGCAGAGTCAATTTCTACAAGCATACTTAACACTATAAACACACTTGATCAATTTCAATTCTATTGTAACAAGAAGTCCTTAACTGAATTTATTTAATTACAAGAAACTAGGGGCTCTCTCATTTAAATGTTATGCATATCTCACCGATATGCATAACATTTAAAAGAAAAAGTTAAATTTATATTAAAACGATATTACTTCCCAGAGCATTTGAAGGAATCTCATAACAGAAAATGGTTAGTACATTTGAATAAACCGAGTTATTTTTACAATTAATTCCTATTGTAATTTAATAAAAAGTTATCTGTCCTCTGAATATGAAGGTTGTTATTCCCATATTTTTAATTTTCAAATAGTATTTGTCAGATCCTCCAGGACAGCATTTGTTCATGACATTTTTATATGTGTATTTTCATTCACTCATTACATTTGTATTTATAATTGTTTCTACATTTTGCTATCTTCACATAAATATATGAGATTTTTAGAAGTTTGGATTGATATTGTTTTGAAAAAACAGTATTAATTTTTTTCCAGATTTACTCTACCAATGAACACTGTATATCAAGGGCATGAAAAGTGACTTGTAGTATATGAAAGCTCACCAAATGTGGCATTTGTTTTGCTGTAGTTCAATATTTTAAGTTCCATGCTACATTTTAGCCCAGCTCTTGAACACACTATATGCAGTTAAGATAAATCTGTTCATGAAAGAATCTAAATTAGCTTCAAAGTAGTTGCAGATAGTACTGCAAAAACACAGCTGAGATACACACAACTGGAAAAAGATTTAAGAAGCTGACAAAAAGGTGATGAAATTTGTCTAAATGTAGTTGAAAAGACATCTTTATTTGCATCTGATATGTATGTACCTATCTGCACAAGAAGACTGCATGTCTAAAGTCTGTGTCAAGATGGTGGTCAAACTAATTAATCATGGGTCCTGACACAGAACCATTTTTTCTTCTTTTTCCCCACTCTGTTACTACTCTGCTACTGACCACATCACTCTTGTCCAAGTCTCCATTTCTGGAAAAAATGAAATTTTCTTTCCTACTGATGGAACATGAATTGTAGAATAGGAGACACAGGGAATGGTGAGTTTTGCTGTCAGTGCAGTGACAGCATCTATTATATTACCTCACTACTAAACCTCTCAGTAGCCTCCCTACCACTTGGAGTAGGAGAAAAAAACACAATGAATAATCACAAAATGTTGACTACTCTATACTTACTGGGCCTTGTCAAAAATACCTTACAAGCAACGGAGCTCTCTCCATGAGTCAGTTGCACCGACTGATACAGACATCTTGCTAGCAACATCTAGTGAAAATCACCATTAGAATAATGGAAATATTTTTTGTTCATTGCTTGCAAACATCTAAAATGGGAGGTAAGCAATTTGGGAATTCCTCTTAAGAAATGTCCTATCACTTTTCTGGAACCAGTGTATTCAACCCAGCTTGCAACTGTTGAAAATTCTCACAGGTTGCTGACCTGACAAAGAATTTTAATCAACGTGCACACTGATGTCACCAAGAACCACTAGTCTCACTGACACAAAGCTATGGAGGAAGATAAAATCTTGGCCAAATATTTTTCAGTAGACTAGGGCAGGTTGAACTCTTATGACATCATTACCATTTTTATTGGTGGATATCGACACATATATTTATTTTCGTATAGCACTTTCAGCACAGTCTCACAATGAAGGGTAGAGTCACCGTGTTCTTCACTACACACATATGAACAGCCATATACTTGAATTCAGTAATTTTTCTCACCAACAAGAAAGAATGCATTTCAAAAGTCTGCACACAGATAGCCTACCTGCCCAGATAATGTTGAGGAAAAATGAAACTATATTTTCCTGTGATAAAGTAAGTGGTTTGAGCTAAAGCTACATTAAAAGAAGGGAAAATAAATACCTGAAGTTTGTTTCTACCTTGACTAATGTCTTAAAATTATTTAAAATGAGAAGAGTAAGTATATCATTTTAATCTATATTTTTTTCACAGTTCCTCACCTTAGAAAAAAGGATGGTTGCTTCACAAAGCTTTGTAAGAGCTGAGGACAGCACTGGAGAGGAAAAGAAGGACTGACTGTTTGCAGAAGTGCTAAATAAAGGAGGAGGCCTTAATGATGGAGAGCAGGCAGCTCACACAGGCTGGAGAGCTTCATTCTCCTTAGGGATGAGGACACGCCAAGTGTACCCAGATCCAGACACACTCCTAACAAGCGGTTGTCAAAGGATGTTTTTGATGTGTAATACTCATTGTCAATAGATATGCTGACAGTAAATGAAAATATAATGTTTATTACTATACATTGTCCACAAACATTTATTTATCAAGTATCTCAGTCCAATGTTCATCCCAAATATTCAGGACTCTGACTGGACTGCAGGGTTTTGTTTGGCAAAAAACCCTGCCAAATGCTTCAAAAAACATTAGCATCAACTCCTCTGAGATATTACTTTGATCCCGGTGCCAGGGTGGTCCTTTACACACTGACTTATTTCAGAGTCAAAGGCAGAAGACCTAAAGTACAATTTATCATCAATACTTCAGATTCTGGAGACAGACAGAGGTATAAATTTCTTAAGTACAAATATCAAGAGTTTACAGATGTTATTCTGAAGAACATCTATAATAATATCTACAGGTGTTACTGTAACATTCAAAAGGTCTCACTGTGCCTTGGTATTCAGCTCACGCTTTCACGTGAACATAAAGTCTCCCAAATTCCCAGTTTTTTCACCACTCATCATTTTCTCTTCATTACTCAATATTTCCCTCTTCCATACTAATTCTCTCTCTCCCTTAGTCTATTAATCGCCATATTCCCAAATCCCTGCAGTACATATGTTGCCTCTATCCTTCCATCTACCATATAGCCATTCTTTTCCACTCCTTCACTGTTAATCTTCATTCTCTAATTAATCTAGGAGACAGGTGGCTGTATTAAGCATTTGGGTTAGCTAGCCCAGGTACATCCCTAAAAGATAGCCATGTCTCTATAACCACATGCAGTTCACTAACTGCTCTTACACTCCTGTGAAGGTATATCACATAATTATTTGCATTAACATGCCAGGATTCATTCCTACATAAGTTTAAAAATGCCCTCACTGAGTGTGGAGAGGGGATTTTGGGGAAGGATACAGCAGCCACTTTGCTTTATCTCTCCTGGGATGTTCATTTATTTAGCCTCAATAAAGCCACTGTGAGGCTTGAAACCATGTTCTTAGTAATTCTGAATGTTTGCAAGAAAAATAAGAAGTATCTGCTTTTTGCTGGATGCCAAGGGAACAGAAGACAAGAATTACATCTATCAGTACCAAGAAAGGCTGAAGGACAGACTAACCTATCAAACATTTATAAAAAACGTGTCAGAGCACAACTTCATCCTAGAGATCCTGTTCAAATCGCTCTCAACTTTTTCTCTCCCCTCTTTTCAGAGTCTGTTCTTGACCATCTTTTTCCTACTTTCCAAATCCCTTCTTACCATGCTCATACCTGTGCTTTTCCTCTCCCTCTCCCCTCACAATATTTTTAGATCCAGTTTGGTCTGAAGCAAATCCTGCGTCTTCTGTTCTCCAGCTGTTCAGTGTTTTTCACGATACCTCCCTCTAGACTCTGTAGAACACAGGTAAGATACTTTTATCTTAGGAATTGGGAAAATGAAAGGCAGTGAACAGGTTGAAACAGTAAACAAGAGAGAGAGTTTCAACAGCCAAGAAAGTAAGCTTGTGAGACAGAGGACAGAATACTTGAAGATGAGGCAGCATATCTTCAGTCTTCCTCTCCTCAGCAACGTTTGCTTCCTGTAGCTGAGTCTGGATCACAGTAACAGAAACATCTCTCCAAACTAATTTATAGGAGCACAAGATCCTATTGGGGAATATTTCCAGTTTCTTATTAGCATTCTCGAGAAACCTAAGGCAGATCCTGCAGTAAAACTTGTCTGTGTAAAAAGCACAGCAGCAGAGGCTTTTGGCCAGCTTGAGAGAGAGAAGGATTTAAGGGTCCTCCTGCCTGTACCCAGCCACTCCAGCCTCAGAGAGCACAAAACTTGAACTGGATAGGACAGAGGTAAGGGAAACACTGCTGCAAATGCAACACTCTCCAGTTATAAATATTCCTTCCTTTCATGCTGCTTCAGCTCTTAAATTTTCATCTCTCTGCAGATGCTGAAAAATACCCACAGATTAGAGACTTCCATACTTCAAATGAAACTAACATATAAAGGGGAACAATTTTACAAGTGAAATGAATAGCTAGAGTCTGTGCAAAAACTGATCTCCAGATAGGATAACATCATAAACACTGGGAAATAAAGTTAATGGCTGAATGATAGCAGTACCATGCTCCCAAGAATAATAATCAGATATAGATGTTTAACTGCCTGTGACTGAGGACTCCTGTATCTTGTTATAACTCACCTCCCTGAAGAGTACACACCTCCTTCAAAATACAAATATTTGAAATTATGATTCACGTGTATTTGAGTATGATAAAATGAGCAGGAATTTTAAAGGTTTGATTTTTAAAAAATTTTATGACTGAAAAGGATAATCTAATCCTAAAAACAAAGAAGCCAATTTACACCATTTTATTTACTGTTTGGGTACTTTTATATAGTGTTTTCAAAACTGTTTTTGAACAGCAAGAATTAGCTCTGAAAAAATCAGTAATTCCAAAATGTTTTACTTTAGATGAGTTATTTTTTTAACTGGTTCGTGCATTAGCAGTGCTAAGTAAATATAAAAACATATTGGGGAATTGTTTGTCCTGTTTTCTCCTTTTTGACTGAAATCTACTAAATCTCTCACCTCTGTTACAAATAAACAGTTTGCAGTACTTTTTTTTTTTCCCAAAGGGAAATTTTTGAAGTTGGGAGTAAAATACCCAAAATACCAAATCAGGAAACCTTGTGTTACTCATTTATTTTTTTTAAGAAATAAAAGACCCTAAAAGCACCAAAAAGAATCTTACAAATTCTTTTTAATAAGTCTCACTCTAAAGAGGAGCATAAGGACAAGGAGCTGACGTGACTACTGTACATCTTACGAGATAATGCTGGTTTTTTACAGACTTGTGAAAATTTTATTTTTCCTTCAGGTAATTTTTCTTTTGTTTTTAGAAGCAGCTTGATAAAGTAGCAAATTCCTAAGATTTCTTAGTAGTGTGTATTGCATAACATTCATATTACCTGTGATCCTGAGTGATGTACAAAGGATACTGATTTACTCCTTATTCTTTTTATCAATTTAAACAAAACTAATTGGCACTTGTTGAGGAACCAGTCTTGGCTTTGAATATGCTAATTTCTGTATCTTATTATATCAGATTATCTGTTACACAGTAATAGTAATTGCCATGCCACACTACTGTGAAGGTAAATATTATGATGTGATGTTCTCACCTACTGTAGCAAAGAAAAATAAGATGGGCAGTGCTTTATAAAGGACAAACAAATAGTTCATACGTGTTAAAGGACAGTAACGTCAGGGCCTTAATTTCTGAGTGTATTTTCCAAGATACAGCACAGTATTTACTGTTTCAATTTTTTTTCCTTTAAGGGCATTTAGAATTGTGTCACTTTTTCCTCTTTAGGAATGCTGTTCTCAATTTAGTACATTCTACTCCGAAGTTACATTTAAGTGAAGTTATATAAAAAATAAAACACAAAACAGCAACATGTGTGCTCATGGACGACCAGTGCACACGGCGGCTTTATGAAGACCATTCCACTAGTTTCAGTAGCAGACATATTGGATTCTGTGAGCCCAACCATTTGAGTCAGTGAAATAATTCTTTTTTCTTCATTCAATCTGTAGCCTGTTTCTTCTAGGTGTGGTGAGAAAACAAGACACTTAGGTCCTGAATGCAGTATCCTCTCTGAATAAAGACACTGGGAAAAAAAAAATCAGTCTAGTCTTCTTCCTCACTTATGCCTTTGTTGGCTCTTTTCAGCCAGTGGAAAGTTTGGTGTGCTGTCATGTTACTTTCCCTATCACTTCATTTACTCTAGATTCTAAAAAATACCTGCCAAGCTTTGCAAAAGCCATTTGGAATCTTTGGATGTAAGGCAAGGGTTGAAACTTTACCTGTTCAATCAGTGGGACTATTGCCACTAACTTTGGCAAGGCATGGAATTTATCCAAAGCAGCAAGACATAAATATCCTTATATTTGCATCTTACTATCTTTTGTTGCCCTTTTTGCCAAAAGTTAGAGGCTTACAGAGGGAAAAAAAAAAAAAAAAAAAAAAGGAAAAAAGAATTTAAAATTATAGAAATGGTTTTGGGGGTGTGGGGAGGTAAACAGGGCTAAAGGTGCAAGAAAGGAGCCTTGGGTGCAAGGAAGAACAACTTCAGTTTCACTAAAGTAAAATGTAAAACCATTTGCATTTTCCATTACTGTGGTTTTAAAAATCAGCTATGGTACCGAAAAGGTAATTTATCAAATTGTAAAATATTTTTTGCATACATCAGTAAATATATATTTAAGAGAAACAAAATCAAACCCAAACTACAAGGCGTGGATGAGAAAAAAACTTACAATCTACTTCTGTGACATTTGACATCACATATGAATAATAAAACAAAACCCCAAACAAAACTGTGGTTTATTACATTTCTAAGGTTCAAACACAGCAAAGTGGCCTAAAAGAAACTGTTGTAGCTTTATTGAAATGTATTTATGAGCATAGGAACTACTGGTGTCCTATTCTGAAAAACTACAAATTAGACAACCTGAGAAAAGGCAAACTTCTTCTGCTGTGCGAAAGGTTACTAAAATAATTTATAAAAACAAATACGCTACTGTCTGCAGAAATCATTGGACAACAACATAATACGACAGTAAACAAACCCTCGAAGTGCGTTAGAAATGGCAAATTCAGGGTACAGATTTTCTGGTGTTTTATTCAGAAGTCATAGTGATTTTTGTTTATAATGACGTAAAGAACTGTAGATCTGTAAATGCTGATCTATAAAATATCACTGTTGTGCAAAACAATGTAATATAACATCAGTAACTAAAGGCACTTTCACCTTTTAAAATGCAGGATTGATCTAGTCTGTAAAATAAGCATCTATGTGATGGCAACGTATCTTGATCTCCAACTATCACTTCCTATCACAGTCCAGAAAACTGAGGCGGACTCAAAAAAAACCAAAAACCACCAAACATACCACGAGTGCCATAGGAAAACCTGGCGACACACTTCACTTTATCCCCTCATCTACGCAGCTTTGTGACAATGAGCACCCATCCGTCCCCACAGGTCCCGGCACCTTTGCCGGCCCCGGGTCTCCACGGGCCCTCGGGGCAGCCGCAGTCGATGGCGGCTCCGAGCGGGACTCAGCTCCCGGGGCTCGCCCGCAGAGTCTGCCCAAGACGTCGGGGGACACCGGCCAGAGCCCAGCGCAGCCTCCGGGATTCGCACCTGGGTCGGTCTGTCGCGGGTAGGACCCCCGGCCGAGACCGCCGGCCGGGCATGCTGCTGGTGCTGCTTGCCTTCCCACACTTCTCCCACTCGCACCCTCACGACTCGGGTTTCCTATCCAGCCTTCCAGCCAGATCCAAGCGCAGCAGTTTCCTCCGGACAAGTGCAGCCACATGCGGCACCACCCCCTTCATCCCGAAGCTCCGCGTGGGGCCGGGGACACGGCCGGGGCGGGACGGGCGCGGCGCTCCCAACCGCGCGCAACTTCGCGGGGCGGCGGCGGGCGGGCCCAGCCCTGCCCTGCCCGCCCCCCACGGCCGGGCCTCCCCCAGCTCTCCCGTGACCGCGGGGCCACCATGTGCATCTCCCACCCCGTGCCTTCCTCCCTCCCTCCTTCCCTCCCCTTCCCCACCGCCTGCGCAGGCAGGATGCGCGCGGCACCGCCATCCCCCGGCGGAGCTCTGCGCGGTGCGGTGCGGTGGGGCGGGCACCCCGCTCCCCCGCCGCGGCCCGGCCCCAGCGGAACCACGGAGACAAAGTTTGCGGCGGCAGCGGCGGTGCCCGTGCATCGCGGGGCAGGCCGGGCGGGCGGCGGGCTCGGTGCATGCCTACTGCGTGGATGAATCGCAGCAGGCGGCGGCGGGCGGGGGCGGGGGCCGCGGCCGGCGATTGGGCGGCGCGGCGCTCGGAAGCACTTTGTTTTCTATTCTAATGAGGGCGGAGCGGGGCTTGTGGATATTTACGTTGAGGCGGGAGCCGCCGCCCTTCATTCACCCACATGGTCCCCGAGCCCGGCCGCTGCTGCCGCCGGGACCTGCCTTCGCGCCACTTCCCTCCCCACCCCCCCCCCCGCCTCTCCCCCCCTCATCCGCCCCGCCGGGGAGCGGCGCGGAGCGGCTCCCCTCGACTGGGCCGGCCACGCCGCGCCGGGGCCGCGAGAGAAGGAGGAGGAGGGAAGATGGTGGCGGCGGCCGCTGGCTGGTGAGTGTCGCTGCCGCGCGCGTGTCGGTGACAGGAAACCTGTTGTGAGGCGGCGGCGGCCGCCCGGTGCGGGGGGCGAGCCCGGGAAGGCAGCGCGGCGGCGGGGGGCGGGCGGGCAGCTCGGAGGCGGCGGCGACGGTGGCTGGTGGGGCCGCTGCGAGTGGCCGGGGCGGTAGGAGGGGGTGTGGGTGGGCGGCGGGGGGAGCCAGGAGAAGGGCGCATGGCGCGGCGCCTCCCGAGCTCGCACACGGGGCGGGAGGGGCTGGAATGAGGGAGATTTGAAAAAGCGTGCGCGCCGCTCGCCGCTGCAGTGAGTCCCGCCGCCCCCTTCCCGCCCCCCCCTCCTCCTCCCGCCGCGCTCCGGGCCCGGGGCGCCTCGCCGGGCCAGGGTGGCGCGGGGAGCGGCCGAGCCCCCGGGACGGGCAGGGCAGGGCGGCGTGCGCGGCACAATGGCAGCGGCGGCCGGGGGTGGGCGCGGGCGGGGGTTCTGCCCCCGCGGCCCGCGGGGGGAAGGCCCGTCCGGGAAAGTTTGCGCCGTGCCCGGCGCGGCTGCGGGGGGGAGCTGGCGGCGCCAGAACAAAGCCGCACGTGGGGCAGAGGCCGCGGCGGCGGCGCGGGGGCTCCGCTCGCCGCCCACGCCCAGCTCGGGAACGGCAGCGGCGGTAAAAGAGGCGGCGGGCGGGGAGGAATGGGGGGGAGGGCGCGGGTCGGGGGGGGGCTCTCGGGGAGTTCCCGGCGGAGGCGCTTTTGTGCTCCGTCGCCCCCCCGGGGGAGGGGGCGCGGGGCCCCGGGGAAGGGGCAGCGCCGCGGGTTCCGAGCGCGTCCCGGGCCCCTCCGCATGGGCTTTTGTTCGCAGGAGGGGCGGGGGCGGCGGGCCGGTCTCTTCCCCCCTCCCGCCCCCCCTCCCAGTTATCCGCCGAGGTGTGGGACCTCCCGCTCGTCCCGGGCAGGCGGACGGGGGACAGCGGGCGCGCCCCGCGCCGCCGCTCGGGAGCCGCGAGCTTCATTACGAAATCGGCGCGGCGGCGGCAGCTGCGGGCCCTCGGCGGCGCCATGTTGCTGGGAAGGGGGAGGAGGCGGGGGACATGGCGGCGGCTGCGTGCTGAGGCCGATTGTTCCCTGTTAGGCCCGGAGCCGCGTGTGGGCAGCGGCGGCCCGAGGAGCCGCTTCCCCTCCCCCCGCCGCGGCCCCTTCCCGGCCCGGGCGGCCCCCGGGCGCGGGCGGGCCCGACCCTTTCGCGTCCGCCCGGGCTGCGGGGCTCGGCGGGGCCCGGGCGGGCGCGCGGGGGGGGCGTCACGCCGTAGCCGGGCTGTGACCTCCGCGCTGCCGGCGGCGGCGCCCCCTGGCGGCCGGCCCTGTGTTCTCGGCGAGCACGTGCTGCGCGGTGCGGGGAGCGGGCCCGGCCCGCACCGGGCCCACGGCACGGCCGGCAGCGTGGGCTGGATCTGCCTAGGCGCGGGAGGGATCCATTCACCGGGAAGAAAGTGTGAGCCCGTGTGCGGTCTGTCGCGCGGAGCGGTTCATGGCCGCCCGAGGGGTGCGGAGCGTTTCGCGCCCTCCCGGGAGGGGTGGGTTGGGGATGGGGAGCGCTGGGTTTGGCAAGTTCCTCGGTGACTTTGTTAATTCTTCAGCAACAAAATGCGAGTAACTCGGTTTTTTTCGCAGTATCCCCACGTGCAGCTGGACGTAATGAAGCTTTCTGTGGATGTTGCAGAGGTGTGTTTGCAGAGGAAGTTAGTTTCAACGGATGATGGTAAGTTTTTATTTTTTAATATTTTTTTTTTTATGTATAGGGGCAGAAGCAGTTCTTTTGAGACTCAGGCTTAGACTTCAGTTAGGACCACATAATTCCAAATAGTTCCTTGGAATTGGATGCGTGTGTAGCAGTCCAAAATTTCACTCATTTAGAGGAGAATAATTTAAGTTTCTCAAGCAATCATTTGTTTGAGTAAAGCAGTTTGACAGTGAGGAAGTTAAAAAATCTTCAGATTTGGTTTCTTGGATTTTTCTTTTTTATTTTAACTAAGCTCCTTTTTTTTTTACTCAGTCTAACAGAAGCTAGTTTTATTGTAGTTTTAAAGTATTATGTTAAATTGGCTGTAAGTATCACGCAGGGGAGACATTATATTTACATGATCCTTCAGGTCTATGTTCCTGTTAAAGAAGGAATTAAATATGTTCTCAAATTTCGAGTATGGTACTGTCCTGCATTACTGAACCTCAAGTCTGTAACATGGTTTAAGTTGGTTGTGGTGGTATATTTTACAGATGTTATCAGAATCTGCTTTTTGGTGCTGGATAGACTAATCTAAATGCCATGGTAGAAATTGTAATTTGAGACAGGATATCTGTGGCAGTAGCAGCAAGTATTCTTAACTGGACAGCAAAATGAGTAATTGGAAAACTTAGGAAGATACCTGCCACGTCATAAGGTGGTTTCTGGACATTAGAAAGCCAATGGCAGGATATGTTCAATCTAGTTTTTAAATTCCTGGTTTTCTGGAATTTGGGTGTAAGCTTTTTTAATTGGAGATTTGGTTGGAGCTCATCACCAAATTCAAGTTTGCCTTTGAAAAGTCAGGTGTTTTTAATTCTTCAAGTTGTTGTGACAGAAACGTTTATTTAATTTTCACATTTGGGTCTTCTGTGAAGCAGAATTGATTTTGATAGTGCTTAGTATTGCGTAGGAGTGTCCTGGGTTGGTCTTATGGGTTGTTTCAGTTTACTTTGAAGGAGATCTTTAGCCCAGAAATGTGAATATTTGTTCCAAAGCTTGTAATTTGAAACCTGATCAAATACTCACTTTGTTCTTTTCTTTCAGCAGGTACGAGGTAGACAACATATCTTGAATTACTAAAAAACGCTGTTTGCGTCAGAGTAATGTCAAAGTGCTTACAGTGCAGGTAGTGATATATAGAACCTACTGCAGTGAAGGCACTTGTAGCATTATGTTGACAACTGCCTCAGGAGATCTTGCAGGACTTCAGAGAATGGAAAGGTACAGTGTGGTGGTGTCAAGTGCTTTTTGTACTAAGGTGCATCTAGTGCAGATAGTGAAGTAGATTAGCATCTACTGCCCTAAGTGCTCCTTCTGGCATAAGAAGTTATGTCTTCATCCAGTCACTCAGGTTAAGGTTCCTGTAGTTTTCTGCTCTGCAGACTTCTGTTAGTTTTGCATAGTTGCACTACAAGAAGAGAGTGGTTGTGCAAATCTATGCAAAGCTGATGGTGGCCTGTTATAATCTACATCAAGGACTTTGAATGATTTCTGCTGGTTATGGGATATTTTGTGGCCTTCCTTATTTTAACAGCAGTCTAGTGAATGACAGCTCTTGTAGCACTAAAGTGCTTATAGTGCAGGTAGTGTTCACTAATCTACTGCATTATAAGCACTTAAAGTACTGCTAGCTGCAGAACTACACATTAAGTATGTCTTACAATTTATTTGTTGTTTATTGAACACTGTTCTCTGGTTAGTTTTGCAGGTTTGCATCCAGCTGTATGATACTCTGCTGTGCAAATCCATGCAAAACTGACTGTGGCAGTGACAAGTCAGTCAGTGAGTGTGGAAAAATTATACCCCTTTCTACACAGGTTGGGATCAGTTGCAATGCTGTGTGTGTCTGTGGTATTGCACTTGTCCCGGCCTGTTGAGGTTGGTGGGGATAGAGGCTGAAACACCCTTGTAGCTTTAAGGAATTTCTCCTTCACTGATCTGTGAAATTTTAAATTTCTAATGTTATTTTTTTTAAATGTCATGTAATTCACTGTAACCAGACTTGGATTTTTTTGTATTTGGCTTGTTGTTTGTATGTATTGGATTTGTTGCTGATAGTATGTATTCACTGAAATTTTTGAGGTTTTTTTTTTTTTTTCTTCAAAGTTTATATAAGTACTTTTCCATTAAACTGAGGTGGATGCTTGTTTGCAGTTTCTTCATTAATTTGTTGGGAAGAAATGGATCTTGAGTTTCAAAAAATCTGGATGAAGTTCAGAATTTTTCAGGATAAGTTGCTTTGAGAATGCAAATTACATGAAGGATTCAGCAGCTTCCTTTTGTAATGCTTCTTACTATATTGAAACTCTGCATTTTCTAAATGATAATGGGGCACATTTTTAGCCTAAGTTTTTCCATCCAGAATTTGTCAAATTTAAGAGCAACAAATGAGGTTACAGGCAGAGCTTTAATCATTCATCACCTACGGAACCTTAATATGTGTCCATTTATCTTGGGGTGTCCACATTGATGAGTGCAACAGTGGTCAGCTTGTAACCTTCTTAGTGAATCACTTAGTGTGTGACACATAGCAATGAAAGAAAGCATCTCTTGAGCTTCCTGAAGAGCTTACCTGAAGGAAAACTCATCCGAATAACTGCTTCAAAGAAGCCGAGATTGGTTGTTTGGGAAAGATATAACTGGCCTCTATAAGGAAAACTCACTAAAATCTGGATGTGGAGCGTTCAACATATCTTGGATTGTTAAATGAGCTGCATAGTAGTAAACTATACTTGTAGCTCAAATGTTGATGGGTTTAGTTCTCAAACAGGCTTACAGAGGACTATTGCTATAAATTCAAATTACTTTGGTGCTTTAAGCTCCTAGGCCCTATATAGTACTTTAAAGTAGAATAGAGTCCTTTTGTGGTGGGAAAATATGGGTCAAGGCTGCCCTTGCTCTTCTTACTTCGAATTTCAATGGAATATGAAGCTAAATGGGTCGTTCCTAAAGTGTTCAACACTGGGTATTGCAACGCTGTCTTGCCATATTACTCTGTCCTCTAGCAAGAAGTTGAGATTACATAGATGCCTTTGACATCATTAAACTTCTTTCTGAAGTAACCAAGCCACATTGGACTTGTGCATGCTGCTCAGTTTCCACTGCTTTTGGTGTCTTACCTATTCAGATAGTTTTCTTGCCCCAAATACACTATTCCCAAGTTTAAAATTCTCTACTTAGTCTTGCTGATTAGAGGAAGCTTGTGTCTGTGGAGTCAGCAGATGAGGTGTGTGTCTTGTCCTGATTTCTGGATGCTCAGTTTCTGCAGTAATCTGGTGATTTAAGGTTTAACTCCTTCAAGTGTGAAAGCAGTATTCTTAAAAATGAAAATGTTTTCATATGTGATCATGTTTATACCACCATGTAAGTATCAAGGTTTGAAATGCCTGAAGATGCTTATTAGCTGGATAATGAAGCCTTTTAAAATCAAGTACTTTCACAAGGAAATTTTATGTGTCAGTGGAGACTTGTCCTTTGAGTGTGTTGCAGTGTACCTAGTTTTAATACCTTTACATGAAAATGATCACTTTGTGAAATTATTTTGTCTTCCAGTCATAAATTAATTCATGCCTGGACTACAAAAAAATACATCGACATGGTGCAGGTATGAGAAATTATTTTGAAACTTACACATCTTCAAGATGTAGTAAGCTCTGCTTTAGTCAAGAAGTTAGGACACTGCCTTTCTAATACTAGTCTTACTTGCATGACTTAATACAGCATTGGCTTATTAGTTTTAGAACTTGAAAGTTTCAAGTTAGTCATATGCTCATTTTGGAAAACCCGTTCATACTCTGTTTGCACTTCAAGTTAGTGTTCTCATTGATACGTAATAAGTGAATCCAGTCCTGTTACCTTAAGTTCTGTGTAAATGGGGCTTTTCAGTCATTTGAATGTTTACTCATAAATAATCATCAGCTCTGTACATTTGTTTCAGTGTAGCTGGCACTGAAGTAGTTGACAGGAGACTAGGGAGAGAAGTAATGCTGCTAAGTTCAGCTGGTTTTACTGCATTAAGTTAATCCTTGTCTTCAATATTAATGTAGAAGATGTGACTAGAGAGGAGTGGTTAGATGGCTGAAACAAGTGCCAGTTCTAAAATTTGCAGAAATACAGAGGCATTTTCTGCAGATGTGTTCAGCTTTTCTGTTGAAAATGTCACATGTGTGAGAAGTGTATTTCTGAACCATTCAAACTTCTGGAAGATTGGTCTAATGAAGATAAGCCTATGTGGATTTTTAGGAATTGTCTAAAATGAGGTTATTTTTTCAAAGTGTATATGCAGGAAGAGCATAGCTTACACTGTCTTTCTCAACAAAAAATAAAAAAAAATCCAAGTAGTGTTAACGCTTCCTGTCGTCCTAGTATAGCACAGTTGGCCTTATAAGAAAAACCTTTTCTGTTAACCATAGAAAATTCTGTGTACTCTGTATCTGAAAGCATGCTGGGAAGTGAAACATTTTTTCCCCTAATTTGTCACTGGGTGATACTGAAAAAAACAGCTCAGTTATTTAGAAGTGAGTTTCTTATGCTGACATTTGAATATCAAAATTGACTGGTGAGATGACTGGTATAGACATTTTGAGCTTGTTCATAAGACATTAAATGAATAGGACTAAAGGGGAATCTCCCCTGCTGTCGTGGTGCAGAGTTGGATTTCTCTGCCATAGCTGACTTTCTACCATAGAAAATTAATGCAATGCTCCATGTTCTACAGTATGTCACTTGTATTTGTGTAGTTCATAAGTTGTCTACAAAGACTTGGTAAAGACCGCTTTCTTTAAAGCTGGGATTATTGGAATTTGTCTCCATACCACTTTTCCCTATTGTCCCCCAATCATAGAATTCATTCCCTGAAGCCTTTTCTTTTTCTCTCTTTGGTCCTGGTAGCTTCATGTGAATAGGCTAATAGCATTGAGTATATAAAACAGATCCAGAATAGGAAGGAGTGGGCTGCATCATGTTCTGGTTCTTCATAGAAACCTTGCAATAAAATCTGCAGTTCTTGAAGAGCCAGTTTCTGGCAATTTCCTGTTCCTTTTTTTCGGTGATTTCTAAAGGAAAAAATACTGGAGGAAAATAAATGAGAACTGTTAGAATTCTCTATTTATTACATCTATTCTTCTGATGGGTATCTGCTGTGAATGTATCAGTATCTGTAGCATCTGTAGTGATACAGCAAGAGAAGTGTTGCAGCAGGTACCTGTTAATGTGCATGGGAGTTGTCTAGAATCTGATATGCATGTGTTCCCACCCTGCCATTGTTGCATGCTACACATTCTGAAACTGAATGCAGTTTGGAACAGGACGGACAAAAAATATTGCATATATTCATTCCAGTAGAATAATACAAGACTTTAATACTACAGCCAGTTGTGTTCTTGGTGGGAGGAGAACTGACTAGTAGGTAGAGACTGAGAGTTTCACTTTATAAGTCTTATTCTGGATTTTTCATTGCTGTAAAGAAGACAAAACTACTGAAGCCATTGTAGCGTTTCATTCTTACTGTTAAACAAAACTTAATTTTGCCTAGTTCCCCTTTTAAATGGGTGAGCAATTCTGTGAATTTTGGGCTTAAGTGTTGGGGTTTGGGTGTTTGTATTGGTATGGGGTGGGATGTTGGGGTTTCTTTATTACACTTAGCTTGCTTAGGATGACATGACGTGCATTATTCTAGTATTGAATGCCAATGCCCATACATAAAATGCTTGATCAAAAAACTTTATTACTAAAAAATAATTTCAGGCTCTATGAGAAGGAGTCAGGTTCTTCACATTGGTAACAAACTACAAAGCTGTAAATGGAAACAGTTGTGACTTCGACTTCGGTAGCCTTCAGTGGCATTTCATGACTCAAGGAGATTAGCACTTGAAGGACCGATTCCTTTGAGCATTACAAATTTGTACCAGGTTCAGACATTACTTTAGCTGAGGGAAGGAATCTCCCTAGTTAAAGGAAAAAGGGCTTTTACATGTGGCCAACATGCTTTGCATGGAACAATTTTGACACAAATTTTGTAAACAGCAAGCTGAGACTTCGAAGTGAAGAAATGCTTACTTGGATGATTGGTGTTTGGTGGTATCTGGGATTCAGGCTGCTTTTGGTTACTCTTGACTGACCCAGCTAATTTAATGCCTGGCTGTCAATGCTTGAATGAATGGGGCAGTTGAAAAGAAAACCAGTCTGTGGTGAATGCTTCAGATTATTATACAAATAATCTATATTATAGCAGTGCAGAATGCATCTCTAGTGATTTAGAAGTGTCTTGGGGGAATCTGACCTACAGGTAAGTGATAGCTGGTCATGCCCCACTTTTAATAGAAAAATGTAGGCCTGTTTCAAATAGCGTGATACTCCCTGGGAGGTGGACGGTGATCAAGGATGTGAGTAAAGGAAGGTAAGATGAAAAAAACTGAATGGATGGTAAGGAGAGTAGAAAGCTCAGTTAAAGCAGAAGAGTAGCAGGACTTGGGTTGCTTAATCTCTGTTTTGTGTGCTTTGTATGCTGCTGTGACCGACAAGAATGTTAGAGTAACTGTCCTGCTGTGGGACATGTCAGCAGTTGGGACAGAAATGATCAGGAATTTAACAATGGGATAAGATGCACAACAATAAGAAATCCCTTGGGTGACGTGCTATAGAATCTTTTAAAAGATTCCAGATACCCATATCTTTTAAGTGTATTTATGGCAGTCCTTTTTCCTGCTGCAGAACAAATTAACTAGTTCCTGTTTATTATACTTGATGCAGAGAGAAAGCTGCTTCCACTGTTGCAGAGGACTGCCATTTTTCAAGTTACTTCTGTAATTCTTTAACTGTCCTCTCTGCAGAGATGTAAAATATAAGCACTTATGAAGTACTGAGTCACTAGTTAGTTGTTTTGATATATATGTGTCATTTTATTTTCTCACTCCATACCACTTTGGCAAAAGCCCATGTTTTATGTGGGAAATAACACTGTAGTTCCTGAATATTACTGTAATAGTTGGAAATAAAAGATACCTGTGTTAAACACAAGCAAAACTGTGAGTTCCACTTAGGGTTTTTTTTGGTTTTCCTAGTAGTTTTCCAAAGACCAAAAAATGTCTTGAAAAACTTCTTTTATGTACCTCGTTTTCCACACAAACTTGAGAACTTGGAACTACTAGGTGGCTGATATTTTTTTTTCAAATTTGATAAAAGGTACTATAATGAAACATGTCTTCGGAGCAGCTTTTTTGCCTGCAGAAAAGGGTGTCAGTATGTGCAATAAGCTCTGCTAATAGTTTTAATTTAGGTAAAATCTTAATTCTTACCTAGCAAAAGATTTTGAAAAACTGGTTGATTGAACAGTAATTTATACATAGATTTTATGATTAGAATTACTCCAGGTGGGGTGAAGGTGTCTAGTTGTGCTATATTAAATAATTTTTGAGAAACTGTAATGTAGTGTGACACACTACTGTTCTGGGATATACTTTTATGAATCAGTGTTACCAGATGAAGCATAAAAGCAAATCATTACTATACATCTTGTGTCTATCAAAATAATGCACTGTAAGTCACAAATATCTTTGAAATTATATGATACTTATGTTCTCAAGGTTTGTGGAGTATTTTGTGTTAAGAAGTGCTCCCTTTCAGCCATCAGAGGGAAATTTTGCAGTATAATGCTGCGCAGGGTGGTTCACTTCCATGAGAAAGTTGTAGCCTCTGAACCGCTCAGTTCATAATTTAGTTCCAACCTGAAGGTCCCACAGCAGGTTTTAAATCTTCTGTATGTCACCAAATTGTACTGTTTGTCAGCATCTTTTGGTAGAGTTTTAGCTCTAATCTTGCATTAACAGATATGTGGTGCTTCTGGATGTATTGGACTGGATATGTGTGCAGGTGAGTATGCTGGAAGAACTAATTAGGTGTTGGATAGCCCAAAGATGCTTACTTACACAGTTAGGAGAATGAACATATAGTATTTTGTGGTTGCTTGATTAACAATCCTACCAATACTCCTTGGAGTATTTTCAATGGTCAGCCAAGAAGTTTGGAATACCTCAGACTTTGGGGAAAAAACAGAACTAGAGATGCTAAAAAAAAATTAGGCTCAGTCTCTGTCCTTTAGTTACTGGGTGGCTGGGAAAGTAGTTCTTTCCAGTTCTCCCCATTCACATGTTTTCAAGAAATTCACTGATCCCAGCTTAAATCCAAATGGTTTTGAGTTATGAATAGATCCTAGCAGGCAGCATTTGAGAGTCTGGTCTAGCAGTATAGTGAAAGGAGGTTTTGCTCAGGGAGATGGCATGAGCAGTCTGTAATATAGGTTATACACGGAGATCAGTGCAAACAGAAGTGAGCATGTTCTTTGTCTGGCCAGGTCTGAGTCAGCTCCTGTTTGAAGCTGTACTCTGAATGAGAATGATTGTTTTTACCTTTATTTCCTAGCAACTCATGTCCAAAGATTGTATAGATCACTTTGACAACAGGTGTTCACGTGTTGGCATCTACTATTCAAAGTTATTTTTGTCCCTTTTGAAGGTTTGTTTATTAAATTCAGCCAGTAATTAAACACACAGTCAGTAGAAAGATGCAGTTACACATGAATTGAGATATGTACTGCACTTGAAATTTGGAAAAGAAAACACCATATTTTCATGTGACTTAACGTGTTTCTAAATAGGAGGTTGGAGTGGTTGGAGGTTAAAACATAAGGGTAGAGTAGGGGAGAAAAGGGAGAAAAATAATTGCTGGAAAAGAACCTTGTCTGTTGGGGAGGCTAGAACTATGATCTCTCTTGAAAGTCTAGGTAAACTGTGCTCGGAGTGATAGTGTTTTGCCATTCTTGGGTTCCTAATACTACAATAGTTGTACTTATTGCAAACTAAGTTTCATTCTAAGAGTGGAATACATTTTCCTGCTTTTTGTCTGGTAGGTGTGTTTGATGTTTTGGAGTTTGTGATTTTTTGTTTTGTGGGGTTTTTTGGGTGTTTTTTTGTTTGGTTTTTTTTGTTTGTTTGGGGTTTTTTTTGTTTGTTTTGTTTGTTTGGGTGTTTGTTTGTTTGTTTGGGGTTTTTTTGTTTTGTTTTTTTTGAGGGGTGGTTGGCTGATTTGCTTTCCAGAGATAAGAGTGGTTAAAAAAAAAAAAGGCTTGCAGAACTTTGCCTTCTGGTAGACTAGTCTCATTTATTGTCTTAATTCTAACACAGCTCTTGAGTGTGCCCGAGAGTATTTAGACTTTGTTGAGGTAGTCCATTCTACTGTGGTGATGTATTTCACATAGGGAGGCTGAGTCGTTTTGGGGGGAAGGTTTTTTCTGCATTTATAAGAGAAAATGTGGGAGTGTCAGAATTTTGAGCTATTTCATTAACAGCGTAAGTGAAGAGTTCCTCTTCATTGTAACATGAGTTTCTTGATTACAGAGAGTAGAATATAGGTCACTGCATCAAATTGGTGGTTTTCAAATTATGTTTTTCTTTTTTTGTAAAAATCAGAAACTTTTATCTTAATAAATTTTCACTGTGAGAATAAAGAGTGGTTAAAAAATGAATAAGAGCTTTGGTGAATCCTTTTTCAGTATTTTGTGATGGAGTATTCAGAGACTGTCCTGGATTCTGTCTGAAGATGACGGTACTCTTGTATTAACACTACTTTTTTTTCTTTCCCAAATCATGAAGTTGTTTCCTGGCAATATACCCTACTATATCAAAAAGTAAGCCTTCTTGCACTGATTGGATGTTTCTCTGGGTTTCATGTAGCAGTTGTCAAAATAGCTTGTCTGGACTTAACCTGTAATTTCAGCTCTATCCTTCATCTACTGAGAAAATTCCCATCCAAACTTAAGCAGCATCATTGGCCGTGACAGACATACTTCATACTCTGACATACAAGTGGTTACCTGAGAAAATAGTTTATGGGAGCTGCCAAAAGTGTTGTACATACTGAGGTATTTAGTATTGACAGCTGGGAGCCACATTCTGGTATCTGCAACCATGTGGAGTTAAACTTGAAAATTATTTGCTCCATCTGTGCATGTATAGTTCACTTGCTAAGTGCCTCTCTAGTGCTAAATTAAGAGCTCATTCTAAAGTGTACAGATTTGTAGACCTGTTCTCCTTTGGGGATGGGAAAGCTATAGGATGTTAGGGATCACCTACTTCTAGAAATCTACTGATTTCTAGGGCATTTAAATTAGGTTACATTCTAACTTACATTCTTTTATAAGAATAGTGGGGAGCCAATAGGAATGTAAGCATGTTTTTACAGACATAGCAGAAGCAAAAAGACTGTCTAGAATTGAAGAAAAATTAAAGGAATTATCTATATTCATAAAACATGAACTAGGTATTTCAGAGTTCTGCTAGTGATAAACTGAGCCTTCCATCTGTAGCTTAAAGGGGGCCTTGGCTGAAGAATCCAAACAACAAATAGGTAAAATTAGTTTCCTAATGATCTTATGGAATGTTCTAATAAAGCACAAAACAAAACCCAAATCCAGATTTTATAAAATTATGCAGGTGTATGTCTTGCCCATCTTGCTGCTCAGAAGCATTCCTTGGGATTGAGTTGTCCTCGGTGTGGTAAAATTGGTCCCTTGCATCTCTTACATGAGATCTTTTTTAAGTCTCCTGCACTCCCAAGTTGCTTTGAATGTCTTGTTCATGGATGTCTGGTTTTGGTGTGAAGGCGGCACTGCTGAGGAATACACCTGGTGCAGATAGCTGGGCTTGAAAGCTGCACGTTGAAATGGGAGTTGAGCTCCGAGTGGGAGCCCAGGACAAGAAGCCAGGAGCTGCCGACCTTTGGGGTAACAAAGTGCATGAAGATGGATGCTGCCAGCAGGTGAATGGGCACTGAAAGGCACAGCAGGAGCCGGGAATTGCCAACTGTTTGGATAACAAAGGAGATGAAGACCAGCGACACAGTGAGGTGGATGAACACAGAGAGGGTGCAGGAGCATGGGGAGACTGAGGGGTTAAAAGCCCAGGGGTTCCTTAGTGAGGGGTTCTTCCTCGGAGGCACCAGCTTGGCCTGTGTCTGTGGAAATGCACTGGGAGGAAATAGATTCCTTCGTCTGAGACCTTGCTGTGAGTAACCTGACTGTGGGAGCGGGGTGCCGAGCGGGACTCCCAGCAGGTCACTGGAGCCACCTACTGGGAAGGGGCTTCAGTTCCAGCAGTGGAAGTCAGGCTGTGGGGAGCCTGTGAACGGTCAAGAGCGGGAGGTTTTCTTACCAGCACTTAGTAAAATACATGATGCTACAAATTGAGCTGTTGTGCAGCGTGCTCAAGAGACCAGTGCTGTTTCCATAGGGCAGCAACACCACCATGTGTTTGACTGGCAAGGCAGGGCAAGTGGTGTTCTTTCATGTGGTAGCTGCAACTTGTAGAACTGGTACATTAATCAGTATTAGAACACCCTGTCAGAGCTGCATCTCTCTGCTCCACTAGTCTTTTCACTAACTAGAGATTTATCTCTATTTTACCCACTTGGAACATCCTCATTGATTGGCTTTTTATGGCCCCAACAAAATCAGACTTCCTTGGTGTCTGGATCTATGGTGTGCTCCTGATTGATAGGGGGGAAATTGCACATATGTGGTAAGGTTATAGACATTTATAATCTTGATAGATCTGATTGGTCAGTTCTAGTATCATGGTTATGTTTGTCTTTTGCTAAGAGTTCTCAGGCTCCTTTAAGATCTGCCAAGTCTGAAGTGCAGCTTTTTTAGCACTAAAAACTAAACTTTGTTTAAAAGTTTTCTAAAAAAGTTTATCTTTGTATGTAGATAATTGACCTTTCATATAATTGTTTAGAAATATTACAATGTTAGTTTAAACTTGCTGTATTTTAGTCAGAATTTTAATAAGTACTGTGGATTCCAGGAAATATTTTGGAGAAGCTTTTAATAAAATGACAGATATTTGCAATTTTTCTGATTTCCTCTGTCTTGCGTTTAGAGCTAGCCTTTTCTTAAGCATACAAGGTCAAAAAAAGTAACTATGCTCCCAAATGACATTTCCTCCTTGTCCTTGAGGGGCATAAGAAATGGGTTATAGACAAAACAGGAGCTTTTTCTACCTTCTTCAAACTTCAGGAATTCTTCTTTCTTCACAGCTGCTTCTTGTTTCCCTATAATAATCAACTTGTTTAGTAAGATAGTTGCTGTGGAGTCTGAACTGTCTGCCTCAGTATATATATTTTTTTAAATGCTTGAGCTATTATTTTATAATAATGAGTGCAACATTGCATTAAGATAAAGTAAAACTGATCTAAGTTCTGGGTTTCTCATAGTTGAACTGTGCAGTTGACTTACCTTGTAGCTTTCTTGTTCTGTCTTCTACCTGGAGACTGCAGTAGTGTAATATAAACTCATCTTGTTCCAAGATGCCTTGCAAACTGTTGCCTACTGGTTAAAATTCTCAAACTTTGTTGTACTTATTTTCAGGTGTTCCTTATCTTGTGCTGATTGAACTCAGGTAAAAATAGAATAGTTCAGTTGGAAGGGACCTACAACAGTCATCTAATCCAACTGCCTTGACCACTTCAAAAAATTAAAGCACATTCCTCAGGGCATTGTCCCAGTGCCTCTTAAATATTGTCAGGCTCAAAGCATTGACTGCCTATTCAGGAAGCCTGTCTCAGAGTTTGAGCACCTTCGCAGTAAAGAAATGATTCCTGATGCAGCTCTGAACTGTTCCCACATGTCCTATGACTGATCTCAGAAGAGATCAGCACCTCTCTTTTCACTTCTCCTCAGGAAGCTGTACAGAACAATGTGGTTGTTCCTCAGTCTCCTCCTTTCCAAACTAAACAACAAAATCCTCAGTCACGCCTCACAGAACATACCTTCCAGCCCTTCACCAGCTTGGTTGCTCTCCTCTGGACATGTACAAGGACCTCAATATCCTTCTTAAATTGTGGACCCAGCACTGCATACAGCAGTCAGGATGAGGCCACACCACTGCTGAATACAGAGGCAAAAGCCGCTCTCTTGACAGGTAGGTCATGCTGCATTTGATGCACCCCAGGGTGTGGTTTGACCTCTTGGATGCCTGGACACAAGACTGACTCACACTGATCCTGCTGACAACCAGCAATATCAGACCCCTTCCTACAGGGCTGCTCCCCAGCCACTCCTCTCCCATTTGTCCCGGATGCAGAATTTGGTATTTGGACTTGTTAAATTCCACCTCCTTGGTGATTACCCAGTGCTTCAGTCTATTGAGATCCTTCTGCAAGGTCTCTTGTTTCTCTAGAGACTCAACACCACTATCTAGAGTGTCCCAGTTTGGTGTCATCAGCAAAGTTGCAAATACTGTGTTCAACTCCACAGAATGTCAGAGCTTGGGACAACTGAGACATTTGGCTGCCTTAACTGAGTTAGTAGAGCTTAATTACAGAAATTTATAATCAAAGTAGGCACTGTAAAGAAATTAGAGGGAATTAAAATGTATATTTGAAGACAAAAGTTCAAGATAAACTTCAAAAACATCAAGGTGTTCTTTTAGCAGAACACTTTTAAGAGTGTGCTCTGAAGTAACTGAGGTAACTCTGCATTCATTCTGCTGATTTAATATAATAATTACCTTTAAGTGTTTTAAAATTCTGAATATAATGGTTTGCAGTAGCAAATGTATAAAATCCATTAAGAAAGGCTTGTGTGAACTTCTTATCTAGTGTGTGAGGAAATGCATCTGCTGCTTAGTTATATGTAACTGTCTTTCATTTGGGTGTCTAATTGAAAGGAGAACTGGAAGAGCTTCTAGGGTCTTAGTTAAATGTCATATTTTTAGAGATGGCAATATAATAATTTGAGATAGGTATCCTTTTTATGAAATACAAAGTTTTTATAATTTTAATGAGATAAATATAATTTTGTGTCTTGAGTAATGAAGGAAACTCAGTGGTCCTGAAACTTAGCATGATGTGTTTTGTATTTACTATTCTGGAACAGAAGTTGGGTAGCTGTTGCCATGTTTGAACAGTTGGTGGCTCCAATGCTTTGCAGCTATCACAATACATACTGCTGAAACAAGTTAGTTCAATTCTAGCTGTAGCAAACTAGTTAGAAATGTAAAAGGAAAATTGGAATTAGAAACCAAGTAAATAGCCAAACACTTGCAACTTGAATTTAACGCCACTGGGTAAATATCCCCTTTTTTATTCTTAGATAAGCATAAACTCCACTATTGCAGTCTAGCCTAAGATAAATTTTAAAAGGGTTCCTTTTCAAAATGCCTGTTCATAATCAGTAGCAATATTATTAAAAACGGCATAGCTGCCAGCATTCCTCCTCCATATTGCTGGATTATAAAGGCAGAAGAAATTACAGCCATTATGACCACGAAAAAGGAGGGAGAGAATAATCAATCCATTTCTGCAAAAGAGGCAGAGATGAGCATTTTAGACAGACTTTAAACTGAGGCTTGCTCAAGTGCTTATGTACCTAAAAGGGAAAGTTCTTTGGGTGTGGAAATAAAGGATTTGGTTGCCACTGGTACTTGATAAAACAAGATGACAACTTCTAACACAAGAGCAGGTGCTACTTTTAGCTGTCTTTTCAGTCATTGCAGGAACGTTTAATAAATATAAAACTTGAAGATGAAAAAGGTTGTGAAAAATGTTAGTCCTAGAAATTTGGAGAAAGTCTTAGATAAATGTGTAGACATGAGACTAAGAAACGTCTGGTGATGACTTCTTCCAATTTTTTGACCCCCAAAAATATGACTGGAGAGATGGAACATGACTCCACAGGTTTTCCATGTTCTAGAGAAAAGGAAAACGTAGATTTTTTTTTTGTTTTTGTTTTGTTTTGTTCACCACTGTTGGAAAGCTACAGTCTGTCTGTTTTTGATGGAATGTTTGTATTATGCCATCCTGAACTAGTATACGTACTCTGGTACAGTATTCTGTCTTGTTTTTCATCTGGATTGTTATTACCGTGTTTTGTTCTTGAAAGTTCTCTAGTTTATGGTAGAAACAGCACTGCAGGACAATGACAGGGAATGCAGCCTTGCAGGTACAGCATGGCCCTCCAAACCACAGTGAGGTAAAGAGCAGATGAGAAGACACAGTGAATGAAATCATATAGTGACCCAAAGTTACACGCAAGTGCAGTTTGGATGTAGCATTTTCTTTCTGTATAGTTGAATGTTACGTGCTAAAGAAATTCTGTTTGGGACTGAAAAAGGGGGGGAAAGGATTTGAGCAGTCTTTATAATGTGCAAACTCAAGACCCTTAATTTTTATTTTCTTCTGGAGGAAATGAACAAAAATTAGCCCTACTGATTAGAATTTTTATGTCCATTTTGATTGCTGTATGGCATTATCCTACCCCAGCAATATTCCATCAAACAACATAACTAGCAAGGTGAAGCAAAAAAAAAGTATCTGTTCAATACCTACCCTGACTTCTATTTTTAAATTAAGATTTTTGAACTAATTTCTTTATATTCAAGTCATCTAAGAGCTGCACTTGAAGACAAGGCTGGAATATAGTTAGAGATACAGTATTTACTGGAGAACTCCCCTAGCTTTTCTTCTAAGCCTCTAACATTCTTTTCAAGTATGTTCTGTGATCACTTTTTCCTATTTTTAATAATATTTCTATTAATATTAATTGTTGATAAATTTTATTGAAACCAGGTAGTACTAAGATTGAACTTACATGCTTGTATTATCTACACAGAACTCCAGGACAGCCAGTGGACCATCAGCAGACTAACATCTCAAAGTATTTCCATGCTGCACTAATTAATTCTTGTTCCTACAGTGGACTCCGAAGTTGCTCACATGTAATATGTAGCTTCCATAAAATACCAAAAATGGTGTTAATGCCATTGAGAAAACGGGAAAAACACACCAATCTGAGACCCTCATCCAGGACTAGTCAGCTCATTAGAGGGGATCAGTTTGGTTTCAGTTTGTGAAAGGATTTGTCTTTAAGAAAAAAATTTTGTGTTATCTATGTATCTTCTTAAGCACACTATTTTTTTTCTTTAATGAGGACCCTGGCCTTACTTTTTCCAGGCTGTTTAATACAAAATGAGAAGTAAACTTGAAGTATGCTTCACAAGTAGTTCAAGGATAACAGTGTTCATGAAACTTGAAGTGTGGTGGGTGGCTTTGGTATTCACATTTAGTATATCCACCTGAAGATTTTTCCCGCAGCTGAGGTGTTTTGGATATCTCATACCTATAACAGCAGAGAAATACCTGTTAACACATAACTATATGTACTAGGCATATAGCCATTAACATCATTACACAATTGCCATAATTGAGATCATTACAATTGACTTTGCATTGTGAATTTCATTATCAAGTTAATAAAGTTTTTGTGCTGGTGGAAGTTGTGTCCTGAAAAATATAGACTGATCCATAAAAAGAGCTCATTATGTGGTTCGGCAGGAGGTTCAACAGCCTTTGAATAGAAAACTGTGGCAGTATTTTGTGTGTTTATAGTGCAGGAAAAAATCACTGCTAGCATTTTTAGATTAAATTCTTGATCATGTGTAGCAAGGGTATCCCATTTGGTAGACTGGTGTTCTCGTTTTCCCCAGACCAGCTGCTACAACTACTACAGTGCATGTTAAAATAATATCAGAGATGGATTGCATAGCCTTGCTACTTAAAAAAATACATTAATATCTTGCATGTTCACTTGGGAGGTGGGAAAGTTTGGAGCTGTGTCAAGCAGACAGACAGCTAGTCACTTGAATCTTGAATGTATGAATGATATTAAAGAAAATGAAGGTGACTCCATTAATTTTATTTGATACTTAGTTACATCAGGTGTAACAGAGTTACTGTGTTTTGCTCTAAATTTGAGACTTGCTATGAATTCTTTACATTAGTGTGTCAATTCAGGGGAGACCTAATGGTGAGGTAGGTCACCTATTCAACACTGGCAGCGTGTAGCTCCTAGTAATCTAAAAATAGATGCATGGGAGTTGTTACTAATGGAAACTTAAACCTTTACTGCCTTTCAGGAGTGCCTATGTCTGTCCTGATTTTTAAAATGAAAAGAAAATAAGAGATTAAGAGTGTTCACCCCAGAATATCTAAGGAAGTCTCCATGGAAACAGTGTACCTAGCAGTAAGAAGTACTTTTGAGAGTAAATGGCTGACTGCTGAGCTATGTTTGAAATATAAATTATTAAATGAATAAAACCTTTATGAAAATAATGTGCAATTACCTTCTGGATACAGTACTCTGAAGTCAGTACTGGAATTTGGAATTACTGTGAAGAACGGAAGCTGTGTCTGTGTAGGCAGGATCCCAGGTCTGAACTTCTGCACCCTTTTCCTTTTCAATAGAAGTGGGAAGTCAGTACTGCAGAGCTCGGGGCCGGGGCGTGTGGGGATGTATGACGGGGAGAAGACCTTTCCCCGCACCCCCATGTCCCCAAGCCGAGGGTGCACCTGCGGGAGCGGGGCAGTCCCCGGGAGCAGCGGCAGGCACAGCACTGCCTCGGCTCTGGCTGCCAGCGGCTGTTCCTGGCTGGCAGCGGCCGGCTGAGTTCACCCGGGAGATGAAGAGCGTGTGAAGAGTTATGGAGAGGCCGGACGCTGGGACAGAAGGGATGTTGGGACCGTAATGCGCCGGGGAAGCCTCAGCTGAAGTTAATGGAAGAATAGCATCTGCTGCGTGCTTGGGGGCAGGAGGAGCAATGCTGGTGGTCTGTCATTGTTGAAGATGTCCCTGCTCGTCACAGGGGAATTGGACTAGAGGACCTTTAAAGGTCCCTCCCAAACTTTACTATGATTGTAATGTACTCCTATGTGGTCTGCATCTGTTTCCCCAGTGCTCTCTCTCTCATGTGTCCCTGCCTGAGTTTTCAGCTGACAACTCTTTGTCGTTGGAAGCATGAAACAGTAATACCTTTTTCTCATTAAGAGTTCAAAAAAATGCAATTAAAATTAATATTTTCCCTTCTTTAAAAAGCATCAAAATATCCCAACCAACATTATTGAGAATTATCTCAAAATCAGGTAAAAGTGTTGCAAGGCTAATATAAATTCTTGAGCTCTGCTTTTAATGAACGGTTAGATGAATTAAGAGTTGTGTGTAAAGTTTTACGGGCCTTACTAAGTTTATGGTATCATTGGTAAATGTGGCATTGTTATGAATACAAATGTGTTTGTACCTTTTAGTCCTACTTCACTAGCTTTATTATCCCAACCTAAAATAAGACAACTGTTTGGGTTTGGCTTGTTTTTTTTTTCTTGTCTTTTTGGTTGTGGGTTTTTGGTTTTTTTCTTACTATCTATAGAATTATTATAATAGCTTTGTATAACTGAATAAAAAGTTGGTGATTTGTTGTGTGGTTTTTGTTTTGTTGTTCCTCCCCATGCTGTTCCTGTAACTTCAAGAAGTTCTATTTCAGTCCTAGGATCCCTATTCTGTTCAAAGACATACAAAAATCAAAAGGATGTTATCAAAACCAAGAACTTACAGAGTGCGTATATTAGATCAGAAATAAAATTTGACACTGGGAGATGATGTGAACATAGCAGTCAACACAGACACTAGTCTGTCTTCTTAATCAATAAAGACTGATTTCCTTCCTTCACTGTGGTATGTGTAAAATTAATAGTCAAAACACTTACTCTTCTAAATCACTTTTCAAATCTTTTTACTATGAGGCAGCTTAATAGATGTTTGAACTACTTTCAGATACATGAGAATAAATAGCATGAAAGTATATGATCATTTCAGAATGTGGAGACAGGTGCTGTAGTCCTTGGGAAGTAGAAACTCCCCTTTGCATCCTGAGAGGGGACCACTTAGAAGGATATGCAACTAAAGCCAAGCAGCTTGTGTTTGACACCATAAGGAATATGAGAAAAGTGAACATGGTCTAAGCAACAGGTTGGAAAGGGTTATTTTTGTAGTAGCTCTCTGAAGAGATGAAAACAGGAAAGGTGGCACAGCCATATAAAGTGTTTTCATTTGTTAGAAGATGACAGTCCAAAGGAGAACGTCATTTGTGTAGATGAGGAGAAAACTTAGCTGTATTCCAAAAATAATAGAAAGCTTCATTTTAGCTTCCTGTAATTTAGAGGGATAAATTGAAGATCCTCCTTTGGCATTGCACCAGTGTTTCAGGTAATACAGGGGTATTGTTTGTGATTAAGGAAAAAGGCAAAGGGAGAATTTGTAGAAGGAGTATTCTTAAGTCATGTTAACAGCTAGATGTGCATGAAGAGCCATCAGGTTTGTATGTTCAGGCTTTGGCCAAGAAGATACAAGTCTAGCCAATGCTAATGTTCTCTCATAAACTTCATATATATGTATATATATTCTCATATTAAAATAAGAGGAGTTCCTTTTTTTCTGCAAACCTGCTCCATAACAGGCATCTCACAGGGTCACATCCTCCTTCAAGCATCCACCTGCTCTGGCATGGGATTCTGCATTCTGAATTCATTCACAGGTCACAGACCTTTCAACTCCAGTTCAGACTAAAGTTCCAGCCTGTCCAGCACAGCAGGATAGAACAGCAGCCACCACACTCTGGCCACGTTCCATCTTTGGAGGCACATCTGAATGGCTGTACTCAAGGCATTCCCAGGCACAATACAGTAAGGTGATAAAGCAAAATACAGTAAGCAAAAGCAAAATGTGCCTACTAAAAAGCAGTAGATTCAAAATACAGTCACAAAAGTAAGCCCCATGGCAAGAGACAGGAGCCTGCTCATTACCAGCTAAACAGCACTAGCAAATATAAATTCAGTCTAGCACATCCTAGAATAATTAATTCTTGAAACTTGTTAGCTAAAATACACATTTTAAGCTAAAATACGCATTTTAAGCTAAAATACACATTTAAATACACACTAAAATCAGGGAAGCTTTGAAGCATATAACCTGAAATTAAATTCAGTCTTCTAATGGAGCAAAAAATAATTATTTCCTTCACACTTCTTATGCTAAAGTTATTAACAAAAATAAAAATTGAAAAACCAACTCTCCAAATCCCCCAACAAACAAAAGCCCACTGCACCTTTTGGACCAAACTAGAATCTTTCTCATATGGTAAGAACTAGTTAAAACATGTACATTCAATTTCTTACCAAAAACCTCCCTCTTCCCTTAAACTGTAAAGCTGGAGGATAGAGGTTTCTCTGAATTGCTATTAGTGGAGGACATGAGGAAGTACTGGTTCTATTTGAAGCAAAGGGATTCTAAAGATTTCCCAACATCATCTATTGCTGTAGGCAAACTTCCATGTGGTTGTGGGGTAAAGGAAAAATCTGTAAGTAGGAAATCTGTAAGTTTTCTTAACTAGCAAGATTTTTTTCTAAATACTAGTACTTTATTTTTTCATAAGTTTACTGTGAGTGCTGCACATCTTATATTAGGTGTTGCGGATGGCATTTCATCATTTCCAGAATTTGCTCTACCATCTTCAAGTTGTTGAATGAGATCCTATATTCTCTGGCTCCCATGTTCAGGTTGTTTTCTCCAGTGGTATTTTTCAGTATCTTAAAAAAGACTATTTTATTTAATGGCAAGGAGTTCACTGCCTACTACCAGCTTCCATACAAGACATTGCAATTTTTTTTTTTAATTTTAATCTAAAGCAAATCTTTTTATTTGCTAGAGGACTCACTGTTTTCTTCCCTCCCTCCCCTGTTTTTTTCATGGGGGCTTAAAATGTCTTTTGCTGTAGTGTGCTTTATCAAGAAGATTGTAACCTGTCATCTGTGTACACTCTTTATACATCAATGTATAAGAAAAGTACAACAAATTCTATTAAAGGACATTTAATATAATCTATGTTGGAGCTTGCTGACAGAAGGAAGTTGCCAAGCCTAGGAGTATGAATGATTGAGAAATACCAGTCCTCTCCCCTTCTTATGGGCTCTCATTCAGCAGACTGGAAATGGCATTGTTTTATTGCTTGCTCAGTAGTGGTTGATCTCTAGTGCAAATTTTAATAACTTATGTTTTGGTTTGTTAACTGTATTAAAATAAATGCGTGGAATAATCTACACTTAGAACTGGTTTTGCAGTCCTGTGTTGAAATTGCTGGCACGGATTAAAGATTTCTTTGAAATTGAAAGCCTTACATTTTGCAGTGCTACATGACCACTTGCAGCTTTGAAGCAAGCTAAGAAAAATTTCTGGCTGTAAGGGGTAAGGTGTGACATTTAAAATTTGTGCATGGAGATGATTCTTGATTTTGGCATCAAGAAGGCTGTTCTAAAGATAACCTGATGCCTCTCACCTGCTTCCTTGGCTGCGTAAGTTCCCGTCGGACTTCAGCTTGTAGACAGGACAGAGATTTGTAAATTGGTCCCGTGTCACGTTTGCCTCACGAAACTGAAACTTCTGAAGATGCCCTGAAGACTGCCGAATTCTTGGAAACTTGTCAGAAAAACAAAAGTTTGGCATTTCAAGCCAAACTGAACGGCGTTATCTTACTTACAGTGTTAAGCCTATTTCTAGCAGTTCCCCAAAGCGCTGTAATTTTTTTTCGTGTTTTGGGGTCGAAATTTCTCCCCTACCATGCCAGCGCTTCTTTTGCCTTTGGGTTTCTCCTCCGCAGCCCGCACTCCCGCACCCCGGCTGTGTGTGGTAGGACGGCGATGTTCCCTCCTGTCCCCAGCCCTGCCAGCGCTGGGCAGTGCCCTCCTGCTGCCTCCCAGGGCGTGGGGGCCCCTCCTCGGGCGGGGGCCGGGCGGGCCGGGGGAGGGTCCCGGCGGGCGGTGCCTGCCCCCGCGGCGGCGGCTCGGGGCGCCTCGGCCGCGTCCCTGCGGCAGCTGGCGGCTGTCGCGGGCCATGGGGGGAAAGAGCTTCCTCCTCGGCGTCCTGACCGCCAGCATCCTGCTCCTGGCCGCCGCCTCGGAGGGTGCGGAGCCGCCGCCGAGCTGCGAGGCGGTCCGGAAAGTTTTCCAGCTGCGGCGGCTCGGCCCGCTCGGCGGCGTCCCCGAGTTCCCGCGGGCAGGTAAGGCAGAGCTGGCGGGGCAGGAGGCACCGGGAGCGGCGGGGCCGCCGGGTCTGGATTCGGTGCCGCCGGCGGGTGGTGCTGGTGGCCGGCTGGACACCGCCGGTCCATCGGGTCCCCCGCTTTGTAGCGACATCGCGGCTGGCCCCTTACTCAAGAGAGAAAGCGCTCTTCTCGGGCTGTGGGCACTGGGGCACACCGACACCTGCCTGAAACCCCCTCATGCCCACCCTCTTCCCCTCGGTACCGCGCAGAGCAGAGCGAGCCCGCTTCAGCGGGGGTCGCGCTGCCACCGGCCGGCCGTGGCAGGCACGGGTGCATCGGGGGCCGGGCACAGCCGCCGGGCTGCGTCTGGGGCTGCTGGAGTCACCCGGCTGAGAAACGAGAACGGCTTACACCCTGCCAGTGCTCGGGCTGCGCGTTTTCCGTGCTGGGTATCTGCCTGTCACTGGAACGTTATGGATTAAAATTCCCGGGAAAGTAGAGTCTTCGTGGCATTTTGAGTATATCTAGCATTTATATCAGCAGTGATTTTTTTTTCTTTTTCTTTTTTTTAATGACGTTGCAAAGCACGTATATAGTAAGGTGTAGGTTTTTAGGTTTGAGGTTTTGGTTCCAGGTTTGTGAGAACCTCAGTTGAACCCAGAGAACTAAAATGCAAGTATTTTAGTGTTCAGCGATGTAGGATGTGAAAACAGCTTTTTTTTTTACCCATCTGTAAAGTGTGTTCATGTTTAGATGACAAGTTAACTAGTAAATGTGAGTCTGTGCTTTTTGGACAGAAAATGCAACAAAAGCTGAGTTAATGTTCCCCTCACTTTAAAATATCAATAACTAACCTCATTTTTTTTAAGATAATTTGTGTGGTTTTTATTAAGTTTGCAAGTTGAGATAAGGCGTACTAGGTTTATTTTAAAGGAAGCCCTCCAAAGTAGAGCTTTTAATAACTCTAGCTTTAAATTTGACTGATAATGCTTAACACAGTCAATATTGCAGTGTGTGTTTACAAATTGGAGTATGATATTTGTTACCAGTACATTTATCAACATGCATGGTTGTCTTCTTTTGTTGTCCTAACCTGAAGATTTTATAATTGTCTGTGATAAAAAGAAAATAAACACTTCAATTGGAAAGCCTGATGAGACAGGTGTGCAAATGAATGTGTCTGGAAAGTGAAATCTGAGTTACAGCCCTGTTGGTGATTTAGTTTTTTGTGCTGATTATTTGTGTGAATAATCTCAGTATGAATGATATTTTATCATTTTATCTATATTCTTCTCATTCCATAGCCTAGTGTAAATTTTATGCTTTCTCTGTTATTATTTTTGATTGCTATGCCATTCATTTGTGTACTAGGGATAGGGAGGAAATATGTTGACTCAAGGGAAAAGAACTATAGTACCTTATATATGCTTCTTCTGCTCTGCTCCTCTGATTTCCTCCTTTCCCCTATAATATTTTTTATACCACCACTCACTGTTTTCTTTTGATTTTGACTTTTCTGCATTTCCTGTTTGAAGGAGTTGTATTTGAATTGTAAGAACATAAAAGAATTCCTTTCTCTGCTGCTGCCCTTACAAAAAGTGGGCAGCAGGAGGTGTGGTACAGCTGCATGGTCAGCAGCCTTTCACTCTTTGAAGGAATTACATTGCTGTGGACAGCCAGAGTTCTTATTCTGAGTAGCATTGATGTGAAATATCATGAAACAAATAATTGCAAAAAGTAAAATCTGTCCAGAAGTGGCAGTGACAAGAAAATGGGGATTAAATTAGTATTTTAGAAGATTTAGATGTGATTAAAGGTATTAGTAGGCTCAAAGTGTAATGGGAAGAGAAATGTCAGTTTTTTGCTACTGGTCTTCTGTATTAAGCCTTCTTTTGAGGCAAGATGTAAAACTATTTTAAAGCCTTTTCTGATGGCACTAAGAAATGTGTGTATAAGATGCACACATGCACCCGTACAACACACATGTTTCTTGTAGGTGTTCACTTAAGAAAACAGGTGTCCAAGCTGCCTTTGCAAAGTTTAATTTTGGTGCTGAGATGTGGGCATCTAGCAGCATTTTAATTTTCTTAGGGTTTCCATAATGTTCCCAGTGGGGTTGACAGAAGTCTGGGAAACTGGATAACTCTGGGAAACTTACATCTTTCTGGTAGTAGAAACTTACTGGTAGTGCAGTGTGCAGTGGGTGGGATACCTTTGGCAGCTCAGGTGCTCCTTGTGGGCAGCCACAGGGGACAGCCAGTGCAGCCTGTGGCATCTTGGAGCTACTCCATTATCAAATGTTGGTGTTGTCTTCAGAATGTGCTGCATAAATGCCTCTACTGCATTGCCTCTGTGTCTTTATTTTAGTGGTACCTTAGACATAAGTTAAGAACACTTTCATTTAAATGTCTTAAGCTGAGTCTTTGGGGTAAAGCATGATCACCAGCTGAAGAACAGCAGGAATGCTGGTTGATGTATGGTTTTGTATGCAGTGGAAGTCAATAAAATTACAGGGTTTGTATTTGCCTTGTTTTTGTTGCATGTATAAAAAAAGGCTGTACCAATCCCCTTCTTTCCTCTTCTTAGTAAGAATAAAACCAGCAGCCTTATATCAGTAAATCATGCAGATTCTAGTTCCGGAGATTGTCATGTGTCTGCATTTTCAATATATGTTAGCTCAAAAACCTATGCATTATTTTATATAATTAGTTTTGCAGCTATTGTATAAAGGTTGCGTATGTTTAAGTGAGAAAAAAATACCTCTGTCATCCTATGCAGAAGTGACATATATATGTACATGAAGGTGATCTTGAGAATATGGAAACTACAAATTTGAGTTTCTGTTAACATCCACATAGGACAGGATACAATAGTGTTGAAAATGGCAACTAATAATCAAGATAAATTAATATATTTACCAATCCCAAGATACTTATTTCTACTGCTAGCAATCAAGACATTTGACTAACTGTTCTTGGTCTTTTGTAAGTGTGATTTGGGAGCTATAGTACAGACTTATACTCGGCCCCATCACATGCTATATTGGAACACTGATTGCATTCATGCTGATTTTAAGTGTTAGTTGAAAAAGTACTTTGTGTTTTCCTATCTGGTTCTTTGCTACAAGTACAATTTTGGTGGGACTGTACTGAATAACCTTAGTAATTAAGAATCCTAAAAGGCACTTTTTTTTCTGCTGTATGAAGAATGAAATAAATATAGAAAGTACTCAAAGGTTCAGTCTGGAGTTTTTTTATTTTTATTTTTGTGGATAAATATGACTTGGATTATTTGGAAAAAAAACCAAAAAATTGTTGTCTGCAAAATTCTTTTAAACATATTTTTATTTCCTATGTTCAAGTTATTGTATATAATTTCTGGTATTGTAACCAAAGCAACTTTTTTGAAGATTTCCTCTCTTTTAAAGATTTACACTCTTTTGCCGTATATGCTAGTAAATCTAGAGCTTTTAGCTAATTTCAGCAGTTCATTTTTTTTCAGAGAGATTAAATGGGAGCTCTGAGCCCTTCTTGTTACCTTGCTTGCAAATAATATTTATTCTCTGGTTTCTTTCCCTCAGAATACCTAGAACAGAGAAGTTGTGGATCCCCAGTCCCTGGAAGTGTTTAAGGCCAGGCTTGATGGGGCTTTGAAAAATCTGGTCTAATGAACTATGTCCCTGCCCATGGTGGAGGGTTGTAACTAGATAATTTGTAAGGTCCTTCTAAAGCAGACCATTCTATGATATGATTTTAGTAACAGCAGAACAGGATGGCTGATAAACCATTCACTCCTGCCTTCTTAACAGAGAGCCTCCAGTAGGTATTTCAGTGAACAAATTTTCAGGCTTCTGTTTGTGCCAGAAAGCTGAATTCTTTGTTTTATTGAAAAATGTTACATTTACTGTCACTGTAGAATCAAACAATTCTCAGTGAAGTGGGGTGAAAAAAGTGCTGGAGATATTTTTTTCTCAGCAGTTTGTTTTTGGTTGGTTTCTATTTGTTTGCTTTTTTGCTTTTGGGTTGGCTTATTTTTTCAGGGATCAATCTAGGCTTCTTTTCAGCAAACATTGGAAGATCATGTGTGCAATTATGAGAACAAGAAGCATAAAAGAAAGTGAATACTGGTTATTTAAAATTTTACTGTAAAGGCTTTTTGGTAGAGAACCATTATGAATATGAAGTTGAATAAATGAGAAAAACCATGCTGGAAGGATGAGATAATGTCAGAAAAAGTTGGTCTGTGGTATTATTGTTAATTCAGGTTAAAATATTCTTGCTAATTCCCCTTAAAGTAACAATAGAAGTCAGTTTAAAATCCAGCAAGTTACTTTAATGCAATTCCAAGATCATATTTGAACTTTAATTTGGGTTTCTAGTATAATTTACATTCCAGTAATTTGGATTTTGGTTCCACCTCAAGTCAAATTATTTTTTTTTTTCTTTTGTTGTGTGCAGGCAGGGACACTTCTAATTTCTCTAATTGTTTAATGGGCATTCAGAGCTCTGGAATATGATTTAGTCAGAGACAGAAAGTGAATTGCTCTGTCAAATCAGTTACTGATGTTCATTATATCACATCTGTTTTTCTAAGGACTGTTGCCAACATTATAATTTTGTTTGTGTGTGAACATTTCACCTCTGGATCCACAAAATGATCGCTGTGAAAAGAAATTTGACAACATTTCGAGATTGAAATCAACAAAAAACTGGGCTCAGCTATGTAGCAGTTCCCCTATCTCGATGTCCAGTCTTTCAGCTTCTCTAGGAAGTCATCAGTGCTCAGTGATGTTGATCTGGCGGGGTTGGCCTGAAAGGTGGTGCAGCTCAAGGACTGCCTCCTGACTCATGCTGAGTGGAACAGACAGGGTTATGTCTACATTGCTTGAGGCTGGTGTCCTGTAGAAGGAATGGACTGTCCTCACTTCATGGGATTTTCTCTTGAATCTTCTTGGGAAACAATACGATGCTTTTGTAATGCCAAGACACTGTGGGGTCCCCTTCCCTGAAATTCAAGCAGTCTCAAAAATAAGAGGGCTTTTGAGACAGGATGACATGTTTTGTTCTGAGAACTGTAGCGTGGATGTATGAAGGGATGGTTTCACCTTGCTGGAGTGCTTCTTAGTAGGCAGGAAGATGAGCTTGGAGTGTATAAGGAAGGAGCCAAACTTGTACTACAGTGTTGTGTGGAGTGCCCTTTGAAAGCAGTATATAGAATTCACCATCTTTTGATGTGCAGGTGAGAGAAATACTCCTGCTGAATAGAGCCACAGAAAAAAAGTGAGCTGATAGTTCAACAGTGTTGACAGTCAGGGCCAGGTGCTTGAGGCTGATCCCCATCTCTTTTACTGAGCAAAGCTCAAGTACTTTACAACAATCGTAGTGATAGCAAGTAATGCTAAATGTGGAGTCGTGCTTGTAACAAAAATAAGTTAATAAATATTAAAGGATAAGCATGAGAAGGACTTAGGTCTGATACAGGCTCCAAATCCATTTTGAAATAAACCACTCATTTGACAGCTGCATCCAAGCCATATGGCATTTCAGTGCTGGCTTTCGAAAGACTGTCATGACAGTCCTGTCTGTTTTGGGATTTTTAAGACCCTGGAATTGATCTCTTGGAAGTCTAAATAGGCAGAAATTTACCACAGATCTGGCATTTGCTCTTCCTGGCAGTTCATGTCGTCATCCTGTCAGCATTTGTTTATTTCAAGGTACTGAAAATACAGATTTGTATAGCTGAGACCACAAATGAAAGTTTAAAATCAGTTCCAGATAGGTAAACTTGCACCTTAGAACAATTAAATTTTTATTTTTCTTCTTCAGACTGTCTTTCCTAGACTCATCTAGATTATTTTTAGTTTTAAAATCTTTCTTATACCATAACTGTTTACTTCAATATATTTTTATTAGAGGCTACAGCATTTCACTTCTAGCTGTCTTGTGATCTTGTTTCAAAGTGGATCACAGTGTAGAGCCATCAGAATTTGGTACTGAAAAGAGTCAATATGCCTTTTGGGAGTAGAAAGTGTTTTCTCCCTCTATTTCAAAATTGATTATTGATAAAACAGTTCTTGTGGAAGATGGAAAGTTTTTTAGATGTGAAAACTCAGAAAATAATTGTGTGGGTTTTAATATTGCTTGTACTGAAATGGAAGGACGTGTTTCACATTCTGGTTTATGTGTCTTCTGAAACATTATCTGTAAGCTGTTCCTTGTTCTGTAGATCTCTAAAAAACCAACTGGAAAACCACTCGGTGGGTTTTGAGCAACAATTCAATTTTTGGTCAGTTGGGTTCTTTGTATGTTGTATTTGGTTACTTTTTCCTGGCCAGTGAAAGCAGCTGTGTTTAATGAGCTGGAACAAAAGTAGATCAATAAAATGTACTTCATATGTACATGATTAGAAGTCTTAAAACTAAGAAACAAAATTCACTTAGGGTTGGGAATGAGATCCATGTTCAAAAGATGCTGCTTAAAAATACTTTTCATAAAATCAAGGAAATAAAATAATACTGAAGTTTCATCTGAAGCCATATATGAATATTCATTATTGTTTTTGGGTTTTGCTGAAAGTCTTCTTGAAGATATACTCAAGTCCATAAAGCCTTTATAAAATTTCAAATTAGCTTCTGTAGCAGTAATGCATATATCTTCTGCTTTAAAAGTATATCTGTATATCTATACTTGTACTTTACAAGTGGCAAAGGTTTAAAAGTTAAGCAATTATTTAAAATACTAAGAAGAGTTTAGGTAATAGACCTAACTTTTAGGTTATTTCATTTTAATATTAGACAAATATTATGCATGTCTGTGCTTGTGTACACAGGGAACTGCATGTGAAGTGACCTTGTATATTATTTGTTAATAACTAAAATGTAGAAGTTGAAAGGTCATGCAGATGAAAATAAGTTTCTCACTATGTTTCTGCGAAATCTTGTCATATCAGTCAGTGAAATAACATATTTCAGAACACAATTTGAGAACATATTTGAGAACACAATTTGGATTGGACTAAGTTTTATATTAATATAATTTAAATTCTCATATTTATTCTTTCATGATTTGTTTGTTCTTTATATTAAAAGCATTGTTTAGATACAAAGTTAAAAAAGAAAAAGATTTTGAATATAACCACATTATAATGAGGAAGGTGAATAATGCTTTTTATGCTTGATTATGCTCCAGTTGTAACATTATAAAAGTACAGAATTTTCAATCACACTGGATTTTAGTGTGCCTAAAATGAAAAAAAAAAATTACTCCTTTGTAGAAGTGTCTCCCAACCTATTTGGGAAGTAGGGAGTCGATGTCATGGATTCATGGGAATGTTTGGCATTAGAGAGAGACACAGTTAGGGGGATTAGACTGGAAGTTAGGACTGCTCCATGTAGAAGTTAATGTAAGCATGTTCATTATGCACCTGTCAGGAATGGGCTTTCCACTGGTGTGTTTGTAATGTTTGGAAGTATTTAGCTTTTTCTAGTCCAAGATTCACAGAAGCACAGGAGTGGCAGCCATGAGCTGCTCCAGCAGTTCAGTATTCTAGGGGATCATAGAATCACAGAGTAGTTTGTGTTGGAAGGGACCTCTAAAGGTCATCTAGTCTACAATGAGCAGGGACATCTTCAACTAGATCAGGTTGCCCAGAGCCCCATCTAAGCAGATCTTGAGTGTTTCCAGGAGTGGGACATCTATCACCTGTATTGTGATGTACAATGCATATTCAACATTTTACCAACATTAGTTAGCAATATTCACAGCTGGAACAAGATTACATTGTCAGGGAAATTACATTATGTGACTTTAATTAACTGTAATAAGTGTACTCTTCCCACAGAATTTTAATTAGTGTCCCCTTCTGTTGATCAAGACCAAATTTTTTAAAGCTTTTGGTATTTCTTCTGTGTGTCAATACCCATGTAAAAAAAAATCTCTTTGGTGTTTGTGTTTTGCATACTTCTGTTTTATATTAATCAGTGTAACTGCCTTTTTATTTAGGTGTTGATCTCCAGATTTGTACTTCTGAAAATCCAACATGCTGTACCAAAAAGATGGAAGAAAGATATCAGACTGCAGCAAAGCAAGATATACAGCAAGTGCTTCAAACATCAAGTGCTACATTAAAATTTTTAATATCTCATAATGCAGCTGCTTTTCAAGGTAAAGCTTTCTGCTTTTTGTTTCCAAACTTGTTAATACTTTTCTTGATTTATATATTTGATTATTTATGATGTAATAAAAGTTATCTATTAATTTTTAGCTTCTCCCTATGCTTTCAAATAAGGAGTACTAAATCAGGCAGGTGATTAGAAGCTGCATTGCTTTTGGAATTTATGGCTTTAAAAATTATATTTGAGAAAAAGTAGGAAATCATTCTAGTGAGATGCTTTGATTTTAATTGTAAACATGTAACTTCACATTCCTTTTAACTTCTGTGACTTGGACTATACTAAAATGCAAAATTAATGCTTGGAGTGCTACAAAAGAGATTTTTTTTTTATACCACTGTTTCCAACCACTATGTTCTTTGTCTTTTTCTAGTAAACAATCTTGGGTAGTTTGTTTTTGAGATTTTGAGATTCTTTTTTCAGATCTAGTTTTTCAAACTCTTTGAGTTTGTAAATATGATTAAAAAAAATTACATGTTGAACCATAGTTGTTTTAATAAACAACAGGAGGTTACCTGATAAATAAGTTATTTGGACTGGTGGTGGGGTTTCTTTTTTGTGATTACTCTTCTTATACTATTAGTTTCTTTTTGATTTAATTATGCATAAGTTATTGCAGAAATTGGTTAAGGAGCTGAGAAGGTGTGAAAATAGTAGAGATATGAGGGTTGTATGTGATGGAAGGAGATGCAGAGTTTACAGGTGTTGAGGACAAAGCCCTCAAGTCTTGTCATTTGTCTGTTAATATGTACTTATTAACCTTTATCGCCCCTTCATTGGAAAGGATAACATGGTAACTTCATACAGGCTTGGGAAGTTGTCCTTCTGGCAACTCTCTTGTTTTTAACCTGCTGAAATAATTAGCAGAATGGGGTCCTGAAATGTAAAAATGTAAAGTTGAGTTTGGAGTCCTAAAGCCTCTCTTTTTTTTTTTTTTTTTTTTTTTTTTTAGTTTAGGCTGTCTAATGCTAAAAACAAGCTGGAGTTACAAGTTGCTCTCCACCTTTTGGGAGTTTTGACATTTAGCCTGCCTAACACAGCTGTCAGAGGGTGTTACAATTGATAAAATGTACAGAGAAATCTTTTCATCTCTTTTCTGCTTTTGTTCTTCCTTTCAAATTCTGTGTATTATCTTTTTCTTGGTACCATAAGAGTTAACCTAGAGTTCAGAACATATTACAATATGTTAAATTTGGTGTGCTGTCTTTGGTCCATCATTTGCATTTAAACAAATACTTGTCAAAGCATATACTTAAAAGCAAAATCTATTTTATATATCTTATACACTTCACATATTTTTTAGGTACATGCTTTAGTCTTTAGTAGTTTTGTCTTTATTTTCCTTTTAAGTAAAGAAGTATAACAGAGAGAATGTTGCATGGATTCTGGTATTATTTGGATTTAAAAACTTGTTTAACTTCAAAGTAATTATTTGTGGAAAAACATGTTATGGAATATACCCCTAATTTTTGAAGACTTGCAACCGTTGCTGACTAAAATTAAAGCTGAATGATTGCAGATTCAAAAACAATAATAAGATGCTGCTGATGTTTTTTCAGCTTGGAATTCAAGGTACATAGTTAGACATTCTATCTGATCTGAATTCAGTTTTGATCCTGTTTTGAGCAGAACTTGGGGCTGAACACTTCTTTAAGGTCCTTTCCAATCTGAATTACAGTATGGTAGGGTGCCTATCTCACCACCAAATGTTTAGGCATTCCTTTTATGTTTAGATGAGGCTGGGCTGGTCAGCTAGGAGTGTGATTATCTCTTCTGCTACTTTGGCAACTGGGCAGACATTGCAGGAGGCGCGCAGAAAGTGTGAAGGGGATTGTTGGGGTGTGTAGAGAATGGAGCAGATGTCATGGATTTTGTCACTGCTGTCACCTGCCTCTTCTTAAAGTATACTGGGGTTGGCCTTAAAGGGGTGGGCTAGATCCCAACCTAACAAATAGCTATTTTTTTTGTCTCAGTGTCTTATATATTCACTAGAGAGAAATAGGCAGTTAAAATAAATGATCTGTGTCTGACTCTGGAGGTCTTCAGAGGTGTGTTTCCATTCAGCATTAAATGCAGTCTAGAGATCCTGGGTCTTCAGGGTGTCTAACTACCAGGGACTTTATGATGACTGTGGTGGTGAAATGAGGCAGCTGTCTGCCTGTCTGTCTCTTAACTTGTTATGTGTGTGCATGTGTCTTTATATGAGAGTAAATTAATCTATATATATTGACATATCTTTGTCACCTTCTAATGTGAAAATTGTGAATTTCACAGCACACCTTGTGAAAATTCTGTGGTTCTGTATTGTGGTAAGTGCTGCCTCCTGACAGTTACAATTGGCAATTTTCAAATATTTCAAAAATTCCATGCATCTTAGGACGTGTCAAGCTACATGGTGCAAATTGCACCACTTGTGTACTGGGTCCTACTACTGTTAGTTTTTTCCTTATGTTTTAGAGTGTTTCAGAATGTGTGTTTTCTTTTTCGTTGTGAATCTTCTGTTTCTTTTTTAATAGCTTTGAGGAATAGTATGGGAAGAGAAGGATGGTGGCAATGAAGTTAAATAAGATATTAATCCGGTAAGTGGGAGATACATTATGGAGAGCAATAAATAATTTTTCGTTTGGGAAAGGTGACTAGAGAGCTTAAGCTGTATGATAATTTTGTTTCAAGACGGTAATTTTGATAGGATAACATTATTGCACATTTCTGATTTTTAGTATTTCTTATCTTAATATTTGAGGAAAAGATTGTTGCTGCTGTATAGGGATTGCTATAACATCTCCATTCTAGTAACCATAAACCCAAATAATTTGTAAACCTTACATTTGCATGCCACAGACATATCTCAAAATGCACACTCTCATTTTGTACTTTTTTTAGATGTTACTCAAAGTTCACACTGACCTTTGTCTATACCTGTAATCAAAAGATTAACAAGTGCCACCAGGGTTACAGTTCAGTCACGTTGCAGTGCTGGTTTTTATGTAGAGAAAAGAAATCCCTACAATTTCTAAAATTTGGAGAGGAATTGAATAGGCATCTAAGAATATGGTGATCTGCCGTAGGATGGAGTGCTCTGCAACAGAATAGCATATCTTGGGTCACTTCACTATTTTTCCACAAGAGAGCTCATAACCCTTTAAAAAGTGGCCATGCATGACACAGAACAAGATAACAACTTGTCTGTTGAAAAGGAAGTTTAGAGATAATTTAGTTGTGGAGTCTAAAGCAAATGGCCTTTTCTTTGTGCTACTATATTTAGCGACTCTAGTACTGTAGCATAGTTTTTGTAAATATGGAAGCATCAATCATTTTTGCATGGTGCTGCCTGTCACTGAAACAGAGGACTTGGCAAGTGTGTGTCTGTATGCAATAGGTAATAAACTGCACTCTTCAACAGAGCATTACCTGACACTTCCACTGTGTAGGAAAAATTTAATGCCTTTGCCATGTAAGTTCTGAAGTGTTGGGAAGGATGAAAGTTTGACAAAAAAGGCTCACAGATATGTATGATTGGCAGAAAGATTTTTGAATGTAGAATCTCAAGAAGGAATAGAAATGAAAGAAATAGAATAGGAATAGAAATCAAGTTTTTATATAAAAGAAAAGAATTGCTGAGCCAGTCTTACTGGATAACCAAGGAGGCAAAGGGTATGTGAGTTAGAAGGGGTTTTTATGACTCAGAGCAAAGGATAAGCCCACTTCAAACAAGAAGATGTTTTTACCAAGCAAAAAGCTAGCACAGGCAAACAAGCCTGCCGATGTTGCAAGTAGAAAAAAGGTCTCAGAATTTTCCACTGCAAGAAAACTGAAAAACAACTTCTAGCTTAAACTGTAATGTACTAATTTCTAGTGATTGGAGAATAGTAACATGAATATAGTAATTGTAGTAGTTATGATAGGCTATAAATAAAAGTTAAGGTATAGATTGGCTCTACTGTATTAAGATGCCCAGCAAAGAAAAGTGCATAATGCATTTGTGACCTAAGCTAAGGGTCTCCAAGCCTGCCTGCAGCTGGAGCTGACAGCTCTAGGCACAGGCTCTGTCACCCACGACCCTGGACTGCTGTAATGTTTTGGATGTACTAAACTGCATTTTGAAGAGCCACCTGGAGTCCCGCATCTCTCATTCAGGCTCTTACTGAAGTATATTGAATCAGGCTTTCTTGATGCAGTTTCATGTTTTTCTATGAAATTACTGCTACGCAGTAGATCAATTTCCACTTGATCCTAGAGTAGAATTAAATGAAGTCGCATTGTTGCATCATATTGTTTGAGATCACAGTACTATTATTACATTTAAACAGGAAGAAGTTTTGGTCGGTAGCTAAAGTAAATTGTGTGAACTAGACAATGGGTTGAAATCTTCTGAGCTGCTTTGTCTAGTAAGCCATAAGAAATAATGGAATTTCTGTTCATCTTTGTGAAACTGAATGTGCCCTGGCACTAATTCAATTGCTTTCCACTTGTGAAATTTTCTGAAGAATGATTTGAAGATCAGAAAACTTCCAGCTAGAGCTGCTATATCTCTCATGGTTTCAAATGATATGCTGCCTGCCAGATCATTTGCAATACAAACTGCTTTGATGTTCTAACATTCTCTTCTTTCGCATCTCCATAATTCTTTGTATTTTAAGTGTGATATAAATAAGCCTAAATCTAAATACTGGTGAATCCCACTCCTTTTAATTAAATGAAATTTAGGGATTCTGTTAAAAGACAAAAATGTGGACAGGTTGAGAGACTCCATTTGTCACTCTGTTATATTGAAGGATGAGAGTCTCAAAAATATCTGTGGTTCACCAGAGTTACATTCCTCTTTCTTGATTGCTCTGCAGCCCTTCCCCACAGCAATGATCAGGCTACCCTCTGGACTGAAAAAGTAGGGAATTTTAATAACACAGAAGAATCATTATACCCACTAAGGAACTAAGGTCTAAGGAACAAAGCTGTTACACAGACTTCATTAACTTCAGAAATCATCTATTCATATGTATTTTGAGTCCTTTATAATAAAAAAGCAGGATAAACATTATGCTAATATAACTTAGATTTGGACCCAGTATATCTGTAAATACATCAAACACAACAGTAAGGGGCTGCTGTAAGTGCAGAAATGTAGATTTAGATTAATACCTAAAATTTCATTATTAATCCTGAGTTTTATTTTTGTATTTCAAGCAAGTATTTTATCATTCCAAAGGAGTTTGGTTCTACTCTATCTCATTCTTATCTTTAGATACTTTCTTGCTTATATGTGTGCTGTGCCTGTAGGCACTCCTGGGGTATATGTGTGTATATATATATATCTATATCTATATCTATATATCTATCTATGTGTGCACAGGCATTTAATGGGCTTCTGTAACAGTTTTCACCACATCAGTTTTTTCTTAAATTGTTCTTTTCAAGTCTGTACTTGTGCTCCTGTATTCTAGTCTCAGCCTGTTCATTTGCCATCAGTTATTTCTCCTAGTTAAAATAGTGTCTGAGTTAAATTAAACTGATGTCAGTGCCCTGTTGAGTCTCATACTCGGTGAGTACTAAGATTTTTTTTTTGTATTTTTGTTAGTTCCGAGCTAACTGCTGTTTTGGTTTATGCTTCTGTAACACAGTGATCAGTATAGACATATGCTAATTTAGATTTTTTTATGCCTTATGTAGTTCTTCTGCATTTGGAAAGGGAAATGAAGTACAAATTTAAAGCATCATTCCCTTGGGATCACTGGCCATAAAAAATTCGTATTTTTATGGCTGCCTGCTTCCTGCTTATTCTGAGAACTTTGGGAAGTTGGGAAGTTGATAGTTGATAATGGCTGACAAAATGCAGGAGTTTGAAGGACTGAACTCCAGCAGAGAACATAGTATCAAAGTGATGGTTTTGAATGAATATTTAATATTATTTCTAAGGTAGAATTGCCTGCAGCCTTTTAGATTTCCAAGATTTTCAAACACGAATGGAGGTTTTTATTCTGTGTTAAGAAAAAGTAAAAACCCAAAAAGTTTGCAAGTCAAGTCTTGTTGAAAGACAGAACTCAGAATAGTCCTGACACAATGGAAACAAAGTGCGAAAAAATTGTTGTTCAGTGGGAACAAATGCAAAGTGCTCCATTTAGCTGGGGAGGAACAGTGGAAGACATAGTAGTACGGGGGATACCTCACAATGGATTTGTTCTGTAGGAGAAGTTCTGTGAATAATGATAGGTCAAAAGATGACCAAAGTCAGCAGTTTCATGTCAGGCAGGCAACTATTTTAAGATTCTTAAACAGAAAGACAGAAGAGATTTGTGAATTGAAACTTCTGTTTTGAATTCGTAAACTGGAGAACATTGTTCAGTTCTGGGTAGAAAGACCTGACCGACTAGAAAGAAGAGAGAAAAAATATGCTCTGAAATCTACATAGAAAAAAACTACACGTAAGAAGTGCTTATCTGTACTCCTTTATAGTAGATAAAGCCCCAATGGTGTCGCACCGCTGCGAAGAAAATACAGGTTCGATATTAGCAAATGTTTTTCAGTGACAACATTAAACATCTGGACAAGAAAACAGTTGCCAAGAATTATGTTGTAAATAAGATTAATTCTGCTTGCAGGCCAGGGGTTAGACTGGACTGCTCAACAGACTTTTCTTTGCCTTAGGACAGGTTTAAAATGTGATTTGCAAAGAAACGCCAAGTGATTTTAATGTTTTAACTAGTTTTAAGATTAATCTGTGGGTGTTATGCTCCAGCAAAAAGGGTTTGTGCATTAATCTTTCTAGGAAGATTACACAGTTCTTTACTATAACATAATAGGATGAATTGCTTCAGTCATAAAGACTCTTGCAAGAATGTGTTTAAATTTTGAATATTATGTATCAGTATTAAAAGAACACAAATTTGTTCATTACTTGATATGTGATTTTTTTTTTCATCATTAGTTCTACAGTGGAACTATTGTGTATAGAACTAATGGATCACACTGTCACTTCAACAGATGAACTACATATTCTGCATGGGAAATTAAAAAAAAAATTGTGCAGTTTTTACAGTACAGACAGTCTTATTTTAAACCTTTTTTAGTTTTCAAATTGTGTCTTTGTGAACCTGACATACTGCGTAGAAGTGGATTCATGTACTGAGTTTCAAAGTGTTTGTGAGAGGTAAAACCAGTTTGGTTTCCCAACAGACATAAATCTAACGTTATCTGGTCTTACATGGAATTTTTAAAGACAGCTATGTTTACATCTAGAGTGGATGAATCTGATTGTATTTTCAGTGAGTTTTTAAATTAGAAAACGATTGTGTCAAAACAGCAGAAAGGAAAAGTGAGGAAGGGTAGAATTGCATCAATCTGGAATTAATCAAATATTAAAATACATTACTACAAAGTTCAGAAAACCAAGCACTGACTTTTCCTGTAAAAAAGTTATACCAGTACTTGAAGTAGATGAAGTATAGTAAAGAGAGAATTAAAGGGAATGTACTGTACACATAAGCCTGGGAGAAGAATTTTGCTCCTTTGGAGACAAAAACCGAAGGTTGTCACTGAAGACCCCAGGACTTGCCAAATATCACCAGAAACCTAAGGTTAGACAACTGAGCTGAGCCCAGTGTCACCATTGGCTGTAGTGACAGCTTGGACACTTAGCTAAATTTCACGCTTTTACATACCTACACTGAGGTGTGTCTGAAGCTGTGCCCCAGTGAGTCTATTCTACACACCAAAGTAAAAGGCCTCAGAAGTTCCCTGCTCTTTGAAACCTTACAGCCACCCTGTCTGACAGTGCAAGCTGTGAGTAAAGTTTGGGAACAAAAGCAGGTTATTGAGCAGTAAGCTCACACTTGAGTTTCCAGCCTATCAGCTTGTAAATGAAACCTGGCTTACTGCCTCCCTCCTGCTGGAGAGGTAGAAATATGCAAGATTCTGTAAACATATTGTCAAATCTATTGTTCCCTCTTTTGCTTATTATGTGGCAGTTTGCTTACATGCAAAATAAGAAGTGAATATCTACTTTTCTTTCTCTTTTTCATGAATTAAGCAGAAAAGGTATGTGTGTCCTGTAACAAAGTAGGTGATAGTGATTTTAACAGTGGTAATGAAACAAACTTACTAACATAAAAAACCATGAGCAGGTGTAAGTAGCTGTACTTTGATATTTAAAAGAGCTATTGATACAAGTAATATCCATTTTTAATAAAGCTACAAATTTCATCTTGTATTAAAGGCTTGAACTTAGGTCTGTGCGGACTAGAGGAGTGCCATGATAGAAATCTGATCCTCGAGTTCTGAAAGAGAACATTTTGTATTCACTATTTCAGTGCATTTGAAATGCATATGCATTGCAGGTCAAAGTACAGCATGCTACAGATCTGCTGTAGATCAGCTGCATAGCCATTCGGTACTTGTAAAGTAGCCTTTTATCTAGGGGTCTTCTGTAGTGTCTAAAAATGCAGCGCAATTTACTGAGGAGAGTTGTCTATTTTCTGGGTTATTTATTTTGCAGTGTGTAACTCTTTCCTGTTCCAGCTGTCTTTGTATATCTACTTAATATCCACTGTGATAGAAGCAAAGTGAAAAATTAGCCCTGTAGCAGTTTGGTGATTAGGGTACTCGTGTGCCACAAAGCAAGGGTACTGCTCCAGTGAGTATTTTAAATTATTAGTATACTTTATAAATACAGTCTACACTTGCAGGCCTGAATCACTTTAGTGTTTAGAACAAGTGTTTTTAAAGATATGTAGGAGATCCAGGCTAAATATGCTTCCAGTGTCCAGATCTCGTATATTTTATTGCCTTTTTCAATGAATCCTCTAAGGACACCAGACTTCTAAAAAACAGGAATTATTTGCTGATTGGGGGACAATTAACCTCTCTTAAGAACGAAGAGATAGGTATCTGAATTCCAGGGGACATTTCACTCCACTGCTACTGCTGTGATAGCCATGGGCTGGCTGCTTGTGGAAATAAAATTGTGCAATGATGTTATGCAGGGCCAGGCTTGCTGGGAAGATTTCTTTCAAATCAAGTGTGTATGTTATTTTTAAACTGAAGTATACCAATCTTTTTTCATATTTGTGTGAAACACATTATGGATATATAACTATATTTATTTATTGTTAGGCATCTGAAAATTATTAAATATTTGTAGTATTCCTTTTTCTTTATGTTGTGGCTATGAGGTCTTTCAAGTTTTGTAAGACGGGATAATGTAGTTATAATTTACAAGGTTTAGAGATATACAGAGAAGGACCAGTAATTTGAAGTTATAAAATGGCTTTCCATTGTGTTTGCATTATGTCATAACAGTTTCAAACGAAAATAGTTTCCAAGCAAATTTTCTTCGTTTTCCCTAACACAATTTTAATGTCATGCTATTTTAAACAAATTGCTGGTAACATTAGATGCCTAATTATAACCAACGAGTAGTTTTTTTCACTCTGGATCTGTTACTTAAAAGTTGCAAGACAGAATTCTATAAGCAAAGTAGGACCTAGTTCAACCATATTAAAATTCTATGTACATTTTAATTTGATTTCAGCTGTGTGACTATGTTATACGAAAGCTATTACCTGGCTCAGTGGTCCCACAGACAATTTCCCTTTCTCGTTCCGATTTTATTGTAAATGATTGTCGGCATAGTACAGGAAACTGCAAATTCAATTTTGATCAGTCCCATGAGAGACTTGATTCTTCATGACTTACTCTTGTTGTTTTAAAGGTAAATTGAAATAGCCATCTAATTTAAGGATTTCCTTCAGTGTAGGGGATTAAAATCTGTAATTTGTTTTATGTAAGGTCTTCTTCTTTATTGTATTATTAGGTAGAAGCTAATATTTAAGGAAATTTTGTCATGGTTACTCCCATGGGAAAGATGTAGCTCTTCATTTAATAATCCCATTTTATATTTAATGGTTTATTAAGCTTTTTTCCCTTTCTTTTACACCTGGGGATCATAAACCTGCTGTTTTCTTTTAAAGACAATGTTTTTTGAGTACTTAATATAATTTAGGATTTAAAGATAGCTCTTCCTCCACTCACTGCACTTAGTCCTTCCTGTGAGGCAGATTAATGATCTCTATGGTTTAAAGAAATTTGATTTTGCTTCCTCTTTCAGTGCTGTTACTGTGGTACAAACTACACCAGAACATGGTATAGTTAGAACATGGTATAGAACATGGAGAAGTTAGAAGGGCACCATGAAGAGAAGGTAACTGCCTAAGAACAAAATGGTTTAATGGCATAGTTCATTGTGAACCACCCAGAGGCAAAGGTGTTAGCAGTAGGCCATTGGGATGAGATTCAGGGCTTGATTCAGCTGCAGAACAGGCATCTATCTAGTGCTGTTTTAGCTGTCTTAGGGTGTCCTTTCTGTCTTCCAGGCCAAACACTACAGCAAGGTGCTGATCCCACAGAGGATATCCTGCAAGACCTTGAGAGAAGTAAATGAAGAGTAAAGTGTAAAAGTAAAGTGTATGCAGGGCAAAAGATTCAAGTTCGCTCTCTCAGAATGTAGAAGTCAACAATGCAGTGTCTACATGTGAGGTAGGGGCATTTGTCCCATCATGTTAAAAGGAAATGAGATCAAATATGTCTGGTTTAAATGGAGTCAAGTAACTCCAATGATTACTTGTTTTTGCTTACATTAACTGTATATAAGATATATGTATATTCTGAAAGTAAGGTGCTTAGTTATATTGAAGCCCTTGACAGTGTCACTGCTACAGAGTCACTAGAGCCTAGGGAAAGAAGATTCAAAAAATTGCAATGAAATTGCTGCTTTTCACAAACACCCCAGCTTTTCAGTTAAGATGCAGAATAGACAAGGTGAGAGGGTGAAAAAAAAATCATGATCGTAGGTTTGGTCTTGCTTCTAACTACAGGTTTGCTTCACTTGTTGAAATACTTCTTTAATACTCAGCTTCCCTCCCTGGAGGGAACCTGCAGTTGCTATGGTTCCTAATACAACTGGAACAGAAACATACTGTCAAAAAGATTGCACAAAAGTGCAAGTTTTTTGCTTATTTTCTTAAAACTCAACACCTCTTATAAAACCAATCAAGAGCACTTATACTAGGTGACAAAAATAATTAAATTATCCATGTCAAAGATCTTCAGAAAATATCTGACCATTAGCTTATATCTGTGCACTCATCATAGGAGTGGATTAAATAAACCAAATAAAAAATCTGAGATGAATAAATCCTAAATTTCCAAGAAATAATAAGAGAAGTATAAAATTGTGACATTAAGCAGAAAGAAGAGAAAAGGGGAAAATAGGTATGTCTTTTTAATTTCTTTATTTCTTTAGAATTTTACAGTCTTAGTTCCCTCACCTGCCCAGTCCATAACTAAACCCAGCAGAGCTTTCTTGAGAAGATCACAACCTAAAATGATGGTAAGTATCAGAAAGGAAGGTTAAAATCAAAGGCAGTATTAAGAATTAATCAACTGCTTTTTGCAGAGAATCCAGAAAGTCTCTTTTCTGCTTCTCAAATAAGGACACTACTGTCCTCATGTAACCTAAAAAAAGAAAAAAGTTTGGGTGTTATTTAGGAGACTATGACTCCTCAGCATTATCTAGCTTTACATTTCAGTGAAACACAGTAGAGCTAGAAGCTGCAGCTGCTGTAGAAGGAGCAGTGCCCTAACTTGTCTCATTTACATGAAAGTAACTTCTGTGACCCTGAAAGAAGTCCAGCCTTGGCATCTTCTTACTGTTCATGCTGAGAATTCAGAACAAGTGATAGTTTTTAACTTGTCACACCTGGAAATGTAAAACCTCATACAGTGTGAGAACAGTGTTGCAGCATTTTCCTGAAAACTTAAAAATGAGAATTCTGAAGACCAAGAAAGCTCTATTTATGTTCTAGGAAAATGAAGCAAGAAAAATATTCTGAAGAGAGCATGTAGAGTTTAGTTCAAAGTTTATGTTGTTGCTCTAGAAAACCTTCTAACTAACTTCTGTTCCCATAATAATATAGGAGAAGGTGGTATTGGTTACTCTTAACTCAAAGCTTTAGGGCATGGGCAGATTCTGGGGAAAAATGTGCTGGATTGTTCCACAGCTCTATTTTCCTATTTTCTTTTTTCCCTTTACTATTTAACCTTCAGAAGTTGACACTATTTAACATGGAGATGTGGTGTTAGTAGCATTCTTTTTCTGTTCCTTGGGTCCACATTGACAGAGTAAATAACTTGGCATATGAACCTGGTGAGCTACTAAGTAAATCCACAGTGGTGAATGCATCTTCTAGGCAGGGTGATCTCTGGCTGTGAGGAGGTACTCAGCTGGTGAGATGCATTTCCAATATATAGGCATGAGCAGTATCTGAGCCAGTGCTTCCCCAGCTGGTTAATGTACATGGGCCAGATGGACCCAGGTAGGAAATAAGCCATATATTTTAATAGCCAAGGGGATTAGCCACTGGAATGGGCTGTTTGGGGAGGATAGAATATCAACCTCATCTCAAGTTCTTCACTGAAATCACATGCCAGCCACTGCCCTGTTTTGTAAAAAATTATATTTCAGGCCCAAGGTATGTTACAGCCATCAGATCTACAGTCCTGTTCTAGTCTTAAAAACGGTGAGTGTGAATGTAGGAAAGCATTCATCATAGTACAGTCTGGCACTGGAGTGATTCTTTGAAAGATGGTATAGTGTCAATTTAATCAGAAAACTGAAGGCATTCTGCTCCACACACTTCCCCCCATGTTTCTTCCTCATGCAGAATTTTAAGGGAAGACCACTAATCTATTCCGTCTCTCCAAGGAGCTTTGAAACTAAGTGGGATTTGTTACTGTATGCGTGTCACTTTATTTTATTTATTTTCTTTTTTAGACAAAAGTCTAAATATCACATTAAGTGTTATGGTTGATTTGGATACTCTTTGCAGGCTTTATAATTTTTTAAGGACCTTAGGATCTGTGCATTTTTGTATCATAAGTGAATACTTCCTGGATGGTTTGGGTTAGGAGTATCAAGTCACATTACCTATTTAGGTGCTGAAGTCACTTATTTCTTTCAGCATCACAGACTTGCACACCACTGACATTATTGCTCTGCACAGTCAGTTTTTGCATAGTTATTCATTAAGGCTTTTTTAAAAAACATATAATAGCCAAAATTTCTTCCTTTGTTTCGCACTCTTCTCTGTGCTTAATACTGTCTAATGGAATTTGTCTCAGGCTTTTAAGAAAGTAATAAAACCTGAGATGGGACTTCAAACTATCAAGTTTTACAACAAAACAGGACTTCAAAGATTTTGTCAGAGCTTTTATTATTTGATCACAGAGGGAGAAAGGTTGTGTATGACAGCTGCTTTATTTTTTACAAAACTGAGATACTTTGAGCATCTTGACATCTTATAACGCTGCTATTTTACCATAAAGAAACAACTTCTGCCTGTTCCTGCCCCAAGTCATCTTCTCTTCATCAAATTAAATCTGTAACAGTATGCAGGGAAAAAATGACATTGGAAGCAAGCTTCCATGATTTATTATTAATTGCTAAATGAGTATTTACCTTATATAAATAATATTTTGCCTCCATTCTTAAGCAGACTAAAACTTAACATGCCTTATTAAGTGAAACCAGGTTATTTTTACTGTGCTTCTCTAGTGAATATTGTTTTGAGCTGTTTGGGTTTGCTTTCACCTATCTCTTTTGATTCATGACTCTTGCTGTAGTAAGTATATAGGATTGAGAACATTCCTAGCTGAAGGAAGTAAATGTATGGTAGGAAAAAAATAGGGCACGTCTAAATCATCATTAAAATTCTAATTTTTACTGGATTTTATTATATAAAATAAGTTAAGCGGAAGTTTGTAGCTGGAGGTAATTTCTCTTGTGATCTGTATTGAGTGGATAAACTTTCAGCTATGTTTTTTTAACTCATAAAAAGTTATTATCTGTATCTACAAATCGTAGTCTTACCTGTGCAGTGAGGTCACTAGAGTTATAAGAACAGTGTACTAGTACATAGCCTACTTTAGATGTAAGAAAACTAATCTAAAGAGAAAATTCTTGTCCTCCATGCTGTCGGCAATGAGTTCTACTTGAGGAAATATTCTTTTAAAGAATCTTTTCTGTTGTCCACTCTCAGATTTATTCCAACACCAGTATCTAGTTGCTCATTGAACATCAAGACCTGTTCTGATATACTTGTTGTTACTACCCGAGTAAAGTTATGCCTTGGAGGACCTCTGAGAAATGAATTAGTAAAAGTATTTTACTTGTGATTTATGTTTTTCTCTTGTTGCTTTGATGAGTTTTCAAAAATTAGATGTAGCAACTGCTTCCAAGTATTTCCTTTATGAGAGCACAGTTGCCAGAGTTGCCTAACGCTTTGATTATGCTACTTTTTCTGTAAAACTTTGTTTTTATTTCCCTCCCTTTCTGTTCAGGGAGGGAAAAGGCATCTACCTAGAAGTGGACAGTAGGGGGTACTTGGACTCTGTTCTCTTATATATTTATGTGTTTTATTTTAAACAGCTGCTGGATTCAAAACCTAGAATGCTTCAAACACTGACGAGACGTCCTTGCTCTGTGTCTCCATAGCACAGCCTAGCCCCCTAGTTCTTTCTGCCTTTATCTCTGTGTTTTTGATGATAATGCTAGAAATAGATTTCTACCTGCTCTCCTTCCCACCCTGAGTATTTTACATCCCAGGGCAGAGGCCAGCTGGCTGACGAGGACTGGTGAGAGGTACTTGCTTCCACGTGGCTTGTTAATCCCAAGGAGAAGCCCTATCTGTCTCTTTCCAGATTTAAAGAAAATAATTTAAGATTTGGAAAAATGTTTGGGTTGTTGTTTGGTGGTTTAGATCAATATTTATGTATACTTTAATAATCTAGTTGCTTTTCCTCTGAGTGATGTGTACAAAGAGTTAATCTACATTTTTTTGGGTTTTAATACATTTTAAAGCAAACTGTAAACACTTTATGTGTTAGATATTTTAACAACATGGACATCCAGATCTATTCTGTTGCTGATTTTTTTTTTCCTCTCTATATACAACACAAATAGCATATTCTTTCTTGCCTGAGGAAGCAACCGACAACTGGCTTGGCTAAGGATAAAGCCGGGGTCTAAAATACAGAGGAGCTTGAACAATGAGCTAAAAAGTGATTGAAAGGCTTGTGAAGCTTGAGGGAGAAATGTGTTCTTTGGGGAAAAATTTTAAACTTGATTCCCAAATATGTGCTAGGAAACTCTAGCATATCTTACTTCAGGAGAATGCTCCAGTATGTGTACAGACCTTTTGTTTTAGTAATTTTCCTTTGTGTGTATGGATAAGGGGTTGGGTTTTTTTTCCCCTTATTTTTCTTTGAAAGAGATTGTGGTCTGTCTGTATGATCTTTAGACCAATTTCAAAATTCATCTATTGCAAAAATAAACGCCATTATTTTGCCAAGGAAACACAGGTGGTAGTCATTCTCATGTTAGAATCCCTGATGATGCTTTTCAAAGATACACCAAGTTCCTCAGCAGAATAAATGTGGAGAAACAAAAACATATTCAGTCACAGATAACAATTCATAGGTCACAGAGCAGGAAGGATCCTGGTTCTTTTTAAGGTACTTTTCCTTCTTTATATCAAATTTTATCATTCTCTTATTCATCCATGTACATTTCCTGTCTGATTTATCTGATGTTCCTTTTTATGCTCATAACTTTACTTTGTTTATCTATTTTTAGTTTGGTTATTTTTAGTTAGCACTTTTCATTTGTGATTAAAATTAGTAATACTAAAAAAAAAGCTGTTCTGTTCCTGTGTATTGCACAACTTGAGGGTTTTTTTATTTGGTTTCCTAATCATGAACATTAATACTATATCCAGTGATCTGAAACCTCTTACCTGGCCTCAGGGGTTCTTCTGGACAAGCACAAGTCTCCTGGGAATATTGTGCCACATCTTCCTATCACAGATACTTTGGGGCTCCTTCTGTTGCTCTGTATATTTATGGTTATTCAAGTTGCTTTTAAGCAGATTTTATTGATATTAGTGTTGACAGCAGTTGAACTGTTGGACAACTTCATTTTTAACATTGCTCTTCACAAATTAGCTGAATGCAATTAGCTTGGGAGAATAAGCTATTTTTTACTCAGGAGGCATGAAAAGTTTAGTATATATCTATAGTTTACTGGGATGCATGCAGAAATCTGGCTTTCCAAGGAAGAACCAGGTGTATGATGCAGTTGCATCCTCTTAGGGTCTTTACTGAAGTTATACTGTTGTTCTGCCGTGTAAAGCTTTCAGCAGCTCAGTAATGAGTAGAGAATATCTTGGTTCCTCCAAAGAGAGAATTGATGTCAGCGGTAGAATTACACAGATGGGCTAATATCTAGTTATTTATATATTTTGAAATTTTCCTTTTTGTATTTCAGATATTGTTGCTTATTAAAATATCTTGGAACCAGGTTCAAATCCAGTTGGGGTAATGTTGAACAGTGCTTTGATGTGGATTAAGACTTGAAATATTCATTCTGTTTGATACGCCACATGTAGAGATAGAATCACGTGCTCCCTGTTTTCTGTGGAAGCTGTTGCTGAGGGAGCTGGGGATATTTATCCTGGAGAAGGGAAGGCTCAGGGGTGACCTTACTGCTCTCTTCAACTGCTTGGGAGAAGACTGTAGCAAGGCAGGGGCCCATCTTTTCTCCCAGGCAGCTAGCAACTGGACAAGAGGAAATGGCCTCAAGCTGTACCTGGGGAGATTCAGGTTGGACATCAATAGGAATTCATCAGGAGGAATTTTTTTAACTGAGTGGATTGTTAAATGTTGGAATGAACTGCCCAGGGACATAGTGGGGTCATCATACTTGGAGGTGTTCAAGAAATAACTGGAGGTATGGTCTAGTTGACAATGTTGTGTTCAGTCAGAAGTTGGTCTCAGTGATTTCAGAGGTCTTCTCCAACCTAATGGATTTGGTGATTCTTTCAATGTTTAGTGTTAAGGTAGCAGAGACTCAAAATAACCTGACAACATTCATTGTTTCAATGTACTTTTTTTCTAACTAGACACCATTTGTTTCATCGTTAGATTCTTCTCATGGTGGTACCTATGGTTTCTGTATCCTTTCCCAGAAAGGCTTAGAAGTCAGAAAAAACCAGCATTTTCTTAGGTGTCTCTGAAATCCTTTAAAAAAATAAAGAGCTCTCTTACTAGACAGTGCGAGTACTTCAGTCAAAACTAACTTGAACAAACATAACAGATGATGGAGATTTTAACTGCACTGTCAAAAGACAGCTTTGTTGATAATGTGAAAGTTAAGCAATTAGTTTGCTTTCCAGACTTCTCAGCTGTTACTCACAAGGAAAGTATTGTGAGAAATTCTACTCTTGCCTTTGACCCTTTCCTTCACACTTACAAATACATGAAAGTGAAAACCAATGTTCTGTTCTTTATAAATTTTTCACTTAAAGCTCTCTTAAGAATAATCATGAAGGATTGCATGTAATGGTTTATATATATAGGTACTCTAATACTTCTCTTTCAAGAAGAATAAAGGAAGCCATTGTGGTTACATTTGCTTCAAAAGTTAAAATTTTATGTGTTTAATGACTGCGGTATCAGTTTGAAGGAAGTAGTTTAAAAAAAACATAACTAAATAGTTTTCCGTACTGTAGCTCAGAACCTACAAGCACAGTAATTCATCAATTTTTGATTTATGTTGTCTTTTCTGGTACAGTAAAAGCAGGAGGTTTTGCAACATTCACTAATGTTTTAAGGTTATATCTTTTTCTTTTTTCACAGATTCTTAAAGAAAGGATAGGTGTTTTTCCTACCCTCCCATTCATACTTTGAATATATTAAGACCTTGAAGTCTAGAATTTATATTTTTCATCTGAGAGGTGGCAAGTGAAGAGTACAACTCAGGGAGATCAGTTTCATAACGTGGTGATTTGGCATTGAGTTACTCAAGACAGCTGAGTGGTGAAGTCACTGAGATAATTAATTCATCTGTTGAGGATCTGCTGAAAGACTTTGCCAAGACACAGCATCTGAATTTGCCATTGAAAGGTACCTTTTGCTTACTGTTCATTCATACTTAGCGATTACAAGTTTTAGAAATTCTGCTGAAAGGTCTGTCCTAAATTAGGCAGTTCAGCCCTCAGTGTAGGCTGTAGAGAGAAAGGATGGTGAGGTGCAGCATTCATGACTCCTGGAGGTATCTTTCTCTATTAGCAAGAGAAAAAGCCAAGAACCATGAGACTCCTTGCTGTCTATACTTGAGTGCACTGCATTTGAGCAGCTTGATTAAATCCACAAATATACCAAAACCCATCTTCCTTCCACGTTATTTGAACAACTAAGTTAGGAGCCTAGCTTTCCTGAGTTCTTCGGTAGTCCGCAGTAGGAGAAAGGTACTTGCAGAGGAAAATTAGCCTGCTTCTTCATTTCCCACCTCAGTGCCTCAGTTGCTCCCCAGAGTTAGACAGTGTCAAATGAGGTATCAAGTCACATCGATTTCAGTAGGAATTGGATTGCCATTATGAATTAGAGTATTAAAAAGCACATTCATTGTCTTTAAGTATTTTGTTTTCTAGCATCTATGTTCAAGCTTCTTGTGCAAATAGAGGTTCAGTGGTTTCAGTTAAGAATCTGCTTCTGTCTGTTGGATTTGTAGGGTGCCCTATAATCCCGATTTCCTTATTAAATGTAGGCTCCTGAATTAAAGTCAGTACGAGTTTTTAAATCATGGCTTTTATTTTCATGTTCTGTGCTTGCACACCTCCTAATCTTTTAAGTATCTGTGGTACTGACGGGATAAAATTTATTCCAAGTTTTGTGAACCAGCTCTGTATTGGAGATCACTTAATTTGCATTGATGTGTGTCAGAAACATTTATGCTGAAGAATAGTATTCTGCTCAAACAGAATCAGATACCTTTGTCTTGCAATTTCTCAGTTAAGTGCCAGTTTTCATTATGGGTATTTCTAAAGTTATTTCTTATTTTTCTCTTTATTTATTTTTAGCCTCAATATAAACTCTAAGTTATTGAAGTTCCTTCCTTGCTGACTGACAGTATGTGCTGTCCTCTGCCCTTTGTAGGATCCCAACCACTTTTGTGGCTTCTTAGTGAAGTACAGTGGGAAACTAACACTGGATAATTTTTCCTGCAGTACTGTGTTTAAGTTGGATACTTTCCCTGATCTGCTTCATGGAGCAGCTGCACAAACAGTTGTGTGTCTGTCTGGTACTGCAGCCAGAGACTTGTGAAACTGTAGCCTAAGTCATGGTGCCTTTGAGCTACCTCCAGTGCTTATAATTAAAAGGCAGCTATGATTACATGTCTGCCATAACTTCTGTTTTTGTAGTCTTTCTTTCTTATTAGAGTAGTTACTCGCATTCATCCCAATGTAGTTATTAACCCCATCTGTTTTACTGTAAATCAAATGGGCTACTTTAAGTTCAGGAAAGGAAAGCAGTAGGGCAGTCTTGTAACTTCCAGTGCTTTGTATAACTAATGCATTATTATTAGTTATGCAGTGCTTTGTTTAATAATGAATTTTAGCAAATGCATTGTTTAATTAAAAGGTTGACATAGTTTGTCTGTAGTATAGTATAATTTCTGTTGATTATTTATAATCAAGTAAATGCATCAGAACTGTGTTCTACTTCATACACATTTTTTTGGAAATTTTTTGCATGAGTTCTCTACAATGCAGACTAAAAATATAGTAGTATTTAATTAACACACAAAACTTCTGTCAAGATAGTTGAGAGAAACAATTCTAGAATAAAATGGGACAACTACACAAATTAGATCAATAATTTACTGTAGAATTTCTGAATTGAACTCCTGAAATTCAGCAGAATTTAATCTGGGAATAAATGTTAAGGTGCATTTAAGTTACAGCAATGGAAGATATAAATAATATTTAATTTAAAATACTCTATCCTGTAAAGTTGCATCCATCTGAAGAAAATACAGTTTTGAAGTTTAGCATGTGTCTCAGCTTAAAATAGAGATGTGCCTTCTCCAAAATACTCATATTTAAGGTGATAATAATTCAGAAGACAGTTACTAGTCAAAAGAAGAAGGAATATATTTCCTTACTCTTGTATCTGACCAGCAAAATCTCAGAACGGGGAATTAGTCTATAAATAATATTTAGAAATTAGCTCAAATACAATCAATTCTGTCTCTTTTAACATTTTTTTTCAAGTTTTTGCCATCCAACTGTAAGCTTGGAACTGATCCATTTTAAGCGTATTCAATTTTTGCAATATGATCTGAAGGAGTCAGATTTTCATTTTATCATTAAATAAGCATAAATATGTTGTTCTTAGTCAAGTGGGACTACCTCTCAGAAGATTCATAATACTCCTTAGTCATTTTGTACTCCGACTCTGCTAGATTTTATTGTAATTGTTTTCCAAAGATTGTGTTTTTTATCAGTGAGGAGTGTGAAATATGTCTTTTTTTTTTTCTGGGGAGCAAGTATTACAAAAATGTAGTGTAGAGATTTTAGAAGTGAATGAAAAAAAAGAGGCAAATGTTTGTACTAACTGGGGTCATAAACATTCTTTTTGATCCAAATGTGGGGGTCCTTCTGGAAGTCATGTCCTAACCAAGGCTCTTCTGCTTGCAGATGCACCAGTTCTCAGCAATTTGCAAACAAAGTGTAGCAAAGGAGTAAAATGGGAAATCAGCAAGCTTTTGAACAAAAGGAATTATTTTAGCAAGTATATGGATAGACTTATGTGAGAGAGGGGGAGCTCACATTCACTCACATACGGTCACAGAGATGGGACATGGCACCACTGCCATGCATTCAGCACCTAGTTATGCTCACACAGGGTGACAGTACTAGGATCTTGGGCTCATATTCATATTTCCTAGCTTTAATTTGAGCTGCACCTCTAGTGTTAAATAGCACATTGCCCAGGGGGAAGACTGAAACTATTATTCATTCATGTTGCCCGAGCATTAGTGTTCTCTCAGATAATGTTTAACTTGTGCCATGTTGTGCTTGCTAAAATGTTCATCACAGAGACAAACCCATAATGCCATTTTGTGGATAGATAGAATGTAGGACAATAGAGATAGTGGTGAAGGTAATCTGGCCCCTAAGGAGTCACAGCTGTGCCAATTATCAAGCATTAAGAACAAGCCTGCCCTTAATTGGCCACAGCTGGATCCAATTAGGAGGGGTATTGTAAAAGAGCAGGTTGGCTGGTCGAGAGGTGAGATGGAGTTTGTTGGCTGTACTGAGAAGAAGTCAGTGCTGTGAGGAGCTGCCCATGAGATATCATTGAGAAGGTACAAAACCTTTGCAATAAGATGTCAACGCCATTTGGACAAGAGTGTAGTGCGTTTGGCTGAATTTATCCTATGTGGGCCTCAGACATTATTGTCATGACACATTATGTTCTGTTACATGCTATGGAAAGCCACTGCAGCTGATTGTGACACACCTTCAGACACTTTTGAAAATTAGGTGCTGATGGCATAAGGTTCATCAGTTACTTGGTGGGCCAGCCCTGTGCTTTAAAGGTGCACAGGTGCTTCAGACCACCCAACACTGACCTAATATGCAGGATGTCTCTCTTGTTGGTACAGAGTTGAAGTGGCTTTGGTTTTCATTTAGGCACTTAACCCCAATTTATTATGAGGTAATCTCTGAGTTTTTTATATCTGAACATGCTGAGCTTTATGGAGAGCTTCCAGATGGAGTGATACTAGTACATTTTTCATGTCTATCATGTATAAGAGCTTTCTAGTTCTTTATAGAGGCCTGTACTTGAGGTATCAGCTGAAGAGGAAGAAGTATCTTGCCATGAACATAATTTTCTTAGAATTGCTTATGCACTATGGCAGTGAGTATGATAGAATGCATGACACATTTCTTTCTTCTTGCTGTATTTTGTAGCTGATGTATTTTTAAGTATTCCCTTAAATATTTTTATGTTAGGTCAGAACAGTCTGGTCTTTTGCAGTTACTGCATGCTTTACTTTTATAGTTACTCACCATCACGCCTAAACAGATGCATTCTGTTGTTTACGTCTGTTAAAGTTTTTTTTTCCTTAGTCAGTTAGCTAACTTTTAGTAATGCACATTAAAAAAGTTGAATCCAGAATACTAACCTTTTTTGTCTGTGCAGTGTGCAAATTCACTCACACTGCAGAAATTTATTTTAAAGCTGTCCTTCAAATCACAAATTATTCCTATAATAGATAAAAATACACAGAATCTCTTCTTGTTGTTTTAAAAATTCATGCATTAAAATACATATCTAGCAAATGAATATACATAAGAAAAAACCAACATTAAAAAGATTACGTGATGGATTAAATGTAATGAGCTCAAGGAAGCAAATTTCCATTTTCTGTTGTAACACCTGCAGGTGTTAATTCAGTTGTAGTTTTAATGTACAGGTTCTGGACTGTGAATTGGAAAGGATGAATGTGCTCAATGAGGTCAAGCCTGCAAGACTGAGGTATTCCTCTTGTGCCTACTACTGTTTCTACAGAAATCCAGATGTTTTAAGACACATGATACTATTTCCTATGTCAGCTTGGTGCCTTGCTCCACTGCAGTATTAATGTATAACTCTGTGATGTGTGGCTGGTTTGTACTTTCTGATTAGCAGGGGTAAGTTTGGGAGAATCGCTATCACTTTCAGCAGCTGCATAAGAAAAAAAAGTATATTACTCTTCCACAGATCTGTTAATGTAATTGCTTACTTTTGACAGTTGAAGCCCTGTCAATACTCAGAAAAAATATCTCACTAATATATATCAGTAGATCATCTAGTCAAACGTGTTTTTATGTCACTATTAGAGTTTAATAAGTAAAATCTAGTTAAAACTATTTTCCAGAGAGGTATCTAATTTTGTTTTGAAACTGTAAGGAGGAAGATATGGAGCCATTGTTTTCTTTGATAATTTGATTCAGTAGGTAATCACACTACAAGTGAAGATCTTTTCTGTTAAAGAGTTCCAGCATTTTCTCCATATGAATGCAATTATATTGTTCTCAGTAATTGTTTCACTGAGCTAATCAACCCACTAAATACTTTACTGTAAAACATTTTACCTAATTGTGAAATAGTTTTAGTGATGAGCTGAGTGTGATTAGGGGTGATGAGCACTTCTTCCTCCACAGTGTCATCCATGGTGTTACTGTCCTAAAGACTTAAAGCTTTCATCTGCTGCTCAGTGGAGCTTTTGGAGAACTTGTAAGGAGCAAAACCCGTAGTGTACAGATAATGTTACTCTACTCTGATCCTGAAAATTGTATACAAAGTAGAGCTGACACTAATAAAAAGTTAAAGATGTAAAGTTGAAAACTCAACCCAGCTCAAGCAGTTTTTTGGACTCAAGTCCAATAAACTACTTTTCTTGTTCTATAACCAAGAAGCATTAAGCACCTGAAAACACAGAGAATCTAGGGGTTTAGGAAAGGCTTGGTTGTAAGCCTTGTATAGTCAGGATGAATACAGGATGGAATGAAAGGATGATAATCCTTTCACAGCTCATTGGAGTAATAATGTCCCATTGTCCCTTCCTGACATGAGAAATGAAGTTCACTTGCAATCCAGCCATCTTCTTCCAGTGCCAAGAGAATTAGGAGAATTTCCTGGGATGTTTCCCATAATTTCCAGCATCTTGGAAGAAGAATAGCAGAAAAATGGGGCCCATTTTCTTTTCCTTAGTGTATGTGAGGAAAGAGGAGGGCTTCCATGTCCCACATCAGGTGAGGAGAACACAGAGAATCTTCAAGACTTCTTAGGTGGAAAATATGTAACAACAAAATCTGGTACCTCTGGTGTATAAAAGAAATTTTGGTTTCCATGTTCCTGGAATGTTTAGCAAAGGTGTTAGCTGAAAGGTAAAGAAACACTGTTGGGTTTTTACTTTTCATGTGAGGAGTATACAGATGAGGGAGAAATGAAGCTGGAAACCAAAAATTTCAAAATATGGACAAATATGGAGTGCAGGGAAAGGCTGCCCTACTGAGAGGCTACACAGGCAGTTGAACAACTTTTAGATAGAAGCCTGATCATGTGGTATGTGTGTGCGCTCAAGTCGGTAGGCAAAGCAAGCTCAGATCACTGCAGGCTTAGATCACTTAGTGTCCTTCCACTCACATTCCTCACAGTTCTAGTCACGTAACTTGTGAGGTTAAACACAGTGGCCTTACTTTTTCAGTCCAGGAAGAGAAGTAGAATGGGCCCTTGGGGCTATGGGAACATGGCTATTCTGTGTTCTGAGGTTGGAATAATCAAACAGGTTGTTATAGACTTCTCAAAATGACATGAGAAATAGATGTTCATGACAAATGACAGTGCATGACAGAAACTGCAAGTAAGGAATGGCTGGATTTCTTAGGGTAGTTAAGCAGGAGTTATGGGAGAAATGACTGAATGTCACAGGTAGTGGGAGGGGAGCATTGGAGATGGTTAGAGGAGCAGAGTCTTGCCAGGCTGGCAGTACATACCAGTTGCAACTACTTGGTAATGGTATCACATGTTCTGAATTTGAGTATGAATGTGGAAAAACAGGCACCAAAGGGGAAAAGCTAGAGATGGGTTGTGTGAGAGGAGATTTGGTGGAGGCAAGGAGACACAAGAGTGGTGAAAAGGCAAGCACAGGAGTGATAGAAGGGATAAGATGCTATCCAGGCTATGTGGTGGATGGTGGCCATGAGCACCTGTCAGGTCAAAGCACATAGGGCAGGACAGTAGACTAAACCCCTTGGCCTGACCATACTGTAAGTCAAACTTTTATGTCATGGAGGTTTGGATCAGGGAAGCATCCTGTGTTTAATCATTATTTCTCACTGATCTTTCTTAATGTTTACAGTCTTATTTATTGATAATTTACTTCTGCAAATTTGGTACACTGAATTCTGATGTATTCAATGACTGAAAGACGTCTTTGTGAACAATTATGCATCTGTTGGTCTTGCATGGTAATGCCAAAACCACTCCTTTTTAGAGCCCAATTACAAGTTTTTCTCCAAATAGTGTATTCTATCTGCATCTGATATATTCACCTAATTCCCATCCATTTGCACTTTTTTTACTGAAAGTGTAGCCTTTTCTCTTAACTATTGCTCATCTTCCTTTTAATCGTGTGAATAAAAGGCACTTATTCATACATTATAGTAAATTAAGAAGCCTTTCTTTTGTAAGAGCATATTAATGCCTTCTATTTATTAATTTACAAAGCAATTCTAATTCCTTTGGGAAAATATGATCTTTTATTTTTATTGCAGTCTTGCTAGATCCCTTTATCTTCTGGCAGCTTAAATCTCTAAGGAGAATGTTGTATAAACAGAGTCATGTTTGCCTTTTAAACATTCTCATGGTCATTTCCTTCTGGAGTTTTTGATATTCTGTATTTGTTTGTCATATGCAAGATGATTTAGAAACAATTTGGATCATAAGCTAATTACTATCTCTGGTAACACAGTTGTTTGGGTTTTTTTTATGCCTGTATGTGGGTTTTTAAAATGTATTCTAAATTTTTATATTATTTCTAGTAACCTGAATGCTTATACCCCAGGAGTCTATTAACACACAGAGAAGAGTCTTGTAAGGATGATACCTTAAATTTTGGATGTATATGTTTTTCTTTCCATGACTGGAGAGAATTCTTGAAGTATTCATAACCATAGACTATTTATCTTTACAAAGGTTAATGAACACTAGTTAACAAGTAAAAAAAAAGTTTTCCTGGCATTTGGCATCTTTTTCTTTCTTCTGAAATACTACATATGTTCAAAGTGGCTGTGGTTTGGCTGTCCATGGAGATTCAGTTCACTTCTCAGTTAACAGACATTTCAGAGATTAGCTAATAATTATTAAAATCATGCAGGAGGGAAGAATAATTGAATGTTACACAGGATATCTATGTACAGGATGTATGTGCAAGAATGTCTTACCTAGTCTTGGGTACACATATATCCTGTCTGTATATATTTTTATTTACTTTGACTGTACAGTGTTGGCTGTTGATAAAGTTTTCTTACTATCATACACACAAATCCCAACTCTTTACCTTAGATCTTCCCTTTAAGACAGAGCCCTCAGTGTTTCAGCAGAGTTGTGTTTTCAGTTCTGTTCAGCCCATAGTGATTAAACGAAGTATGTGTTAACTCAAAATTTTATTGCTTGGGGATCATGTCAGTTCTTTCCACGGAGGACTAATTAAACAATTTTCAAATTCTTTATTGTATTTTTAAAAATAATTTTTCTTGAGCCCGGTTTACATAGTCAAAGAAAGCAGTACTTGAAGATAAGCTGATAGAAGAGTGGCAATTGGGACTTGTTACCTCAAAATTCATCCAAGTTTTTCTTATCTTTTTGTAGGTTAATAGGCCTTAAAAAAGATCCTGTGTGTGTTCCTATATAACAGAAGATAGAACTGGTGCTGCGTATTAATAAAAATGTACTCAATGAGGTGTGACAAATTACATTTATTACAATATTTTCCAGTTGCTGTGAGAATGAATGTAGGCAGATAGGATTTCTGAAACTCATGACAGTGTGACCAAATAGCTTTTAAGATGAGAGAGAAGCAGTGTAGCTGTCCAGAAAACATTGCAGAGAAATGAGGATGGTGTTAAGGAGGCAGATTGTAGCTGTAATATGAAATTTGATAAAAAATACGAGGATTTTCAGGTGTTGAATCAGAATAAAGGAGAACCTTGTTTTCCTTTTAATCAAGAAGAGTTTGAAGAGCTACAAGGAAATCAGTCAAGAAGTGGAAACTGTTGTTGATATCTCTGTTCACACTTAGTCTTCTGTTGGAAATCCACTGCAGTAGTCTTCAGTGATTTCCAGGGTACTCTTGTTCCATAAAGCTGGCTGCTATTACCACTCAGTGAAAGTGTGATCAAGTACTAATATGTATTCTAGAGCTACATAAAATAGTATGTGAGAAACAGTTTTCCATACCTTTGTACTGACTCAAGTACTGTGATTTTTCTGAGAAATCTACAACTGAAAGTCTGTTAATATAAAAGATGGAGAAAACATGGAAATTTCAAATGTCCTAGGTTTCTGAGTGTAAAATACAAATTTATTTATAGATTGATTTGAGATTTCAACCTTCTGGTTTGAAAAGAAGTTAATCTGTTCTTTTAATATGGGAGCATAGGTTATAAATGCCCTGAGGGAATCCATTAAGGACAACTCATGAAGCCAGCCTTGCATCAAACAGTTTAGGGATTTATCAATGCAGTGCAGAACACTTTCAAGGAACAAACACTTCACATCAAAATGTAAAGAGAATCCCGGATATTCTCATAGAAATGCTTAATGCTGTGCTACTACATTAAGTAGCACATCGCACCATATTTCTAATTGTTAATATGTTTAATATTTAATATGTTACTGCTTCCCCAGATGCTTGGCTTTTGATTTGTTTCTTTTTGTTTGTTTTGATTTTTTTTTTAGTTGTGGGTTTTTTCCAATTAATAGAAGAATTAATGTATGTTCTTGAATTGTTGTAAAGTTTTATATAATTGTATGAAGAATTCATATAAGAACATATTGTCTGCACTTTTATTATATATTTTATTGCAAAACAGAGCATAATAGGTGAAGAACCCCATTAGTTTGTTACTTGGAAAGGATTATTTATGCTAAGGTGACAGCTCAGTTTTGTCAGCAGAGCTTTGTGGGAAGAATCACATGAGAGATAACGACATATTGCATATCTTGGTGATCTAAGCAATATCCTTTAAAGCTCATAAAATTCTTCCCTTTGCAAAGCAGCAGAGTCTGATTATTCTATTCACCAGAGAGGGTGAATAGAATAATAATCTACACCACCGGAGAGGGGAGCATTAAACAAAGGTTTGGGGTTTTTTCCCCTGTGTAAAAAAAGCACTTTCCAGATCACAAAGTCAAGGGGCTCTCCACCAACATCTTTGTGTGAGTGTCTTAGGATGGAAAAAACATTTTATCATCAAATGTGCAAAAAAGGAAAGAAAGACAGAAGTGTTCGCTTTTTAGTGCACTAGATTGTCCACAGCCTTTTCAGTTACATTTTAAAAAGAAAGGAGCCAGCCATACTATTACAAAATTAAATTAAGTTGCCTTTTATGTTACTCTAGGAGGAAGTATTGGTATTTTCCTGTGAGTTTAACACTTGTGAAAATTATGATGAAAAGCAAATTTCATTTTCTTTCTGTTGAAGTGTGATTATGTTTGCTATGTGCTAATTGGGAAAGTTCAGTATAATTTAAGATTAAACTATGTTTAAAACAGGACGTAATAAGGTAAATATTTATGACTTAAAAATTTTTGTAGTTTTTGGAGGATACATTTTAGAAATTTAGAATTAAATTTCTCTTCTTTATATTTGCTGTATTCACCAAGAAATAATTTCATGAAATCACATAGTCAATCCTGTGTACACTTACCAAAATTTACACTTGGTATGTTTCGCTAAAGATTTTAAAACCGGAACACGGTTTTATTGATCAGTTGCCACAGCTGACAAATTTTTATATCTTTATAAATTAAAAAAATACAATTTTCCTTGAAAATTAAATCTAAGAATTTGAGTCTCTAAATTTATTACTTTCTAGAGCACAGGGAATTAGTGCTCCAGTGCTTCTTCCCTGAGAAAGACAGAGGTTTGTACACCACTGCAGCCACCACTAGTGACAATTTAGGACTTAATCACTTTAATTCTGAGTTTCAGAATCTGATTTTTGGTGATGGAGAGTTAAGTAGCAAATAGTTGTGGCAAGTAGACATACTAAGGCACAGAATTTCCACAGAAGATTAGAACTCCAAAATAATTTCGTGTTCAGCATTTACCAAAGATAACTTGCAGGTTGAACACCAGAGCTGGCTAGAGCTTATCTAGCTTATCTATAGCCAGCATTACTAAAAGATTAAGTCAATATTTAATAGATTATTGTACAGCTCATTTCTATGGGGTCTTGAGTCACTTACTGCCATTCCTGTGAATCACCTTTCCAAAGTCAGATATTTTCTGGTCTAAGTTAAAGATGCTAAAGAATTTTCGCTGCATTCATCAACACTGTTACGTTTATTAATGGCTTTCCACTTGCCACTATTGACCTGTGGAATGGTCAAGCTCCAGCTAAGAACTTTTAAGTCTATGAAAATACAAGATGTGTTTTTACTAATTAATTATTAGCAGAATATCCAGGCAAATGCCTGTGTTCTGGAATTGACCATTCCTATGATTGACAGTTAGGTCAGAACATAATTGCTTGTTAGTCGTCGAGCACAATATCATAAACTTCCTGTGTAGATTTCTAAAGTAGTTATGGTTCCGGAACACCTACTGCTGGAAGCCAGCGTGGTGGTTCAGAATGGATGTGGATTCCACACAAATTGTCTTCCATTACAAAGTACACAGCCATGTTTAATTCATTAGTAGAGATGAAGCTTAAGTGTCACAGATATCTGTAGTCTTGAAGTTCTCAAATTACATTTTTGCCACTTTGATCAATATTTCCATGGTCTGCTTTTAATAAACACTTTTATACCAGCACATAATAATTGGAATTCTTGAAAAGTTTAGTTACTAATATTGGCATTTGGGGATTGGTTTTAGTTTTTTTTTTTAATTTTTTTTCTTTGTTGTTTTGTTTTTTAAACCACAAAAGCTTTGAAGCTGTGTTTTAGTATTGTGCTGAAGTGAGCTTTCCCTTTGCCTGTGATATCTAAAGCAAAGTGCTTTTATGTGGGATTTTTATCAGAAGCTGCATCTGATTAGGAATTGTGTTAATGCAAATTTAAGATTAGGTAAAAGACCTTTTTTGCCTTTGCTTTCTTGACTTGCTCTGGTAGAAATTGAGTACAATGATGAAATGCTCTAGTTTTAATCTTCCCAGTAAGAATCAAATGATCAAGCTGCTACCAGGCAACATGTTGGTCAATTGAATAAGTCTCCTAGACTTTGCAAAAGAATGTGCTGAGCAAATGTGAAGGTTTCACAAAGCCATTTAATAGCAAACTGCTTGCAGAGCAGTTCATTATTGTTTGAAGGAATCACTGCTGAAGTATGGGAGTCATATGCTTTGTATTTCATAAAGGCTTTTAAAGCAATCCTCAATCCAAAGGTGAGCCTGACATTGTTCAGAAAAGATTAGGGAAATAGTATGTGGTAAACCATAGCTCAGAGTTTCAGTAATTTCACTGGAATCCTACCATAAAAGTGATTAAGTCTTAAGTTTAATCCTAATGAAAAAGTAATTCATTAGCAATAGCACTACTTTATATCTGCTTCAGAAGTGAAGAACCAGCTATGGCTGAGAAAAGTAGGGGAACAATCGGCTTGTTTTTCTGGTAAGTTCTTGGAAGCCTGGTGTATTCTATTTATTCAGTTAAGCTATATAAATATTAAACTGTTTATAATGATCTAATTATTTGTCAGTACAGAATGATGACTTAGGTGATTCTAGAGGCTCTTAAGAGGCTAGGATCTGTGTAATGGTAAATTTACCCTGCAGATTGTGCCAAAGAGCTGGAAGAATAAAAAACGCACCGAGAATGAGGAAAAAGAATCGTGAGAAGTCCTTTGGTTTTATCACCTCTACAGTGTGTATAAAAAGAAAGCAAGTAGGTTTCTGAACTTTAGCATGTATAAGATCTGTGAAGTTTTGGGTTTTTTTGTGCAGTTTCTCTTCTCCATTGTAGTTAGCTGAAACACTGGACATGACTTAAGCAGATAAAGTTACACATTTTGTTTATAGTCAAAGGATGTGACCTCTGAAGGAAAATAAAAGGACAGAACTGAAAGTGTTTGCACTCACATAAGGGAATGTTAATAGATTCTCCAGGTACATAATAGTAAGAACATATACTTTAGGTCTTCTTAAGAATAATAGGTACTTCTATAGCCTGCAAGGTTTTGATCATGTGGTTTTTCTGTTTATTAGCTTCTTTATAACTGTCCTGTGTAATAGTTGTTGATATATAAATATTGTATAATTGTAGCATCCCAGTACTTTATCAGAACTCACTTGTTTTAATATTTCAGTATCATTCACAATTAATATTGAATATACTCAGCAAATACAGTCTAGCCAACTAGAATAAAGGTAACCAAACAGGATGAAGTTCATAAAGCTATAGTTATACTCATAAATTGATCTTAATTATCACAGTTTAAAAAAGTGACAAGGATGTTTTCATAAAAGTTGTTTAAATAAGATATTGTCACACTGTCAAAGGAACCCAACTCTGCTCATAAAGCAAATAAAATTTTGCCAGTGATTAAAAAAAAGAAAATAATACTGCATTTTTTTAACTTAAAAGGAGATTTGAAAGAAAAAAGTATGACTAAAATCAGTTTAATTTGGTACTGTGACCTAGTCCTTAAATGCCTGTCAATACTACACGCAGGAAAAGTGATGACTTAAAATGTCTTGCTTGTTTTCTTTGTACTCGAGATGCTGAAACAATGTGTTACTGTCATCTGCACAGAGTAATCTCTACCCAGTTGATCTGTTGTCTCATTTCTGTACGTCTTTGACAGTGGTTGAAAGCAGAGGTTTCTGCCACTATTAAACACTGCAGAGAAAACATGGAACTTGTCAGGACAGCCTGTCGGGTACCTGAATTGTATGTTTCACTTCTTAGCCTTGACCCTCCTATTTACCTGTCAGCTTTGTGATTAGCATCAAAATTTGGATGCAGCCAATATAAGATATATGCGATTCCTTGTATTATCACTTAAATTTCTGGAATTGATGTTTGAGGTTACCTATTTGTATATATTTCATCAAAGCATGTTTATTCTTGTATATTCACATAAAATCTCTCTTATCAATATTAAATGCAATTTCTTCTTGTATATTCACATAAAATCTCTCTTATCAATATTAAATGCAATTTCTAAGAGATTACTTCTGAAGTTACTTTGTCACGCTTTGCTTGTTGTGGTGTTTTTTTGTTTGGTTGGTTGTTTTTCTTTTCTGTTTGTGTTTGTGGCATTTGTTTTTCCCTGTCCTATGGTCTTCTTGCAAAGAATCATTTCTCTCTGTCTTTGTTTAAAGCAATTTAAAGGGGAACGCTCAAAACTGAGTTCTTCCCCTTTGTTTTAACCAATCCCTTTCCACCAATAAGGAGAAACAAAATATGAATAGATAGAAGCAAATGAACAATAATTTCCTAAGAACTGAAACTTCAACAGGAGAAAATAACAGTAAGTAATCCCTAGATACAAAATTTTCAAATCTCACAATCTGCCTAAGGACAGAGAGACGCCCAGAATGGCGGAAATACCCTTTCCAAGATGGCATCCAACACGGACACATGTGTGTGGAGAGACGGGGATAATGGCATTGAAGCCTCCTCCTGCCACCTGCCAGACTCTGTTGGTGCTGGTGCTGCTGTGCTTGTGTCGGGTGTGGGAAAAAAATGCTCTGTCACACAGGATGACCTGGCCCTAGGGACTGGCTGGAATAGATGACATTTTGGGTTTCCCACCACAGAGTCTTGACCCAGAAGAAACATAGTTTCAGTTCATGTTATGGCTTCATTAGTATAATTTTTAGGAAATTCAGATTTTTTATTGCCATCTTATGCCAAATTAAAGCAGAAAACAAGAAGCATAAAAATTATGAAATGCAGGCAGACATCTGTCAGTTTTTGAGAGAATTGAGACACAATTTCTTTGAACAGTGTATAAGCATTCAGATATATATAAAAGATTTTGGAAACATTTTTATATTACTAAAGGATCTGTTAATCTAAAGAGTATATACATGGAGCTTTTAAAAGCCAGTGGTAATCTAATGTCAATAACTTCAATATACTTGGCATCAAATTTCACCTAGTAATATTTTCATTGGCTTGAGTTTTTTGACCTTTATCATATCTTATAGGGAGATTTCCAGTCTTGAATGGAAAGATTCAAATTACAAAGGACTTGTGGTATTTTTAAGGTACATTACGTCAGTAATTAGTGTCCTCAGTCCTAGAAAAGGACTTCTCACACTAGGCTACATAGTAAGAGTTTTAATTCACTCAGTCTTCTTTTCAGCCACTTACTGTCAAACATCTCTTACCCATGCAGGTTGGGCTAAGATATTTCCTAGGCATGCTTTTGCCTGGAAAATTTTTTCAGGCGCTTTTGAAGATTCCGTACTTTTACCACCATTTTCAGGGGTTTGGCATTCGTTAGGTGTGTATAGACGTGAAGAAATAAACTGTTGTCACAGCACTGGTAATGAGTGTGCTTGGTTTGTAATGAGTTACTGTGACAACTTAGTGCAAATGTCCTTGACCCTTGTATCTGAGGATTTCAGGAGGCATAGCAGTCACTGTTCATGTGCAGCTAAAGCTCTAAAAATATGGAAAACCCTATGGTAATGTGTTACTCATTATCATGTCATTTATTGACCTGACTTCTTAATCTGGGCTGAACTTCTTAAAGCTCTTGCTGTAGATTATAGAATTGATTTGATGTTGTTGTTGTTTTCTGAATAATTTCTAACTTTTCTGCATTCTCAAAAAGATTACATGGGATTTTAATACTAGTTGCCCTGGGTTTATGTATGGGTGCATCAATTCTGACACCATAGGACTGAGTTATAAATGCACTGTCATAAAAGCAATTTGAACTCAGCTCTTTGTATGCCAATATTTCTAGGTCCCTCAGTATCAGATTATTTAAAGGTATTGCATTACCTGTTTTATATTCCTTTGAACTCTACATTTGGCAGCTATATTTCATCTCTGTGCAAATGTCTGCATATTACAGCAAGATCCAGATTTAGCTGTATCATTGGCCTTACTGCACCATTATTTGTATTCCCTCCAGTTTTATGTCATCTGCAAATTGTATCAGCAAAGATTTTATCTTTTGTTCTATTAAGTGCTGTTAGTCACAACACGGGATCTTAGTGATCCAAGAGGGGTACTTACTTCATTTTTACTTCAAGTGCTTGTGTCTTAATTATTAATTCAAAGGTTTTAACTTTTCATCTTACTTTTGTGAACTGAATGATCTTGTGATCTCATAACAAAGTAGCAGTCTAGCCAAGAAAACCTATCTTCCACAAAGTCACACTTCTTGGAACTAGTTGTGATTTTTACCCTTATTTAAGAACATTTTGCTTTCCCAGGAAAGCATTATTTTGCCTGTATCAATATCAGATTAGTGAAACGATATCCAATTGGCATACATAGTATTTATGCTAGTTATGAGCATTTATGATAGTATGAGTCTTTGTCCTTTTTACTCATACTCTAGTATGAGTAAAGTATGAGCTCTTTATCTTGTTTTTTTTTTTTAATAATTATTATTACAATCTTTCAGAAATTCAGCAGAACCAAATATTTTTGGAAGATACAAATTATTTCTTCCAGTGATAATTTGTAAGCCTTGAATGAACACTGTGTTGTTTTGTTCATGTAATAAAATTGAATACTTTCTTGTCTTTACAGAATAATCTTTCTAAGTTGCTGTTTCTGTAACAGAATTTTCCTTTTCCTATCAGTTTTCTTGAAGGCTCTGAGTACTCTTCCTTATCTTGTGATTGTAAACCCATTTGGTGTTGCTCTCACAGGGAGGTTAACCTCTCCCAAAGGTTCTGGGTTATTTTGGATTTTTTGGGGAATTGGAACTTTGTCCAAATTTAGGTATCAAAGCTTTGAAGGTCTGTGTCTGAGCTAGGTGCCAAGGTAACATTTAAAGTCAGTGGAGAGAAAGACACACTTGCAGAGTAGCATGTTTGTACTTAGGAGCAGATGAATGGTGCTTTAGACAGCTAAGATTTCCATATTAATTCTACAAGTATAGACTAGCAGGGATTAGTTCAGGTGCAAAAATTTTAAATCAGGACAGATGAATTTTAATGTCTCTCATAGTTTTCATGTGTATATATGAAAGACTCTTCTGTGACCTACAGAATCATCAAAACTTTGCAGTGGTCAATCCATTTAACCTGTTTAGGAAAGGAGTGAATTCTTCTGTGTTTCTCTCTTTATTTCTTGTAAAGTGAATGTGTAGAATCTAATTAAATTAAAACAAATTTATTTAAAACAACCATATTAAATTCAGTGAGATGAAAAACTCATTGTGTGCAGCTAATTTCCATCAAGGATGGACACAGTTTGTGTATATTTGCTTAAGACAGAGCTAATTCAAATACCTGCTATGAAGGTGGTTCTTGAATGAAAACCTAAGCATCCAACTCTGTTCAACTGAAATTGATCTAGTGGTAAAATGTGGCACACAACACTAAGATATCAAGATCCAGAGGTATCAGAATGGAGAAAAATAAGTTAACAGCCTGTTGCTATCATAGTTCATGTTACGTAGCTGCAAGGGATACTATTCTCCTTGCTAATGGTTAAGATAGAAGACTGCTTTTTCCTGTATTCAAATACTACTTCTTACACTCTTGCTTAAAAATACTCAAAAGCAGAGTTATCAGAGGGAGCAGAAGCTGTCAGAACATCATTTCAAGTAGCTGTATGAGTAACTTTAATCTGTTGTGGTTGAAAGACAATTGTATGTTTGCCACAGAGAGAACCACAGTTTTACATATCCAGCAGTATAGTATTTTCTGACTCTCAGTGGAAAGGCACTGAGAGTCAGAAAATTTAGCAGATACTCCGTAAGATTTGCTAGCAAAACATAGGAAGCGCTGTTTTAAAGGCCTCTACAGTACTGTGTCTGACCATTAGCTGTGCCTTCAGTGTCACACGTGCCAGTCTCACATGGGATTTGCTCCTAAAACAGCTTCTGTTGTCACTCAGTGCTTTAGAGAACTGAACATAACCTTTTGGGCTGCTTTATTAGAGATCCGTTTTTCCATTCCACGGGACAGGATCAAATCCAACTGAAATTAAATAATAGCAGATGTTGGCGTGTAAATACATTTTCAGGATCTGTTATTGCCTATGATGTAAATTATCACCTCTTTTAAGGACTTGAGAAAGAGTCTGTACTAGAGTGTGAAGAGGGAAAATTTGAACAGCACAATAGGAGTATGCAGTAGCTGTGAAATTTGACCATTCTGAACTTAAGTGCTATTCAGTTCACTATTTTTCTTAATTCAGACTTAAGATATGTTGACTTCAATGGAGAGAACAAGGGACAATGGTTTTAAATTAAAAGAAGGCAGTTTTAAATTAGATTTAGGAAAAAAAATCTTAGCGGGTGATGCAGCCCTGGATTAGGTTGCCCAGAGAAGTTGTGGATACTCTACCTCTGAAAGCGTTCACGGTCAGGCTGGATGTGGCCCTGAGTGACTTGATCTAGTGAATGGCATCCCTGCACATGGCAGGGAGTATGGAACTAGATGATCTTTGTGGTCCCTTCCAGCCATAACCTTTCAGTGATGCATAACTCTGTATCTAGATTAAAAAAAAAAAAAAAAAAAGGAATGTATATTAATATACTAACTAGTACTGATATTTGCATCTTATGGAAGTTGTTTGTAATTTCTAGATTTTTATGATAGGAGGTCAAAGAATCCACAGTTTTCAATGTATCACACTGTTTTTTTAGGTAAAGATTGTAATTTTGGAGCTGCAGGCATCTTGCTGTAAAGTTTTGAAGCATCAGTTACAGTGTAACAGATTGCTTGCTTCGAGCATCTTCCCTCAAGCAGATTTGCTCTGCCAGAATTTAAATCTTACTCTTTGGAGTCAATTAGGATTAGAGTTGAAAGTTTAAGAAATCATGAAAGCAATCAAAAATTCACTGTTCAGGCAGCTGCAACCTCATTTTATCATCTTAATAGAGACTGTAGCAATAGCATATGGTTAACTTTTCAGCAGGTAACTTGAAGAATGAAAAATTATCACCTCTTATATCATTGTGTGTCTCTTCTGTTCATGTTTTCCAAAGTCCACCACTAACAGGTCTTCAAATAAAGAAATAGATAAGGACACTAGTAAGTGGTCTTACCTTTATACTTTCAAACAAATGCTTGGCATTGTTATGAAAAGTCAATGCTATTCAGAAAACTGGTCATATTATTTAGGCTTCACATAAGGAGGTAAATAGTAATTTATCAGAACAGTGACTCCCATAGGCATAATTATTGTTGAGATCACAGTAAATCAATTCCTGTCAGCTACTGACAAAGGTAATTGTTCTCAACTGTAAGCTAGGGGAAAATATTTACCCTGTATACCTGTTCTTGTACTTCTTTGTGTTAAAGAGACCTCTGCTGCGTGCTCAGTATCTTAAGGAACATTAAGGACCCTGTCTTCACCTGGCAGCTATTTAAATGCAGTCATGACAGTAAAACTTTGGCTTAGGACTTGGCTCATGAAGCTCTCTAGAAAAACAACTTGCATTGAGAAGTGTATGTATGTGGATGATAACACTGAGACTGCTTCTCACTTGGCAAGAATTATTGAACCTAGTTATTTTTTAGTTCATGTTGGTCATCTTATTTGTGTCATAAATTAAGGTTTTTCAGTGCAGTATGAAAGAAAAATACAATGATTTAGCGCGTAGAAGAGAAAAGTTGTCAAATGAATTAAAAATCAAGTAATTAAGGGAATTTGTTCTATTTAATGTCACACTTACCTGACTACAATTCATTCTTGAGCAACAAAAACAAACTTTGAAACCAGTGAGATTTTTCATCTAAAGGAAAACTAGAGGAAAATAGTGACATCCTATAGTACTTTGATGTTAGAAGAATTTATTGTACAAAATATGTGGGAAGGTCTTTGATCCACTTTAAAAAAATCCAAAGAGAGTTAGGAGCACTGAATATTGCACAAATATTAGTGCTCTCATTTCCTTCCCCTGAGCTTTCTCTTCTTTGTTCCAGATGGTTTCTAATTTTTGAGAGGGGAGTTTTAGGAAATTCAAATAAAACAAAAGCTCTGCATATAGCAGATGACTAAAATGTAGGAAAAAAACCCCCTAGGAATTGTTTTTGTTTTTACTCCTCATTGCTTTAAGAAAATAAGGAAAACAAGAAAGGCTTCAACTCAAAAGTAGCAAAATGTTACAGCTGTGAAAGATGGCGATGTAATCCTCATCTGGTGGAAACATACAGCTGAAATTAGTTTAAATGTGCTTCATTATTTTGATCGTCAAAACTTTCGTTGGCTGTACAAATGTTTAATCTTCAGTTGGATTGTAAAGCTTCTCTTGATCTGTGACTTTAAATTAAGCTGTATCTTCAAAATTTCCTTGATGCTCAAGATAACATGTACATTGGTTTGGATTTTGATGTCTTACTTGGCTTAAGAGAAATTAATTATGAATACAATAATTTCAATCATGAATTTAAAATTTGTTTAATTAAAAACAATAATAGTATAGTTAATTGTATTTGTTTATACAGTGATCTTTTTTATTAGTTTAAATTATTACCTTGGGATAGCATTGGTTTGTCATGGAGTTTTTAATCTTCATTATAAACGTGCTGTTTTGCTAAACTTAGATAAAAATCAAAATTTCTAAGGTATTTCCCTGACTTTTTTGAGATTGTTGTGAGTGAATAGGAATTGATTCAGATGTATGGAACATACTCTTACTTGCTTTCTGAGAAACAGTTAAATCTACATACATTAGATTCTTTATTCAGCTGAAAAAACAGTCTGTCTTTTCCAGTTCCAGAAAGAGTTAATTTTCCTTTGGTTTGCTGAGGAATTGACACCTATTTCTTGTATAAAATTATAGAAAATTCATCTAATACCTGTTACCTTGCAGGTGCCTACTGCAGATGATGCAAGTTTCTAGGTCTTCCCTAGGGTTTTTAGGTGGATTTGGATGCCCATCTATCTAATGAAGTATTGAAATGCCATTCTAGGAAGGAGAAAAGTGTAAAACTCTCAGAAATAAGCAAATGCAGTGGATTGTAATTAAATGGCAAAAGACCTTCCAGAGCAAAGAGGATGCTGCATTAATAGACACTCACAAAGTTAGGCAGACTCAGAAAGTAGGGGAAACGTATTATGCTCTGAATTATTTTTGGTAACTCTGTAAAAATATAAAGGAGATTTACATAAACTAGTTCCCATATTCATTTTCTGTCATAAAGTCAAATAAGTAAATTCATTTTAAAAGTAAGTGATCTGTTTCAGGACTGGCCACTTGGCTACTGTGAGCGATAGTTAGTATTCATGGCCATCCTTTTAGTAAGTAACAACTTTTTAGTTTCCACAGACAACTGTACCATAGAAAACAACATCCCTCTCACTCTTTTTCCTGCCTTTTCCTTCACGTTTCCTTTATTTTCCAAATATTGTAAAATGCATCTAGAAACAAATTTTGTTATTAAGCAAACTGATGAAAAAATATCTTAAAATGAGAATGAGCTACAATTTTTCTTTTTTGTTGCTCAGACTGATCTGCAGTTCATTGCCTAAAGCTAAGTGTAAAAGTCATGTTGGTATTACAAAGATCTCTAAAGAATTTCAGTTTCTTGCAGGCTTTCACATATATACTTCTAAAAGATTTTGATGATAATTGTTGTTGTATTCAATCAGATCCATATATTGTTTAATGAAGCTACTCACTTTTTATTTTTCAGTATGCAACATGTGATTACACAGTATTTATTTTTTTATGTTACAGAAAGTATACTTCAAAAGTCTATGAAGACAAAAGCCTTTCAATTTGCTGCTTTGTGAAAAATAATGGATTAGACTGCAGAACAAATCCTATTCTTAGTTTGCTACAAACTCATAGATTTACTTGTTGGTGATTAATAACCATTATATTTTTATATCCCTTTCTTGCTGACCTCAGGCTCCAGTGAAGCTAAAGGGCATCAGTTTTTGTGAACAGGCCACTGGAAGACATTAATACAAAGTTTCCTTAATCTTGAAACCTGAAAACATCTGCTTGAATTCTGTAGCATGTTGTGTAGGTTTTCAATGAAGGCAGCTTTAAAAAATTGGCTGATTTTGCTCCCTGCAGTGGCTTTTGCTTCAGTCAGTGGGAAATTATTTCAGAAGGATTTAGATGTTGCAGGAATAATTGCTTTAATAAGAAAAATAAGTCAAAAGTTAAAGAAGTCAAGCACTTTTCCACTACATTCATATATCACTTCTTACATGAACAGTTCTTTAAAAGGAAAGTATTATACCTTAATTCTCTTTCCTGCTAACTTAATGGCAGCAGAACAAAATGAAATTTCTCAGTTATTACAGAATAATGGTTTACTGATGCACATTCTATAGTATTTTCATGATCATTAATTTCACAATAAGGAATAATTTCTCATTTTAATTTCTCCTATACAACAAGCAAAAAAAGCATAATTATTTACATTTTACAGAAAATTAGTCTTAAGATTTGTTTTAAAAACTGAAAAAACCCTGATTGTTATAAAATGTAATAAGATGATGACTTTAAAATGCAATGTACTAGTGGGGCAGACAGATTGCATTGGTATAAATGCTCAAATTAATCTGCTACAGTACAGAAAGTTCTGCAATACCAGATTTTTTTTTTAATAACATTTACTAGTAGGAATCTGAAATACAACCTTCCTTAAGATTCACAATAATTCTAGGCCACCTGAACATTGTTTATTTGGGTCTTGGGTACCTGCAGGATTCCCAAATCCTAGGCAACAGTTCAGTCTGTCTCCCTTCCAACATTCTGTGTCTTGACAAATTCATTAGGCACTTTTGGGTTTTGGTTGCTAATCACTTGTTATCACAAATTCAGTCCATAACTGAAGAAGTGCCTATTCTAGGGAAAGGAAAGTACCTGCTTTACTCCACCTGCTTTACTCCACTGATGAGTTTTGCAGACAGCCTGAAGCATCCTCACACATGCAGGCCTTATTTCTCGTGGGGAATTTTATCCATCCTAGTATGTGCTGGAAGTGTAACAGGACATAGGAAATCTAGAAGGTTACTCTAGAAGACTAATTTTTTTATATCTTGTCAAATGGGTGGGTTTTTAACCCTAGCTGAAGTCCAGCATAGCAGTACTTAAAAGGACAGCTACAAAGGGACAGAGGTTCTCCATAAAAGCCCACATAGAGGTGATGTGAGGAAATGGCTCCAAGTGGAATTGGAGTCCTTTCATCTCAGTATAAGAAATAAAGATTTTACAGTGAGTAAATGTGATTTTTAGAGATGAGTACCCATCATTGGAGCGTTTCACAATTCAATTGGACAGGTTGCTTGATAATCTGATCTAGCCACCCTTTCCCACAAAAGGCTGGACCACTTGATCTTTCAAGAGCCCTTCCAGCCTGAGCTGTTCTAGGATGGTATATCTTACTCAATTCTCTTTTTCCTGTGTTCTTTTATTTGACCTTATCCAAGTCACCATCTTAAGCAGAGTGAACCAAATTAAAAGTTACTGCATTATCGAACAAAAGATGGTATTTTCATGGTTATCTGAAATACATACAGTACCTTCCAGGATGATGAATGGTACAGCTTCAGTGATTTCTTTCCTGAGGCTGAAATGAAGAAATCCCCATTTTTCTTTTCTAAAGCATTGTCTCTTTGAGGAAACTGAGAAAAGCATCGTTAAAGATTGTGAAGAAAAACATTTATTACATATTTTCATATTTGAATTTTTAAGTCTAAGATGAGTTTACCTATCTTAATTGGCTATGGCAATAAACAGTACATAATACATACTTTCACATCCCTTACACAAGATGAAACAGATGGTGATGTTTTAAAAATGCATTGTTAGGCACTATTTTATGTGGTTTTGCTCCTGACATTTTTGAAGTATCTGGAAGTTCAGATGCTGAGCATCATACATATTTACCTGAATTAGAAACCTTATTTTGCATGTATATATTATTTGATTTATTTAATTTATGCTAAAAATAAATGTCTATTTCCCCTTCTCCCAGCAAATCATAAGCAGGCAAAAACCCACTTTGTTGTTGGAACTTTTAATTTAAAATGGATTTTGATTTTATTTTAAACTATTTTGTCATTTTCATGATAAATAATTAATATACAATAAATATAAACTGCAAATAAGAATGGCAAAATTCAAAATTTAAACTATTGCCAAAAAAAAAAAAAGTCAAGAACATTCTAAAGACAGATTGCTGGTAGCTAGACTTCATTCCAGTCTGAGTGGAAAAAGTTATTGTTTTGGTAACCTGAAAAATGCTTTTTTGTCAAGCATTCAGAAGAGAAATTGTGAGGCCAGAGGCAGGCATCAGTTTCTCCCTGTTGAGTGCTTGGGCATTTTACGTGAATCTGTGGATAGAAAGTAAATGAGAGTTTTAGTTTTCCCCTTTCTTACTGCCCTTGCAACCAATTAAAAGTGAGGCTTCCTTTTCCTTGCTCTCTGTTGGAACAAGGATTGTTGCATTTCTGCCTTTGTCTTCAATGGCGAAGGGACTGTTGATGGGTTGTCAGAAGCAGTATGATGTGTGTTAGGGCTGCTAAGGGTTGTTAGGTTTGCAGTTCAGCCGCTGGTGAAGCTGAGTCTGTGTCTCAGGGACACAGGGGTGAGGGTACACATGTGGGTGCCAAGGACACCGACACGGCTGATCACACAGGCTGCCTCAGGATATCACCAGCAGAGCACACACATACAACACTCTCCAAGTTCACAAGCACGTGGACATTTGTAAGGTACTCTGGCGTACCTTTATGCAACTGGCACCCCTGCCTGGATCCCGATCCCGCTTACCTGCCTCACAGGCTGCTGGTGCAGCTGGGTGCTTGCTGAAACACGCAGCGCTTAGTCTCATCCCACAGATACCCCACATTAAATACCAGCATGGAGAAACCTCTGCCAGGACCCTAGGCCCTTCACAAACACTCACACTACCCCATCAGCCAACACCAGGCACGTGGGCTGTGACCCAAGACCCAATCCAGCCACCGGCTCTGAGGCCCTCACTCACCCTAGTACATCAAGCTTATTTTTACATGTACACCACTCACAGTAGCTGTAGGATAAATACCCCCACTGCCTCTGTCCAACACTGATTAGCAATGCAATTGTCCTGTTTATACCCCTTTCTGCATACCCCTCTACCTGTTTCCTCCAGCTCCCCCTCCCCCTGCTCATTGCCCACCACTTGACACAGTCCCACCAAATGCTTCCACAGTGCAGGACCCCCAGGTTTGCATTCTCATCTCTTGAGAAGTACATTTCTTTGATAGTCTGTGAGTTATGTAACTGAGCTGGTTTGTTTCTGGTTCTTGTTTGCTAATGCTAATGGGTCTGGATTTATGTCTCTCTGTATTTTGTCTCCCTTCCTTGCCTTATCTTCCCAACTGTAAAAATATTCTCACACTTTTCATATCCTTATCAGTTATGCCACAGACACACTTTGTTCTTAACATGACCGCCTTTACTATGTGTTGTTCATGTCTTTATGGCTTCTGTGGCCAGAAACTCTCAAAAGGAGCAGGCAGTTGTTATATGTACCCTGAAAAGAACCTCCACCTCAGATGGAGTATTTGTGTTTAAACTCTTATCAAGTTGAACAACTAGATTAGAATTATCTTAGTTGCTAGGAAAATGGTGCTAAATACTGTCATTAAAGCAAAATTATGTCTAACTAGCAGCACTTTGCAGGAGATGTAGGTAGCTGCAGCAAAGATTCAATAATGAGGGTTCTTTCAGACCTTTAGGCAGGAGGAAGATGTAATTCAATTTGACCTTAGGTTACTTAGGAGTATAAAAGGGAAACAGCTGGCTGTGTTCTTGTCTCAGGACACCTCTGACCTAGGATATGTGAATATCAAAGTATGGCTATCCAGAAAACTGTCAGGACAAGCGAGGAAGTATGTAAAAGTGTCTAAAGCTCCAAGAGTAAGCAGTAGTGGAAAATGAATGTAAGAGCTCATTATGACTAAAATTGCTACTGGATCACATTGAAGTACGTATTTATCCAAGTCTCCCATGCTACCAGTGTCGTGCAGAGTCATAACAGGAAAGTCTCAATCCTAAGAAGTTCGTAGTATAAGTAAATGAGAAAGAGAAGCAAAGAACAAGTAGTAAATTTATTTCCTTTAAGTCCCACAGGTGATCAGAGGCAGAGGAAAGAACAAAGGCAGTCTTTTTCTGAATTTCGATCTAGAGTCCAATAGTTATATTTCAGTATATAGAGGTTATTGTTGTTATTCCATTCCACTCCTCATGTTCTTAATGAGTGATGTGATATAATACGAGATGCAGTACCAGTTCCCCCCAGCAATATTGGGTCATTTACTTCTTTTGAAATTTTGTTGCATACATATCAAAAAGCAATGTTTAAATAGCATAGTTTGGTGTTTTGCATGTCTTTGTGGTTGGATTTTTACTAATCTTTCCTTTCACAGCTTGGATTATATCTGTCATGCTTCATGTAGATCAGCAAAGACATTCTTGTAATATTGTAGAATCCCTAAGCATTTCTTTGCACCTTTTGAATTGAATTGGGCTAGTTTTTTTAGTTCTTTTGTTCTTCAGATTTTCTATTAAGCATGGAATTCCTTGAATAAGCAAAGATTTTTGTCTAATACCCAGGGGTAGTAGTGAAATTCACATCATTGTGGTTAACCGTGAGAATTTCCAGTAATGATTTGTGACTATGTCTTTTAGAAAAAAAGTCTTTAAAAATGTTGATGATAGTAACTTGTAAAGAGTTAGCTTATTATCATGGTTTTTACATCCTAATGCAGCAATGTTTCACTGCAGGGGAATCTGTATGGGTGCCCAGTCCTGTCACTTGCAAGACAACAGATGTTTACCTTCTGCAATTGCAAAGCTGTAGAAATTCAGAATATTTATTGTTAATACAAAACTCTACATAACAAAACATTCTTAAATAGAGTATAAATAGCTAGATTGTAAGGTAACTGACTGATTTAGACTGTTGTAGGCAGTTTGCATTTGACAAACAAGAGGAGTGTTCTGTGACCTTGAAAGCAGTTGGCTGTTAGGTCTTTCAGAGAGTTATAAACTTTAAAGTTTATAAAACTTTACAGAGTTTTCATTATAGTCATAAGAAGGAGGACTGGAATCAGTTTTCAGTAACTGGTGACATTTTGGATGTTTATGTGACAAAATAACCCTCCTTTGCTGTTTACTTGTCATTAGCCATTTATCAGTCATAGTTTTGGTTTATTGTGTGATGTCCAGAGACCTGTGCTGTGTCGTGGACCAATCTGTAGTGGCTGCACCTACATGCATGTGTGAGTTCCTTGAACTCAGATGTGCTGCTTGGTCCCATCAGTCTGGTACAGGCACAGCACAGCCTGCAGTTTGGGCAAACCCTCTGCATAACGTGTCTGGAAAGAGCATTAGCTTGGAGTTACAGGAGTAAATCAGCCTGAGTCAAACTTTGAGTGATTCAGACCATTAGAAACACTTTATTTTGAGAGGGTTTTATTTGATCTGCCTATCCAGAAAGAATGATGGTTTGTACATGTGTTTCATGAAGGAAAAGTGTAAGAGTATGGCTTATTTTCTTCACATATGTAATAGTAGTGTAAGATTTCTACCTACTTATCTCTTGTTTACATTCTTAATTCTGTCTATGCTTTCATATATCCAAAGAAAAACTCTCAACCCTCATGCTATTATTTCTGTGTCTGTTTTACCTGGTTTTTGTCATCTTCACACCTGTTTGAACCCTGTCTAATTGCCATCCTTAATGCATCCTTTCAGTGTCAGTCCTATATTGCTATCCCACAGCTGCATTGTATTGGTTTTATAGTTCCTTAGACAGTAGTCTGTTTATTGGTTAGAGATGTTACTTTGGTGTTCTTTTTCTCATGTAGGACATTATGTTTTACCTTACCACTAAAATTATCTCATGGCTTCGAAAAAATTTTTAAACAAATCACATAAAAGATAAATTTGATATCAGAAAAGATGATCAAAAATATGTCCTTAATGCTTGCAAAAGATAAAATATGGCTTTGAAACCCTAGCAAGAGGACACAAGATACAGTGAGTCCTCACATCTTCACATGCCTTTGCAAGGGCACTGCAGCTCCAGGGCCTTATTGACTCTGGGGCTAATCTGTCCCAGTAGAACAGATTTAGCATGATAATTCTACACACCTAGAAATAGCCATGACTAATGATATATATTTAGGTAGTTTTCACCTCTTACGGGTTGAATTCCTAGCAGAAACAAAGTATATTAATATTCCAAAGTCTGTGTAAGAATTATGCTCAACATGTGAAATAATATGTGTAAGAGTGATGATAAGATTATTAAATACAGACAAAGCTAGTTTTTAAAAGAACAAAGGGTCAGGTAATTCACATCTATATACTAGAACACCAAAGAAATGTATAGGTAATTCTTTTATGAATCAGACAGTATCAAATGTCTCACTGGTTTAAATTAATATTTTGTTGTAATGATAAATAAAATCAGCCTTAGAGTTAAGCATATTAGCTAAGTGCAGCAGAAAAAAAAATCCCAAATCAGTCAACCAGTTTTTTTTTTGACAGTATGTTTTTCCTTTAAAGATTATTACTGATTGGCATAGGCAGTTAGTCTCAGTGGGAAGTATTCCTACTTACCTTAAAGCACAGACTAGAGTTAGCACTGATGCCAGCAATCATCTGAATTTTTTTACATGCTACATAAGTTCTATGAGGAAAGACAATGCTTGCCTGTCTCTTTCCATTATTAGTTTTATAGTTGTAACTTTAGGTGGATGAAAATACTGAATTTTTTTTTTTTTTTTGAAAAACCGACCTGTGTCTCATAGTATACTTGTGGATACTGTGGGATCATTGAGACTTTGTAATGACTTTATCTGGTTCTGACATATTAATGTGTATTTAGAATAGATGTTACTAGGCTATCTTTTTTGTTAAGCGTCACTGCTTAGAAGAGGTTAACTATGAAATGCTGGATTCTCTGAAGTCAACTTTCTAGTCTAAATTTAAGGCCAAGATTTTATGCCACACCAGCATCATTCCCTAAGTTTTTACAGTTGGGCTTTAGCTATCAATTAGAAGGTGAGAAATACAATCAATTGTATTTTATACAGTGGTGTTACGATAGTCATGTTCATAGGAAATAGAACTGGTATTTCTGCTGGGATTATGTTTTAGTAGATCTCTTATTTCTGAAGCTGAATGTGAAACATTTATATGCCTTTTTCTGCACATGAAATCTCTTGATAAATTTTTTGTCATTCTGTTTAAGGTTTGCATGACAGTATACAGAAATTTTTTACATTAGGTGTGTGCAATTATCAGGGCAAAGTGAGAGCCAACTTCTCCTTACTGCCCTTTCAGTTCAGTGTTGCAGATTTTTCCAAAGAGAAAATGATTTTCTTGTCTTGCAAGCTGCTGCAAGTATCTCTTAAAAATGGAAGAAAAAAGTTTTTGTATCTTGTGTGAAAAGGTGTGTACAGTGCCCAGTTTTCCAGATTAAAGAATATACTTCAAAGAAGAACTGTTGTGCAAACTACATCTTAATTCCTGTAATCAGCATACATTTAAACCTGCAGTTGAAATCTGCATTAATTTAATGTTGCTTTTCATCACTTACATATGTTATTGTAGCAGTGGGTTTTTAAAAATCACTGTTATTCTGTGATTTTTTGTTAGAAGATTCTGCTCATTTTTTTGTAGCTTGCTTGAAGAATGGATCCATAATTGGATCAAAAAAGAAACTGCATTAACTGAAAATTGATCAAAAGTGAACAAAACTCCGTGTTTCAGTGTCACGTTTCAGCCTGTGTTATTGTTTTTATAGTTCCAGTCTCTTCTCACAGGCCTTTTCAACCATCTGTACTTGCTGCTCTCAGCCACCCAGGCTGCAGCCACTTCTGCAAGTATCTTTCTGAGTGACCAAGTAGATAACGAGCAGTAAAGCAATTACTGCATATACAATGTTTCACCCTTTTATTTAATGCGTAAACATGAGAACTGTGCAAGAAAGAAACCAAGTGGTGTTTAGTTACTTACAGGTAATTTCTTGGGGTACATTTGAATGGACTTAAGGTAATTTATAATTCAGGGAAAAGGTAAGGATAGCAAAACATAAGAACAGATTAGTGGCACCTGGAGCATTTACAGTCAATACCATTTTGCAAGAATATCAAGGGAAAATGGAGGACTAGGGAAGAAAGTAAGCTTATTAATAAATAAGGTAGATTAAATTAATTATTAATGACTCCTAAGTAGCCAAATGCTTAAGTGATTTTAAAAAAACAAAATCATCTTTGGGGGAGGGGAAAAAATAAAAAGGAAGGGAAGGAACAAGCATGATCAGGTTGGCACATCAGGATCTGTTCCAAGTCTTAGGAGAGACACAGCTATGCAGTCTGGGTGAAAAACAGGTATTGAACTGGGAGGCTGAGATCCACACCTGACTATGACTTGCTTTTTCTGTTCAAATCATTCTCATGGCCATGTTTATCTGCCAGTGCACACTATTTCAGCTGTGCAGTGAGGAATGGCAGCTGATGAGGCGCTGCTGCCTCTGCAGGGCTGGCTGCTCCATGCCTGGCTTTGGTTGGTCAGGCAAACACCTCACTCTGCTTTTCTCTCTTACAGCCTGTGTTATGGCCTGGGCCTTAGTAAGTAGCAGCTGGACGTAAACCAAGTTAGACAGAAATTTAAACATGGTTTATTACAACTGTAATTTATTCTAAAAAATAAGAAAATTAAGAAAAGATGCATAGGCACTGGAAGATGAAGAGAGAAAGTGAAGGTGGAACCGACCTCCAAAAACTGAACAGGACAGGAGGGAAATGATCATTATGAATTCTGTCAGTCTAAATTAAATCTTTAATAATGAGAAGAATACCCTTTGAAACAAATAGTAAATTGAAGTATAGGAGCAGTTAGTGTAGCAAAAAAAAACCCCAAACAACCCTGTGCACTGAATAAAATGATATTTTAATTATTTAATCAGAGTACCGGAATGTTATTAGTGTCAGTGATTAAAAAAGAAAGAATAGGGGAATAGATCTGATACATGTAGATGTCCTTATCTCTTTTGGATGCAATTCCAGATATTGGTGATTGTCTGCTGAGCCCTAGCAGTCTACAATGTATGAAGTAAGCAGAAGGCATCACTCACTCTGTATCCACTCAAAGGAATTCTTTCTTGATGTAAGCTAAGTTTGCATCCATGTATGAAGATATACTTAAAATATATCTGCATATAGATTAGCACTGTATATTTGCAGTGTTTGTCTTTTTCTGCATGTGTAAGTACATGTCTTTTTAGGGTTTTTTTTCCCTCTTCAATTATTTCTCAGTCTGCACAGTTGGAATGGGACAGAATAATAATAAGTAATAAATAACCAATTCATCTACTAGGAAGAGCACAGAAAAGACAAATGGGTTTATTTTAAACAACTTTTATTTTACATATTTAATAATATTTAAGTTAAGAGTATGCTATGTTATAAACAATTCAATGGATCTGAGAGAGGTTAATTTGGAAAGAAAAGGAAAATAAAACCATAAAATACTTCACAATAAAATCTCAAACACAGCCAAGAGTGAGAACAGTTTTGTTGGAATTGTGGCTCTTTTTCAACATTAACATCTGTACAGTTATGTCAGATGGTTTGGTGCTTTAAAAAGCTTGAATCTGCATTTATTTCTATAATATTTTCATTATTATGGAAAAATATTTATCGAAATAGAAACCAGTTTTCTAGCAAGTAATGCTGAAAGACATCTCTTACAGATTTCACAAATATTGAGGAGTATTTCTAGGAATGATAAATATCCAGGAAATTCAAGTATATGTCTGAATTTACCAGAAATACTTAAAGTGCCAAATTTTACAAGAATACACTGCTAGTTTCCTCACTAAGGCAGCCAAATGTATGACACAGTGAGGAAATCACTACATGCAGTCACTATCCAGTCACTTCTGGGTCAGTCCTACAGCATGACTCATAGGGATTTTCTTTCTGTTTTATCTTTGAATTGCAAAGGCAGAAGTAGAAATCATACCTATTGCCCCGTCTGTAGTGGTTTCATCTTTAACATATTCCGTGTATTCTCTTCTTTCGGGGGGAAGTGCTCTTGAAAACCAACAGCAGTGCACTTGTTGATAAAGCCATCAATATTACCAGCTTAACCTCACTTCAAAGTACAACATGATATATTTGCTAGGTGCAGTTATACATATGTATCAAATTGCTGAAAACTCTTCTGGCACTTGGGTCCTATTACCTTTCTTGATTACTATCAGTTTGCTGCATGTATAGTTTCTTCTGAATTTTATTAATGGGCTTAGGGTCATTACCTTAAGTGTATTCATGGTAATTTAAAAATCAAAATAGACATAAGGCATTGAAAATTAAAATAAATAGCAATTGTGTCTAATGTATTTAAAATCACTTTTTAAACTTCTGCAGTGAGATAATTAGTTATTAAAAATGCACAGAGAAGTAACATGAGAAGGAATATATCAATCGATGTCCATGCTGCTTTTAAACATGGCTGCTCTTGGCTTGGATGGGTGCAGTTTTCACTAAATGAAAATCTTTGTGGGTAGCTGGGCCTAGAGAGTGCTGGTGAGTGGAGTTAGATACAGCCGATGGACATTCATCAGTGGGATTCCCCACAGCTCAGCAGTGGGGCCATACTGGGGCCATTGGGGCTGTTTCATATCTTTATCAGCTATGTGGATGAGGGCAGCAAGTGCACCCTCAGTCAGTTTTTGTAGATGACACCAGGTTTGATAGCTGGGGCTAGGAATGCTCTGCAAAGGGATGGGGGTAGGATGGATCAGTGGGCTGAGGCCAATGGCTTGAGGTGCAGCAATGTGAAGTGTCGGATCCTGCACATTGGTCACAACCCCAGGCAGTACTACAGGCTGAGGGCAGAGTGCCTGAAAAGCTATCCAGAAGAAAAGGGCTTGTGGATGCTGTTTGACAGTGGCTGAACTTGAGCCAGTGAGTGCCCAGGTGGCCAAGAAGTTCGATGGCATCCTGGCCTATATCATCAGTAGTGTGGCCAGCAGGACCAGACTGGTGATTGTCCCCTTGTAGTCAGCACTGGTGAGGCTGCACCTCCAATCCTGTGTTCAGTTCTGCACCCCTCACCATAGGAAAGACATTGAGGTGCTGGTATGTCCTGGTTTAGCGGGGAAATTTCCAAAGGGATCCCTCTGGAAAGCAGATTCAAGTGGCTCCTCCTCCTACTGGTTCAGGAAAAGCTTTACTTGGAGAAAAGTGGGGAAAAACCTGTTTATTTAAAAAGCAAAATAGTCACAAGCAATACTAAACAATAAAACTTTCATTCTGTAGAGATGGCAAATTCAAAAAGTCCTTGTCATTGGTTGTAGCTGGGCTCACTAAGTCTCTTATCAGTCCCTCCTATGCTGCAAAATGCCGCGTTCCAGGCCCCAGTGGGCCACAGGTGTGAGCTCCCGGTGTTCTTCTGGGTTTTCCCAGTCCAGTTCCAAGGAAAAGAAAAGCCACAGTCCAGAGAGCTTCTCTACCTCAGCTAGCTAAAAAAAGCGAAAAGCAAAGGAGAGCTCTCTCCCACTGTCCATGCTGCAGTGAGAAGAAAAGATGAAGCTCTTATCTTTATGTTTTTGAATACAGCCACCTTGGACATTCCACTGCTTCTCCTTCTCCCCCCTCCCCTTCACTCTCAGATCTAGTTTTAAAGGTGCAAAACTTATTTCTGGACTAAAGAGATAAATGGGGATACAATTCAGCATCATAAAGTCACCCCAGACATGGAGCAAGTCCAGAGAAAGGCAGTGGAAGTGGTAAGGGTCTGAAGCACAAGTCCTGTGAGGAACAGCTGAAGGAGGTCAGAAGGAGGTCGAGTTGTTCAGCCTGAAGAACAGCAGACAGCTTGAAGACTTTATACAGCTAAAAGGAGGCTGTAGCGAGGTGGGCATTGGCCTCTTCCAAGTAAGAAATGATAGAAGGAGAGAAAAGGGCTTCAAATTGCATGAGAGCAAGTTTAAATTGGATACCAGGAAAAGATTTCTGCATGGAAAGTGTTGCTAAACAGTGGAAGAGACTGCCCTGGGAAGAGGTAGAATCACCATCCCTGTAGATATTTAGAAGACTTGTAGAGGTGGTACATGGCAGTGCTAGGTGAATGGTTGGACTCAAAGATCCTAAGGCCCCTTTCCAACTGAAATCTTGATTCTAAGGTATTTTTTTCTTCTAAATAAAAAAATACATAAATCCCAGTGGTCCCTGAAAATGAGCATTTTTTTAATGAACTTAATAATATTTATTAATGTCTTAATTGTTATATCAAATTAAAAAATGTCATTTGTTTTAAATAGATCTCCATTTTTTTATGTAGTTAGTAAGCTGATTGTTTCAGAGCTACATAAGTGAAAAACTTAGAGAAAAACTAATAAAGTTTCAGATTAATGACTATTCTCAATTTCAGTGTGAAACCAAAAATCTCATTTATAATAATGTTATTGAGTTTATTGTAAAACTGTTAGGCTTCATTAACTTATTACAGCTTACTTATTAGGTATTACTCAGAGCTACTGTGTACAAAAACCATCATTAAGTCAGCAGACTTGTTTTATTTGTTGCTTGTTGTAATTTAAAATGAAAAATTGAAGAATCTATTCCGTTTCATTTCAATTCCTGCTTATGCACAATTCCCTAAAATCTGTTCTCTACCAGATTTTTTAATGATTCAGATGTGGGACCAGAGGACACTATAATTTTACAATCAACGTCACAAAGCAAATCTTTAGAAATTAAGTTGTTAAAATTTACATGACGAGTTACAGTACTCACTGAGAGGTAATGTATTTCCAATATGTAATTTTATAACTGAACTTTACCTGTAGAGATTGCTCTGCAGGGAAGAAATTTTACTTGCCTTGCTAATTCAAGAAATTGACAGTTCTAAGTTTATGTATGATCCATGTGCTGTATAAATTTCCTGTGATCTCAGTTTCAGATAGATACTTCATAAAACACATAGAAATTCAAGGGACCCATTTTTGCACTGAAAGATAAACTAGTCTTCTTTTTACTTGCTTAAACATCTGAGTCTTTCTAGATCTAATATTGACATAATTTTTTCATGAGAAAATCTGTGTTGGCCAAAGTAGCTAGAAGATATAAAAACCCCTGCAAGCTAAAGCCGAATTTAAATTTCATTTTCTTAAGCAAAATTGGTTTATTAGCTTTCAACCTTTCAGTACATAATTTAGATTATATTTTCGGTAGCAGCTTGAAAGAGTGAGATATAGGTGAAAATACGAGAGCACTTGTATATGTGTATTGGAATTTTGTCAATGCCAGAATTCAGATTCTAAATCTGAAGCACTAGCTAAGTAATATGTAGCAGATGTAAGACACAAATACATATTGAATACCTGTTGAAGAAAAAGGGCTGAAATGGTAGTATAGCCTGGAAAGACAACCAGCTAATGATGACACAACCTAAACAATGGAGATGCTTACATTTTTTATTTAAAAAATTAGCTACCCAGTGGACCAAATTATTTAGTAATTTTGCATCTGTAAAGCTCCTAATAATGCAATGAGTTCATGCAAAGAAATCCCCTAAGTTAATGGTATTAATCAAGACTTTTCAGGTTTGGGACCCTAATCAGCATTTTCTTGCTTTCTCACTCTTGCAGCATGTGTGCAGTTAATTAGTGTTTTGACTGAGTAAACATAGGAATGGTAACACCAATGAATCAAAGGAAATTGTTCTCATTAGAATGCGGAGCTAGAGAAGTACTGCTTTCCAAAATAAATATTATTCTCAAAAAATATTAAAACAAATTGCCCTTTGTGGTACAATAAAATTTGTGTAAAGAGAAACATCTGGCAGAAACATATAACCTACTGTAGTGTAACATTTGGAATGAATTTTTTTTTTATTGTCATAAACTGTTTTTTAAGCTTCTACATATTTTACCCAGATTTAAATGAATCAGTATGTTGGGTTATATTCATTTATTATATTCAACTTGTAATTCCTCTAAAATAATTTTATTGTGCACATAATAGCCCCTAGAAAATGAGACATGTTTTAGTTAAAGAAACTTCAGGAAAGGTTTTAGGCTTTGTGTACAGTAGCACATTTCATCACTAAGTATTTTATAAGGCTTCCAGCATCTGGAGGCACTAAAGTGCAGGTGTCCTAGTGTGAACAAGAACATTTGCATTACAGTAGGCAATATAAAAAATCGTGTTCAGGATCTGAATCTAAAGTTTCTTAATTTATCTTTTATGTTTATAATAGAAGTATTCCCACTCCTTTTATAGTCAATGGAAAAAATGAGCCAGATTCACTCTACTGGAATGGTATTGGGTGCCTCTGTAAAACCAAAATCTAGAATTTGTATCTGAAATACACACCTCCGCTGAAGATGTCTGTCTTTCCTTAGATTAACTGTACCATAACTGGTAAACTTTGATGAAAAGATGAGATAAAAAAGTGACTCTGATTTTTTATGGTGTTGTGAAATTTGCTAAGAATGGTCACACATTTTTTGTCTCGTCCATGTAGTTGCTGGATACTTAAAAATATTTAGTTCATACAGATCGTAAAGATACCAGAACATGTGCTTAATGATATCTAAAGTGTTTATACACAATAACAATATGTAATGTAAATAATGTAGAATAATATAGATGCTAAAGAGATGCCAAATCAACCAAATGAATTTTATACCTGATCTTCTCATAATTTCTAACCTGAGCCTGCAGTCCTCAGGCTGCCACCCACTTCAGTAGCAGAGTGGTAGGATACACGGTGCTTACCCATCTCTGTTGTATGAAGCAATGTTTTTGTGAATTAAGCCCTGGTTCATGATCCCCAAGAGAAAAACAAAGAAAGCACCACTTTTATTTAAAAGAGAGAATGATGGGTTGAGATGGAAGAGAGAAATACAGAAAGATTTAAATTCAAAATAATCTAGAAAGCCAAACAGAGCAACACTTTCTAGACCCACCTGCCCTCTCAATGCCCAAGGAATGTTAGATCCATCTGTTAACGAGATAAAGGGAAGTTATTCTGAGGAAAAGAACTGCAAGCTTTTATGTTGTCTCATTAAGAAAACTACATTACAAATTTCACACAAGGACAGTATTTATAATATATAAATGAAAGATTTTATATAACCAGCATATATACAATGGCATCATAAGACTTCATATGCCCATCAGAGTGGTGGTATATCAGTTCAGTGTGTAAGTGTTATAAGCTGTTTTTCCAAGGAGTGTGCATACAGCAATATGTTCAGATGTTGTAATAATTCTACTTTACAGCTGTTTCTTTGAGAGGAATGAAAGAGAGTAAAATAACAATATTACATTAAATGAAGTAGAAATTTTCATCTATTATATTTTCCTTTTCTATTAAATTAGTAATTTATTTTCTTTCCAAGTATGTAAAAAAAAAAAAAAAATCTGTCTTGGTAGCGAAACTCAAGAACCACAGAAGTTTCTCATCATTCAATAGATACTTATAGTAAAATATTTATTCAAAATAATCATATATGCCCAGATTCTAAATTACTTTTCATCTGACAAAATTACTTTCATTTGCTCTGGGCAGCAAAGAAGGAAGCTAAGCAGAGAGATTATTTGCATGTTTACGGGGTGTGTTCTCTTTTTCTTTTTTTTAACGAACTAGTTGTCCAGTCTCTTCCTTTCCTACATGGCATAGAAGACTCCTGTTCAACTTCATATGCACGAAAGCCCCCAGATGTTTTATTTCTTGCAGGCAGTTATTCTAGAGTCTGGATTTGTGCCATGGACTACTTCTGCCTGAGTGAAGTATTTTTCACTTCTCTTTGGGGAAATTAATTCTGTTTTTGCAGAACATGTATCCAATATGTTCTGGTCATTTTGAATTTTAATTCTGTGAGCAAAAATGCTTACTGTTAGCTTCAGCTTGGCAATGTCTTTGTGTTTCATAACTTCACGTTTATTAAAATGATGCCAAAATTGCTTTCTAAGGAAAATAATGATTCAGCCAACAGTAGATTCCCAGGAATCTCAAATCTGTATATTCTTGTTTATCAGGGAACTATTTTCATCTCTCTCAGTATATTGCTTAACAGGGAACCATTTTCATCTCTCTGAATATATCTGGCCAACTGGTTTTGCTAATTAAGAGTAACTTAATTTAGACTATTTTAAGTCATCTTGTGAGAACTTACAGAACATTATGTATCAGAAGCTTCACTAAAGCTTGCTTTTTTTCTGTTAAACAAGCAAAATCTTGTTTTGCCCCTTTCTCCCCCATAGAAATTGGCTTAAAAAATTGTTTCACTCTTACTCATCATCCCTTCTGCTGAAATAGGTACTAGTCTGAGTGATACATATAGTTTTCCAGCTTTTTTTACTTAACATTTCTCAAGGATAGATAGGTGGCTTGTTTGTTTTTTTTTCCACAGTCTTCCAGAATCCCATTCATCATCCACAAGGTTGTGAAGTGCCTCTGAAATTGCTTCAGCAAATTCTCTGTACTCCCTGAATTTCATAGTTTCTGAATTATTTAAAGCCAGCTATCTAATGGGTGTGTTCCTTAACCTGCTTCCTTTCTTCTGTCTTAAATGCATTGTTGTTTGTGTTATTTACATTATCTGCCTGATTTCATCTAACTCTATTAGTGAAGACTGAAGCAGTAAATGCAGTAAACATTGAAGTTTTCTTAGTGCCATGATTTGATAGGTTTTTTTCCTGTTGGGTAATGGACCAGCTTTCCTTTATCTTCTCCTTGCAGTTAATGTTCCTACTGATCTTTTTCTTTGTTTACCTTGCATGTTTCTTGCTAGTTGTTTCACATGTTGTGCCTTCACTTTTCTCAGTGTGTGCTTCCATCTGTCGTCTTTTGTAAGGTCTGTGTCTTCTTGCTTTCTGTTTTGTGTAAAAAATTATTATCAGTCCATCCAGAGAGATTGATGAATAGTAGCATTTGGCTATATTACTTTCCCAAAAGATATTTTGTTTGTTAGAGATCATAATTGTCTCTGATTTTATTTTTCAGGCAGTGTTTCTTAGATGTGTGTAAGAATTATGTTGATCTATTCAGTCTTTCTGGTTAGTCAGTGGTGCAATGGCCCCCACCTTTCTTTCCTCATTGTTATAGAAGGTAATAGAACAAGCAATCAGTAATAGAAAACAGGATAGTCACATATAACAAGTCATATACTTTTATATATTTTTGGAATATGTAAACAAAGATGCAATATTAATGATGTTTCAGACAAATTTCCTGTCTTCATTTAGTCATAAGTGTAGATAGAGTATTTATCTCTCTTGATGTATAAAACATGCTCATCAAATAATAAACAATCCTCATAGCCTCCTTCTATACAAGTATATTATCCTAACATTGCAAAATAATAGAATGGGATGATTTAATGGACACTGCAGTTCAGGGTTAATGCTTGTACTTGCTAGTCTAAGAGCTGTCTTCTAACAGACAGAATTACAGGACTTCCCCGAATCTTCTCAGAATCTCAAAATTTTGGGGATGCTGGAATTTAAGTCTTCGCAATTCTCAGTACTATTCAGTGATGGAAAATACCCTACATTATTGTGTGAAATATGAACTACTGTACTTCTATTTCTCTATCTTCAGCTCCCAGTCCTAAATAACATAAATTTCAATCTCTCATCTCAGAACACAGCTTCCCACTATAGCTTAACTATATTGCAGTATTATGAAAGGTTCTGTACAATACCCTATCATATGAGCATGTATGATGATATTCCCCATTAGTTTTATATGGAGTCTGCCAGTCTTTCTGTTACTAAAACACACACAGCTCAAAAGTAGACCTTTCCTTGAAAATGGAGCCATTTTTGCAAGATGTAGAAACTGGTCAAGTTTTTTTACAAAATACTATGCTGTTAGCACCTATCCAAGAATCTAGCAGATCTGGTCTTAGATTGGATAGCTTGAAATAGCATAAGCAGTCTAACCTGTTCACTCAAATACACCATTTCAAACTGGTATTTAATTGCTCACTATTGCTGTAACTATGACTGACAAGTGATTTGTACACTGTATTATTTATTATCGCACAGTAAGAAAACTAGAATTTTTGTTCAGATTTTAGCACTTGACACTCAGTGAAAGCAAATCTTCTAAGTCTGCAAATCATCTTTAAAACATTAGATCAAGAAACTAAGTCTAAAGAAGCAATTAAACACCAAACATGGTAGTTAAGCACCAACCTCAATGGGCTCCCACATTAAGATTTGACACACAAATTGCAGTGTGATGTGTGAGAGACTGATGAAGCATAATATTCTGTATCAACCTCTAAACTGACAGACATTCTTGATACAAGTGAGTGAACAGGCTTTGTGTGTCCAGCTAACAGCTGTCTTTCATATGATTCCAAGAAGTCAAACTCTATTGAAAAGTAATATTCTTAGATGACTCACTGAGAAACTTATCTTTGATAGCAAATACCAGAAGCTGGAGAAAACTTCACTGTCTGCCTTCAGAACTGTAATCTGAAAACATTCCATTTAGCTGGTACCTAACTCTACAGGTGCTGCAGTTTCTAAATTCCCAAAGGTGCTCAAAAAGTGTACTTCCATAAATATGTAGGAACACTTAAATTTCTAATGTTTCAGTTTTTAACTTAACTGTCGTGATGTCATGCAAAATTTAGAGGTCCCCGTGCCAAAATCTCTGGGTGTGTTAGATTGATCTCAGCACTAAAATACTGTAAAAAGTACTGTAACAGCCCTGGCTTTTCTTGGAGGCTTCCAAGGAACTGATAGTCATATTTTGTATACTAAACTATAACACTGTACAGAGTGTAAAAAAAATCAGCTGCATTTGCTTTCTACCTGAAGGAATTAGATATGTTCATTTCACAATTTTTAATGCATTTAGCATGAAAATGTAAGCTGCAACTCAAGCAGCTTTGAAAATTTTACACACTCTCTTCTCCAAAGTAGATTTCTTTCCTGCTTTCTAAATAATAGAACAAAACTGTTCTTACTATTAAGCCAAATAATTGATTTCCTTCAGATAAGTGTACTTAACACATTATTGAAAATGCTATGTATGTTTTTTTTTGTCAGCATTTGATCCAGGATCTCTCTGACTAGCTCAGATTTTTCCTTCCTGGGAAAAAGTAATCACTGAGTTCCATAATTGCGCAACATGAATGAATTTCCTGTGTGTTTCACAGGAAATTCATTCATGTTGTGCAATTATCAAGGACCAGATGTAGTACAAGGATCAGATGTAGTACAGCACAGCAAAAAAGATCAAGGGCCAGTAACATTAATAAACAATGACTTCTTATCACTATGACCAGTGTGAGATTCTAAGCTCAGTCTCCCATCTGGCCTTTGATATTGAACATCAGCAACTGATTAATGTGATAAAAGAAGAATAGGTGATCCCACACAGCATTGTTTTTCTCAGAGGAACATAGAAACTGTTACTGGGTAATTTCTCTTCTGGTCTGAAAACTATTATCTGTGGAGCATTAGTGGAGCTAGGCTATTTTTTCTGTCCTATGCTGTACTGGAAGCCACTTGGGGACACAGATGGATGCCACAGACTTGTGCCACTTACACATTAACAATATATTATGTTGTGTGTTGTTTTCAACTGATGCTCAAAAGTAACTTTCAGAATACTTTTAGGACTAGCTTTTAAATAATAAATAATCTTCCTAAGGTGAGATAGATGTGTGTCTCAGAAAAGGATATTCTCTGAAGAATAGGGTCAGCTATTTTCTCCATCTTCCACTGAAGAGAAAAGTCTCTGCTTGCCCAAGTGTTGATAAAGCTCAGACTTCAGATTCTAGCTAAGTTAGAAAGACCAGAGAACATTAGTGTTCAAAAAGGTTTTTATTCACCTCCAGGATGCTTGGATGCTGCTTAGAAATCTTTCTGTAGAGCTGGCTTAACTTTGTATACGAGCATTCTTAAAAAATTGAAATGTTATTACTTAATAATGACTGGATTCCTACTTTCACATCTTGCTCTCCTAGATGTTTTGATCTTAGAGCTTCTTAAGAAAATTAACTTCATTTTCTGGAACAGGGAATTGCTGCATACGTGGATTTTATCCGAAATTCAGGAAATTAGCTGGTCTAGCAGCCAGAATCAGAAAAAAAAATCTGGAATCTTAATGTGTATGGAGATCCAGGTATTTAGAATACTTTATTTTAGGTGGATTTTTGGAAATAAAAATTTAGTTCAGAAAGTAGTTTTAAATGGGACTTCAGTGGAAATACTAATTTGCTAGTAAAAGTACCTTAAAATCAGCAAAGTACTGACTTTTCACTGCAGTATTGCTTTTCTATGGGAAATATTCTATGGGAGTATATCTATTTCTATGGCATAAATAAAAAAATAATGTCAATATGTTAGATTTTTCTTTAGGAAAAAGTATATTGAAATAGCAGTGTGATGCATTCTTCCTGTAGGAATGAAAAATATGTGTTGCTAAATTCTTAAATGGATGGTAACAGATGTGTATATTAAGCAACATGCATTTATTGACATTAAAAGCAAATATATTACTGGTAGATATAAAGATATTTAACACCTAAAAGTTAACAAGCAGTAAAGAATTCTGTAAAATATCATTCCCTTTTTTATTTCCTCTCCCCTCACCCAGAGTATTCATTAATAGAAGTTATATTTGTGGCAATTGAAGACCTGTGAGCTGGGTAAACTCAGTACTAAATTCACCTAGAACTGAATCTGATTGAATTTGCAGACTGTAAGAGTGGGATTAATCTTCTCTAATTTTAGTCAATATAAAGTAGATAAAAGAGTGTCTATTCAATTGCCTCATTTAGGCTCAGGCTAGTTAATAAAGGAAAGGAATTCCAGAGTTTAACTCATCCCTTCCTAAGGTGTATGGTTGCCATATTCAGAGTGAATTGTATGAATGGAAACTATGGCTTGCACAGTTAAAACATCTTTTTAATTAATCAGTAACCTTAGATTTGCCTCAGGGATAAAATATGAGGAGGTGCCTGAATATCTAAATAGATGGGGTGGGTGAAGTGTTTGACTTCTGTATGGCTAAAGTTAGATGAAATGAATCCTGCTTTAAACTTTGAAAAAATGATGCTTTTTCAGTAATTGTCTCATTATTTCGATACTACAAATTACAATATTTTCCATATAAAATATTATTCACTTTATTTTTCCCCCATCCCAGTACACTGTTAAGAAAGAATACAGCTGCATTGTTGTCTTACCTGCCCATATAAACTAAGCCATACAGTAGTACATATTTGTTTACTTATTTATTATTGAAAACTATTGATTTGGTGAGATTGTAACAGCAAGTTATAAATAATGCATAAACTGTATCAACAGATAAAAGACACAGTAAATCCAGAACTTTGCAATTTTAGAGTTGTGTTATTATTTATTGTGGGCTTAGAGAAGCTAAAACAAGTAAAGTCCAGTAAGCAGGGAGCATTCTACTTGAAATAGAAAAAAAGTTTTTTTATATAGTTTTTTTTTGTCTTTTTTTTCATTACTCCTCTGAGTCCTTTTTTGTGTGTGCCATCTATAAAGACATATGACTGTAATATGAGTGCTCACAGACCTGTGTCTGCTCAGTGGAATGGTTTATGGTATGGTGTGTTTTTCCACAAAAAATATGTATGGGTGTCATCTTTTCTCATATAGATACAAGTTTCCTAAGCCCCATATTTGCAGTTGATCCACAATGACTTTTACAATGCTACTTCTTTTTTTTCATGCTTCCTAAATGACCCATGATTATGGCTCATGTGCAGAAAACCAGTTAATTTATGTACCTGGAACAAAACCATGCAGCAAAATTTCAGGTGAAAAAAAAATATTAAATCCTCATGATAGGAATTCTTAGAGAAATAGTTATTCGAAGAAATAGTTATTTAAGAAAATGTTCTGATACTCAGCTTCACATAGGTAATGCTCATTGAAGCTTCAGAAGCACAGTTCTGAAGTGCTGTTCCTTGTACATTTGCTCTGTTTTTGAACCTCCTATTATGTGACTAGTTGCATCTTTATTTTATGGTAGCATTAAGATATATTAAGGTATATTGATTTGCATTATCTGCCAGCTAGAAAAGGATGCCTTCCTTGCTGTTTGCTCTGAGTCAAATGATCAGTTTCTGAGGGCCATTTGTCATCTCCAAGGAGAGTACCTCCATCAGCAGTCATATTGGTTTGAGGAGTCTTCTTCAACCACTGAGAGAAGTACATAAGAGTCTCAAGAAGGAACAGGATGATCCTGTGTCTCTGTTGTCTAAGACCCACTAATAAAGAGAAGGAAATTACTTCTCAGAACATTCCTGTAATATTAAATATTCACAAACTACCCATATGAACCTGCGGTCACAGAAGAGAATAGTGGGGCACTTATAAGAGTCTCAAGAGACTGAGAAGTTCCCTGCTGTTCGCTTTCCTCTTGTTTTCACAGTATATTATTTGCTAATTTGGAAATATAATCATTCCTGCATGCATGGGATTTGAAAAGTGAGTTTTTTATTGCTTTAAAGACAGATGATTTTCATGGTTATGGAGAAAGGTTTTACGTCTTCTGTCTATCCTGTGTTCAGAGTAACAGTCTGTGTTCAAGAGCTGGGATTATCACTCATCCCTCAGGATTAAAGTAGGACTAATTTCCATGGCTTTCTTTTAGAAGAAACATGCCGTTGGAACTGAAATGAAAATTTTCTCTCTTTGGATGGTCACAGCAGATTGGTGCTCTTGGTTTTCCTTCTCTCATCCCATGCTTCATAGACTCCAGTGTGGAAAAGAGCTGTGGTTTTGTCACTGCTAAGAAAGTGGCCAGTTCAGAAAATAGTTTAATATTTGATCTTCTTGTCAAACTGGATTTGGCAGGGAATTAAAAGGCATTTGGGAAATTGAGTGGAGAATAGGGTTACTACTTCCAGTCTTCTATAGACAGTACATGATTTGTATTGCTTTTCTCTCCTTTTTTTTTTTTTGTTTGATCTCTATTAGTACAGGGTAAGGGAGCCCTGTGAGGAGTTCTGAAGCTATATAAAATATTCAGAAGTTAAATGAAAGGTACACAAGAGGAAGAAAACACTACAGCACTGCCCTCAACATTACAGGAGGAAGATTGCCGAGAACTGAACATTTGCTGCATCAGCATTGCTAACTGCAAGGTCTCAAGAAATATCAGACTTCAGGTCAAATAATACAGTGTGGCTCATGTCCACACCACTTAGGACTTCTTTCTAGTGCAGGATGGAATGTCTTTTTCATGTACTGCTTGGCTGTGTGTGCACACTTGATTTTACATGATATTTTTTTAATGCATTTTTTTAGTCTGCAATAATAAGAAGGGTGCACTGCACCCACCAAAATAAATCCAAGGTACTTTGCTATATGCCATGGGGTGTCAGAATTATAAAGGGAGTGGGAAGCTTTAAGGAGCAATGTTGAAAGAGTGTGGAGAGTTCTGAAGCTTACAGAGTTTCAGCTATGCTGTTTTTTCAGATAAGCCTGTCTATAGAACCACACAGGCATTCTTTGAAAGAACTAGTAGGAGTGATCTGAAACAAATCTGGGAGTAAGCTATTAATCATATGTCTAGTGGTAAATATATATAAATAACAGAAGATGCATACACATTTATTTCATGTGACTACTAGGTCAACATTAAACGAAGTGACATCAAAAAGAAGTGGAACATGATGTCCAACTTGCAGAGGAATATTTTTCATCATCTGTACAGGTTGTATATTTTTTTAAGAGTTCATTGCTTTCACCAGAAATTTATTCTATTATATAGATTGCATTCATACAGTGGAAGTTAGATAAATACATAATATAAAATATTTTATCTGCTTGCAAGAAAATAATCTCTGGACAAGTAAACCTCTGGAGCAAACACAGTTTGATCTAATTTTTACAGCAGGAATTCAGATACAGCTTTTCCAAGACAACAGTATGGAAGTTATAAGTAAATTTATAACTGAGATAACCAAGATGTACATATGAAATAGGAAAACTAATGATGATTGATATAATAGAGTGGATTGATGAGCTTGTCACCATCAGCTCCCTCAATATAAAATGGAGAGAGGCACTTTTTTGGCATGATTCATGCCCACATAAATATTTTTGCGTGATTCATTTTCCCATGAACATCTGAAATGTGTCAGATGAATCATATCTTAAACATCCCATAAGTTTCTACTGTTGAGAAAAAGAGAATACGGTATTTAGCTGAAGTGGTAGCTGAGATGAATCACTACCCTGTATACTTATGTGGCAGGTGTGATAAACAGATGTGATCTTTCTCTGCTGTCTTGAGGATTTTGAGTTTGGCATTGTCATTATTTAGTAAAAATATCAACTGCTTTCATCAGTATTGACATGCATGCATTCAAAAATACATATGAACTAGACAATATAAAATTGAAAGGTCTATAATGAACCTTTTACTTTGTATTACAGAGGTAAAATGTGTTTTAATAGATGATATCACAATATATGATACTCCGGGGGCGTAAATCTGATTCTCATGCAGAGCCATTAAAAAAAGAGGGAAAGGGCAAAATGTTCCCACATGTCCTATCAGGATCCTCTAGACACAGTTAGTTGTGTTCAAGCCCATCTGCCACCCATGTTGATCAGTCAATTATCAGGTAAAGGACCCCTGTGTACAGCTATGGAGCAGCATTTGTAAGATGTAAGCATGTTCACTTCAAAATTCTTTTCCATGTGGTTTTCATTTATTGGTTTCTTTTGTCAGTATACACACTCTGAAGTGCCCTAGTGCTTGTCTTTGGATTTCTAGATGTGGCAAAAGACTGAAAAGGGTGAATGTTTTATTTTTTATTAAACAGGAAAGGAGGAAACTAGAGCATTTTATACTTCTTAGCCTAATTTCAATTATTGGGAATAAAAAGCTGAATTAGTTAGAAGCTAAAAACAAGAACATACCAAACAACAACGATGAAACTGTATTTACTGGTAACAAGTTGGGTTAAACTAATTTAATTTCCATGTGGGGAAATGGATCCAAAATGCAGGTATGTGAAAAGCATAGGTGTTAAGTCAACTGGCTTCCCTAAGTCTCTTTATGATCTTCAATGTGGCATTCACGTAAGTAATTCGGGAATGATCTTGATTAAATTACCACTAAACAGATGCTAAAGATTTTGTAAATGTTAATTTGATTGGTTAGCAAGTGTTCACAGTCAGACTAGAAGAAGGCACTTCGGATGTGGTTCTTAGGCAGGTACAGGCACCATTTTCATCCATGTGTTGAATGGTGAAATAATCAGTGTGCTCTCAGCGAGGGAAGGCAGCAAGAACTCTTTCATAGACTGGAAAATAGAACTAGAAGTCAAAATGGGGACATACGTGGATTCTGCACTGAGGCAGGAATAAGACTGAAGGACTGGCTCAGCAGTTCTGTTGAAATGATGTATAAAGCTTAGTGTTTACCACAGTAAACATGACTTAGAGAAACCATGCAATTCTGAAGTAGTTTAGCAAAACATTTTTATAGCAGCTAGTCAGGCAGATCTGAATTTGGAACTCGTAAATATCCAGCTTGTCCACTTAAACACATAATTTGGGCAATTTAGACTTCCTTTTGGTAGTATTTAGAATTGGAATAAGGGTGGAATGTGCCCCCCTTATGACTGAAAGAAGATTGATCCTTTTAATAAAAAGGAGAGGGGAGAGGTTTTTAGAAGTTTTTAAAGTTTTAAAAGTTTTTATAAGTTTTCAGGAGTGAGATTCATCTCCCAGTTTCTCTGATCCAATCACCCTATTTCTCTGTATAAATAGAGGAGAAAAGCAATATGATTCATCTTATTTCCATGTGGACATCTAAACTAGATCAGATGAATCATGCCATCATCCTCTCTACTGGTAGCTGAGATGTGGACAAATCTGCTTTGGAGAGCTGTTTGGTCTTTAGAGATGTCTACTGTCATTTGCAGATGATCTAATCAGAAATAACAAAGAGGAGGAAGAAGAAAATGATATATATTTGTTCTCATTGGTAAAAGCACATGAAAGTATGGTGGAGCACTGTAATGATTTTCTTGAAGGTTGTGGCTTCTCTGTTAATGTGCATATTTTAAGGATAGTTTAGATGAAGATGTTAAAATATAAGGTCATAAATCAAGTTGAATCAAGTGCTCTGGGTTTAATGGATGGATTAGAACACATCTCAAGTGCCTTCTAGCCCTGTTTCTACATGGTTTCATTCTTTAGTGATAGATCTTCCAGTCCTGTGGAATCTAGGATACGTTACATAGTAAAGGGAGTGGGGAGGTAATGATCCACTTTTAAATATGCTGGAAATGCATACCCCTTGTCACATGATGGGGTAGAAGGTGCTGTGGGCGTGTAGTTTGGAAGAGATACATATTTCCATCAGCTAATATCTCCAGCTCCTTCTTGGAAAGCATTACATGCCTTGAGAATGTCTGAGTCAACAGTGCTTGCAGGACAGGGCTTAGAAGAGCATCTGCAAACAGTGTCAGGGTGAAAGCAAGTAAAGCTACACTGTGAAAGTGGGTAATGCAGTGATTATACTCATAATCTTTCTGAAATGAAACAAAGTAGCATCATTAAAAAAGGAAAACTATATTTTGTGTATTTGAAAGGAACATGGTGAAGTCTAAAGAGCATTAAGATATAAATTTTAAGAGAATAATTTAATGATATTCAGCCCATACTCAACCCCTATTTATACAATTACACAGTAAGAAATTGATATGCATTTAAATCTAACATCGGTTTTTCTCTGATCCATTGAGTGAGCTCTGACTAAACATTAATAGTCACAAAAAAGCATAGTGCGAAACAAAACCAGAAAATAATAGGTAAGATAATAATCTTACTAACAATGTATAAATGTATTGGTATTTAAGAAGAAAATGTAAAAAAATTTCAGAGTAGTCTGCTTCTTGAAAACATGTGTAGACTATAGAAAGAAATCCAGACTAAATGAAGAAATGCAGGGTTTAATTTCTTCCCTGTTGCCATGAGGTCAGAGAGCTGGACTGAAAAATCAGATGGGGGGATCCTTTGTTCTGCTGCCTCAGCAGTGGGAGGGCATGGAGATCCATCGCCTGCAAGAGACAGAAGGGGTCTCAGTAGAACCTAAACAATTCTTCTGTTCTTTCATTCTAAGTGCCAAAGCTGCTAGCAACTATGGATCATTTAACATGTATTATTTAATCCTTACTTTCTAAAGAATAAGTCATTAGTTGGTGTAGAAATCAATTGTATTAAAATCAGGATTCATCCTGGACGAGGAAGGATGAATCAAAGAAGAGTGAATTGTTCCAATCCGTATCAATATTTGATTTTAAGATGTTATCATCAAAAGCAGCTGCACAGAATATTCCATACATTTGTCATTTTAGAAGCAATTACACTTTCCTGGGAATTCCCTAGAGTACAAGTATCTTCTGAATTTCACTTAAGTTAGATAAACTGTATGTCCTTTCCTAACCATTTAGAGAACTGGAGTTTTATATTTTTGACAGATGCTATTTTCTGCTTCTAATTGTGAAAGAGAACATTTGGCTGCCTGGTTATGCACTTCCTTTGAGTCTTGTCAAGTGAGAAACACTACATTTACTTACCTGTCTGAAACTTGGAAGTGCATACTTCATCCTTTTTTATAGCATGTGCCACAATAGGTACTAAAAAACATGGCATAGGCCAAAATGCTTTTTGTATCACCTGCATTAAGCAGAATTTTGCACATATCACTAATCACAAACAGTGAGAAAGTCACTTATCACCAATATACCAAAGCTATATAGAGGAGCATGCAGTTTTTCTTGATATCCAGTATTTACAGAGGAACATGGAACTAATTTCAGTGCAGTATAGATGCAGTCATAGAATTCATTGTTCCTGAATCTTCCGTGAAAAACATGGATGTTTGTTTAAGAAATGAATACTTAAGGATTTTTTTATTCTTTTTTTTATTCCTCAGTAAATTTGAAGTTAAGAAAAGTGAATTGAAAGATAATAAATGCGTCTAATCCCTTACCAAGCTCTCTAGAGGATCTTTGAAAACGATTACATGTAGTCATATGTCAAGTAAACAATCTCCTTAAATTCCATTGACTGAGTGGTCTGATAAGTTTTGGTGTGGAATTCCTCAGACTATCAGATGCAGGAATTCACCAAATCTCAATCAACACTTAGAAAAAAACTGTGAGATTAAATATTCAGTGGTACAAAATGAATATATTTACTTGTTTGATGTGCAAGAAATGTTGATCAGTATTGTTGCATGTGCTAGAACCTGATTAACATTTCACTTTAATTTGTATTAAAAAAAACCCCAGCTTACTGAAGATTAGTGAGTATTGCCACCATAAAACTGGGAAGATCGGAAAAAATAAATAGAAAGTCAGGTTTTAAACCTTTAAACAGAAAGACAAAAGCTTCATCTGATGTCAGTCATCATAGTAGCTTTATGGAAATCTTCCTGAGGTTGTTCTTTCTTTTCAAGAAATTTCTCTGTGATTTCTGTAATTTCTCTGTGATTCCCAAATAATTCATTCCCATAAAGGTAGCATGTATAGACATAGTGCTCTGGAAGCTCCCTGGAACCAACCATATATTTAATTCTAAGAAAAGCAGATTACAGTTGTGAAGAGGGAAAAAAGATTTGCCTACTTGCATAAGAAGTTTGTATTTTATCTACCATTGAGACCACTTTATAGAAGCATGATCATCTCAGCTCTTTATTTGTATAAATTACAGTACTGAATTATGGACACTTCCCTTAATACTAGTTCACTACAAAAAAACTTAGGGCTTCAGTAGTAAAAGGGAGAGGAATAAGCACTGCCAGTGAGCACTTCATCTCAATCTAAAATAGTCAGAAAGATGAATCATGCCTTAGAAGTGCTTCTTAACTCACATATATATAGTTTGAAAATTATGTGAAATGAATTTATTTTTCTAATCTGTTAATTTTCTGGCCCTCCTATCTCAGCATCATCCTCGTATAAATTGTGAATAATACCATTTTCATACATCTGAGATGACTTACTGTCCTTATATATTATGGCAAATGTGTAAAAATGGTTATCTTAAATCAGTATCAATTTAATGTCCTTTTGCAAACCATGCACAACAGTTTCCGTCAAAATATTTTTAAACAATAAGATACCAGTTTTAAAGCCCTGATTCCCTTGAGTCCTCTGCTTGCAACTCTCAGTATATTTTGTTCCACGGCAGTAAGCAATCTATTCAGAATTTAGAAATATTTCCTCTGGGAAAGTATTGCCTGGAGTGCAATACAAAATCAGAGACAACATAAACAGAATTCAGGAGGAGGCCGAGCTCTGTTAATTGCTAGTTATTTCTTCTCCTGGCACCACAGAAAACAATCTACTCATGTTGCTTCCAAAATGGCAAGATGAATGGTTCTATAGTCATCACTATTAAAAGGATAACACCAGACTGAAAAGAAAAGGACAGGACAGTTTTGAGAAAAAAGTAGAATCACTGCTTATAACTAGATAAAATGATAACCTTGCATTATTCTTTAACTCTTTCATTCATATGGCAGATATTCAATATTAAAATGTAATCTGTTGAGGTAAGTTTAAATACTTTACATTCCAGTTATGACTTAGGAGTATGTTAAATAGCAAATTCAAAGGCTGGATATTTTAAAATCAGCAGAGCAAGTTTCACTGAAAAGTTAGAAAATAATCTTCTGAATCAGTTGTGATGATTTGTATTAAGTCATAAAAATTAGTGTAATTCTGAAGAACTGGATAAAAAATAAATTTATTCCAACATTTTATTGAAAAACAAAACAACAACAAAAACCAAAGCAAAAAACCAAACCAACAAAACCCCCCTAAAAACCAAACAAACAAAAATCCCCAACAAAAACAAACAAACAAAAAACACCTACCAAAACCCCCAAGCAAATTACAAGTTTTGGACCATCGTGTCAAATCACCAGAACTTGAGACCTTTTCCATTGTAGGACCATTTCTCAAATGCATAGCTGAGAAAATGGAAAAGGAGAGGAAAACACACCTAAATTTGTTGATTTGGAAAGCAAATTCTACATAGAAAAATAGTTTGTGTCAGGTTTAGTCAGCAAAAATTAACACTGCGTGATGATATGGTGTTGATTATAAAACAGGAATTGAGAAGTACACTTAGCAATTCAGACTAGTGAGAAGCTGTAGCATGAAAACAAGTGAAATTCATCTTACCTGGCTTTGGGACATATTTTTTACATTCTGTGTATTGGTCAACTTAGGGATGAGTTTCTTATGAGTCCTCACAATTTTCTTGGGGGGGGGGGGGGGAGGTGGGAAGAAAAACACACCTTACATATGGATTTGACACAATTTGCTATTTCATTTCAAAGTTCAACTGTTCTTTTTGTGTAAATTATGCTTATAGCATGAATTGTGTATGATTATGATTGCTAATTCCTATTAATATTCCAACTAAAGCTGTCCTACACCAACTTCCTTGTGTCCTGATGCTGAAAAAAAAAGCCCCAAAACAAGCCCCAACTAAAAATACAACACAGCATGACTAAACCAAACTCCAAATCACATGATATGTAGGAAACTCCTTAAGTACATAAATAATATGCCACTGAACACAGAATAACTTGGGCAATGGTCAACCAATTCTAATTCAAGTTTATTGAATATTTGTGGTTTTTTCGAAGACAGCTAAATTACATTCAAGACCAAACAAGACCTGGTAAACTAACATCTGTTATAAGTACTTTGAGCTATAAAAGCCTGAGGTGCATTGCTATCCTTTGGCAACACAAAGTTGGTTATGCTACAGGTTTGGTCTGTTATACGTGTTTTCTTACTGACTTCATTGGTGAGCTGGCAGCCTATGAAATGGATTAATCTGAAATATGTGTTAATGAGGAGCAGTTTCAGTGAGTCCCAAATCTATCTGACTGGCACTTAGCCTATTGATCTCTCTCCCATATAACCTTCACAGGTAATGCCCTAATTAGTTCATTCTTTATAATTCATTTATATGTCTGGAAGACATGATTCTTCCAGCTCATTTTTCTGATATGCTAAATGATTCAGGGATTTTGCATTATATCTGTCACTTGGTAAATAGGAATAGCTACACTGAATTTCCCACCTATACATAGTTCTCTGTTTGATGTATTTTAAAACAACATAGAATGAATGCAATGCTGTGTGGATGAATTCTTCTCCACTATTTTTTCCATAACTTGAATGCCTTTTGCTAACCTGGCTGTAACTTGTACTTGAGACATTCATTGTGACTCTAGAAGGACAATGCAGGCAAGGTACTGCAATCTGAAGATTGTACTATAAATCTTCAGAAGTGGGAGTATGATGCTTCTGGTTTATTTGTGCTACCCATAAATGGAAGGAAAACCTACAAGATCACCAAATATCAATGGCAGCTAGCAAGAGTTTCCCATAGAATTTTTTCAAATAATAATACATTTATAACAGGTTTTTCAGGTTTACTTGGATTTATTTATTGATTCCTGTATATTATGGGCTGACCCTTCAGATAGTCCAGGCTCATCAATTTTGCCTCTCCTCTGGACTGTGAAAGGCAGTCTTGCTAAATAAAATGTCATAAATCAAGGATGGATTTTAACCTATCTGGTTATAATTTATTGAGTGCTATATGTTACCCTAAATGTGAATTAATTTATCATATGTAATTTAGGCTGGCGAATTATTGCAAAATTATAAGACTTCACAACTTGTTGGACAACTACTAATACTGGATTTTTAACTTATTAGACTATCTCTGCATTAAATACCTATGTGCTTCAAAAGGCAGTGCTCAGCATTTAGAATCATGCATTTTCTCATTTAGCAGATTTATAGAACATCCGTGTAAAGAAAGGGTAAACTTAAGAAAATGTAGTTGTTTTACAACATCATGGTTCCATAGAAATGTATTTGAAATTAATTTTCTAAGGTACCTATAGTATAAAGAGACTTTGCCAAAATTACTACAGATGAGAATTGCAGGGCTGGTTTCAAATCTAATCCAAATTCTATTTCATTCTATGCAGTATTTCCATTAAATATGATTAATGTCCAGGAATAAAAAACTGGACTTGTTCTCTTTGTTATAGTAAACAAAATGTGTATACTTATGATTTTTATTTTAAACACGCTTATCCACTGGACTAATTGATACCTTGGAACGTCTTTGTAACTTAGAACTACCCATGACTCTATGGAACTGAAAGGCTAAAGGAAGAGAGCAAATCCTTTAAAGCAATGACCTGATAGTTATTTTTACATCACTTTGTAATCACTTTGTTAAACACACTAAAAATAATGTATATATGCTGGTATTAAGTATCAGCTGAAAAAATGCTATACATAAAAAAACCCAACAATTCTCATCTACAAATTTCCTAGCCTCATGTTTTGTTCTTAGTAAAATCGGGAAGAGAAATACTACTGTTCTTTAAAAAAAATTAATTAGTTAAAATATTGACCACCCTGAAATTTGACTTAGTAGTGTACAAACAATTGTTTTAATTGCCACCAAAGAAAAACAAAATTGACATGTCATCTGTAGGAAACACTAGAAATTGTTAATAGTAAGGCTGCACAAAGTACCTATGGGATACTCTCTAGCAGTTAATATGAAGATCTCATAAATTATGGAGATAAGAGACACTGGCCCTGAAGATTAAAAAATCATTTGATAACATTAGAAAGAGCTTATCTAGCTCATCTTAGTTGTACTTAAAATGTATTTTATATGTATTACATTTATACTGATTGAAAACTCATCACTTCTTTTATGTTGCTGAGTAATTATTGTTGATTATGTTAGTCTCAGCCCATAGATTTAAAAGATAAACACATTGCTACAGTTTGCAGTATTGAACCAGTCACTGGTTCAATACTGCAAACTGCAATACTTGACTTGTCACTGAAGTTTTAGAATGTGTTGTAAATGACAAAGATTGCCATTGTAAGGTATTCACAGGAACTATTCAATATTAAAAGTAAACATAAGTGTGATTTGCTGTCTGTCAGCAAATTTGCTGAGAGCAAAACAAATCTCTGAAATAGCCATGGTTATAAAGTAGAAAATAAAAACTATTTAAAAATTCTGTAAGAAATCATGAAATGACAATTAAACAGCATGATGCAGAATTGTAAACACAAGTGGCCAGTATCATCACATTCTATTTAGAAAGGCAGAAACAATCATTAAATTATATAGTTGATGATTGTACTCATTTATCTGGGGTTTGCTGAGGCACCAGCCATATAGTTCAATATTGAAGGTTTGTTATTGTTTAGACCACATTGTAAAATCTATTGATTGTCCACATGCAGCATGATTAATTCTTTCAACTAATATTTGTGCACTTGGTAATAGGATACTGCAGCCATGGATTGTAACAGATATTTAGGTCACAGACTTCATGGTTTCCATCTAGGAAAAGTAATAATAAAAAAACTTTAATATTCTTCACATTTTATTATTTTAAGCCATCTAAACCAAGCATCAATTTTACTTAATTTTTTTTGTATTTGCTCTTCTGGGCTGCTCCAGGATTTTATATGAAGGGTTGTCAAGTCTGTGATAACTAAATAGCTAGAATTGAGTTCAGTGGTCTCAGCACAGCCATCTAGTACCATTTTAAATATAAAATATTTATAAAGAGCCTACAGATATGACACAAAACCTGCAGAACACACATGCCCTTTTGGACAGGCAAATTAAAAAAAGTGGCATCTAACATTAGAAATGCTATCAAACTCTATTAGGTGACTAAATAAAGTTTCTTTAGTATGACTGCTTGTTGTTTGCATTCCTTATTTCCCCCAATAAAAATGAGACGTATTATAGTTAGATATTTAATAATTTAGGGCTGTAATTTAGTTTCCCGTGTACCTGTGCCTCCATGGGAGCTGGGTGTCCAAACTGCCTGTACAGCTGGTGGAGATCTCGTCCTTACTTCAGGTGCTTTAAAGTGGGCATCATGATCAATTTAATTTGCCCTGTCTGATTTGTTGTGCCTCATTGTCTGCTCTAGAAGGAAATGGGTCTCCTGTAGCTCAGGGGTGAGGGGCTGGTGGAGGTGTTGGGAGTTGAAGAGGTACTCAGCTGGCACTTCTGCATGTTAACTCACAGGATGAAATCAAGAAACTTTTCTGTGTTGAATAGGTCTCCATTGGTGGGAACACAGTTTCATGAAGGGTACTGACTTGAGGAGTATGACTTTTGAAACAAATGAATCTCTCTAATTTTTGACATTATCTCTTTGACATTATGATATTTGGCATCTAGGAATGATTATAATGAAATTCACTTAAGGAGAAGTTCACATATGTATGTGACATAGCAATAAAAAAAACCACCAAAAAACCACACAAGTGGGATGCACTTTCTGACTTTACTGTGAGCTGTCAACACTTTTTTCTTACTTGCGTGAATGCTAGAAGAATAGAAAAGAGAACAGCAAATACAATTTAGGAGTGGTGTGAAATACAGATAGCAGAGGAATGATTGTGATTTAGCAGCATGTCTCCCTTTTATATTGGAGAAAAGACAGACTAAATACAACCTGTGTGTGATCTTTTCAGCAAAGCATGCAATTTCAAACTCTGTGCAGTCAGCAAGAATCCTTTCACTAACCTGAACTGAACCTACTTTTATCATAATGTAAGGCACTTGTGTGTAGGCATTTTTTAAATTATATGATAGCCAGTCTTGTCTTTTTTACATCTATTCTGTTTTTTCTACTATGCCTTTCAGTCAGTGACTGACCAGCAGACTTCAGATTGCTTCAGAATTTGCTTGACATGGTTTCACACTATTTGATTCTGTATGTAATATCACTGTTTAGACAGTATTAAATGTACTTCATGCTTTTCCATACTTTATTTTTAGTCTTACTTAAAAATAAAAGTGAAAAAAGATGCATGAAAACTTGTAAAACTTGAAGTAAAAGTTACTGAGTTGTAGCCATTCAGTGTATAAAATAGATTAATATTTGTAATATGTCTTTATGTGTTGCTATTCTCAACTCTAAGGTAAGTTTATTTTTTATTCATATATTTCTTCATTGCCTTCCCTGAAGTGCAACCTTCTCAGGCAGATCTAGGGAATTCCTCAATATAAATACTCTTTTTCTGTTTTGAAAACAGATGTTTTTTTCTTACCTGCAAATCATAGATCAAGTTAGAAGAGGATATTTTTCCAGTATACTTAAAGTGCTTTATTAGACACTACTCAGAGTATTTAAGGATTACCACCTAAAATGTGAAATGCAAGTTTGTCCAATCAGGCTTTATTCATTATGCATTTCTTGAGGCTTAGCAAGGGATTATCCATCAGTTCCTGAGGAAAGCAGTTCTTGATCATACCAATTGCCAGACCAAACAGCACTGTTTGAAATTATGTTCTCATGTGTATTTGGAACATCTGCTTTCTCTGGAAGATACAAAATAAAAACTGATCTTTAAAAGTTAGGTTTTAATTGAATTGAAAAGTTGTTTATATTGTTTAATGTTACTTTTGCCCATCCATTTAGGATGGTAAGAGGAATGACTTGGAGTTACTGAGAGCATTCAACTGTTTATTGCAATTTGCAGAATGAATTGTGAGATGAGAGAGCTTATGTGTTTATATACATGGACAGATACATGTACAATAAGACTTGGCTGTATTTTGTAGCTTACTAAATCAGTTTACATTTATTTCCTGTTACTTTTTTTAGGTTGTGTTTAATGTAACCTGCAAAGAAAACATGGATTATTAATTGTGTTTTAACATTACTTGTAAGTTGCTTCCCTATATTGAAAAGACAGTTGTCATAGTTTGTGAGAAGTTTGTCTCAAAAATTCTAACGCAAAAATTATTTTGGGATGTATGTATGTTGTCATAATGTAATTGTTTTATGTTCTTACTCTAGTTTCTTTTTTTTAAACTTTAAAAATAATGATTATTGAGTGATTGATTGATTTATTGCAGAAACCTTTGAAATGCTCATCAGACTGGCTGAGAATTACACAAGCACATTTTTCTGCAATGTGTATAGAACCATGGCTGCTGAGGCTGCTGTGCCTGTGCAGGAGTTTTTCACAGATGTTGGGCTCTTCTTACTTGGCACAGACGTCAGCACAGAGGAATTTGTGAATAGATTTTTTGACACCCTGTTTCCAGTAGTCTACAACCATGTGATTAACCCTGGTCCGACTGACATTTCCCTGGAATATGCGGAGTGCCTCCGAGCGGCGAGAAGAGACATCAGGCCCTTCGGCAACATTCCCAAAAAGGCCATAGGACAAATGGGAAGGTCACTCCTACCCAGCCGGACTTTCTTGCAGGCTCTGAATTTGGGGGTTGAAGTGATCAATACAACAGATCACCTGCACTTCTCCAGAGACTGCAGCAGAGCTTTGCTGAGAATGCAGTACTGCCCCCACTGCCAGGGGCTGACGCTGAGCAAGCCCTGCCTGGGCTACTGCCTCAACATCCTCCGGGGCTGCCTGGCTGGCCTGGCAGAACTGGATCTTCACTGGCAGGGGTACATCCAGGCCCTGGAGGAGCTCTCAGGAGCCCTGAGCGGAGCACACGGCATCGAGCACGTGCTGCTGAACTTCCATTCCCTTGTCCGTGACGCTCTGGTACAGGCTCGGATCAATGGGCCGGAGTTATCTGAGCAGGTAAGGCGCTGCTTTTATCCACACTTGGGGCGCGCATGAAAGTAGGAAAGCTGTCACTGATAGCTGTTATTTTTTGGCCATTTTTATGGTGAGGTACACATTTGCATCTGAGTTCAGCTTTATTTGACTAAGCAGTTTCTGGAAGCACAAAAGATACTTTTCATGAATATAAGAAAATTGTTTGATTGTTATCTTATGTGCACATTAGGATAAATGTAAACATCCCTTATTTTAGATACCAGTGGCCTGCCTTAAAGAACCTATGACTTTGCATATGTTATTTCCATAATTTTGGAAATTGGTATGTTTCAGAGGAAGCAGCCTAGTTAATTTGTAACATGAAATAAGTCCTTTCTTACACTTAAGAGAAAAAAAATTGTGTGAGAGCTCTGTTAGCTGTAAATGTGTGAAGAGAAGAATTTTAGGATACTGCTATGGAAAGTGCTCACTATTTAACTACTGGAGGGAAAAAGGCTAGTATATATGCTAATATATGAGGGTAGCTACCAAAATCCAAATTTTTCCTGTATTATATTTAATCCACAATTTTTCTCTGTATTCTTACATGCAGACTTAAATGACAGTGGCATATTCTGTATTAAGTACTGGATCGGATAGCTTGGTTTGGGGAGATGCCTTTAATTTTATAGTGCACCCTAAAGAGGGTGTCTGGGTGTCACTGTGCTGTGACATCAGCTGAGGTACAGGAGCACTTCTAGGACTGCCTCAAAATGTGATTAGTTGAAATTAAAGCAGTGTCTTCTGCTCAGCAGCTGACATGACCTCTGACAATAAACAGCTTGGCCTAATATCATAAATAGAGGTTTCTTCATTTCTTACTAAGACCCAGAGTCTGATAAAATGGGTTCTTCATCCTGCTGTAATCCATGAATAGCAGGGTCCATTTCTACAAATCTCCCACTATATCTGCTTTATACCAGCCAGATTCATGAGCCATAATATCCTGCTGCTCAACTTCCTTGAAAAAAGCTGTCATTTTTTTGGAAAAGGGTTTTTCATTAACATTTTGACTCAAAAGTGGTTCACTGATATCTCTTTAATTCCCAAGTTATTTCAGATCTGCACATGCCTTTTAGGGAAATACCCTGTTGTTCCTTTGATTTCTGTGGGATCTTCTTGGCCTACCATTTTCAGGAACAAGCTAGAACAAGCAACTAAAGGTTCAAGGGAAGGACTTGTGTTTCCTACTTCATCCTGGGTAATTTAATTTGAAAAGTTTTAGACTTGGATTTTCACCAGCAAATTGTCATTGGCCCAGACTTAAAAATCTCTCTGCACACTCATGTTTTCAAAATGAAAGGTTTTAGAGTCCAAAATAGTATATTTCACTGAATTTCAGTAAAAAATTAAATGGGTGAAGAGCCCTCCACTTAGTGTTTTTGCTTAATGACAATTCCATATTGATCCAAAATAAAGTGCTTTATTTTGATGTTCCAGAAAACTCCATGCCTTCCTTCTCCCCATCCTTCATGCAATGTAAGGAATACTAAAATTTCTTATGTAATGATATTTGTTGCTGTCTGCTTGTCAGAAAACCATGTGTTTACTGAGGCTACATTAAAATCATCTGATATAGAAGCATTTCCCATCTTCAAAACCCACATACTTAATTTTGACTCCATCTGCACCAGACCTAGACATCTCTTTCACCTAATTTCTCTGTTCTAATTGACCAGTCCTTTCTCTCTTTGATCGCTAGATTGGTCAAATAAGACTATAATGCAATGGTCCCTTGAAACGTGGTGATCTAGTCAGTATATTTCATGTTTTACCATTTATTAGGTATCAAGACTTAACTCTGACATGTAATAAATATAGTATTTTAGCTTTAAGAGGCAGAGGATGGGAATTTCATTGAAATTGACTCATTAATATTTATTTTATCTTCAGAGTGACTCATGAACTGTTTCAGGTTTTGATATGCAATTAATGCATCAGTGACTCTTAACAGACAAGGAAAAGATGATTATGAGCAAGGAAATAATGGTTTGCTTAGGCACGCAGCAGTCTCCACAGTTTTAAAAGAGAATTTCATTACTTTTTGTGAGTTTTAAAGAAGCGAATGGAGAAAAAAAAATTTAAATGTTTAGAAGTATCATATATGGGAGTGTTAATGGGAGAATCTATAGAGTATCTTGCTTAATGATACATGTAGTTGTGCAGTCTTTTTATTCATTCATGGCTATATTTGTGTAAATAACCATATGTAAAGGATTTTTTCTAACACTTTGCAGAAGTATTTTAATCTGATGTATATTCATGCTCTAAGCTCTATGTGGTGTGGAAAGAGCACTAATGCCTATATAGCATGGCTTCCTTTTACAAAACTTTTTTCTCTAGTAATTTACAGCTTGTTCCATTTTCTGCTTGGGTCAGCAGAGCAGTACCTAGTCTGTGTCCATTGGGAATTTGTCTTTCCCTTTCTTGTTACTGTTTCAAAATTGCCTTTAATTCTTCCTCCCACAGCTCTGCTGACTGACAAATGAGTGCAGCACCTGTTTATCATCTCAGTATCTGTGCATTATTTGATGCTGTTCTGCAGAATCTAGTGGAGATGTGTGGGCTGTGCAACTATTCATGTATTTCTGTATTTCCATACCTACATATTGTCATATATTTAATGTCACTTCTGTTCCTGAAGTCTGTATATGTCCATATATTGCTCAGTACATAGTGTACCCTATGCTTTTTAGGTGGAACAGAAATTTTTTAGCAAATATCTGTGTCAATGCTCATGCAGCTATAGCATAATAGAGGTTTAAGAGAGCTGCACCATAGAAAATAAGAACAGTTGCATTATTAGAGTAATCTGAAGAATAGGTTATGTAGTTCTTAGACTCTGGATAACAGCTGAAAGTGCCCATTGTTACAGAGCACCTTTCAGACTCATCCTGTGCTTCTTTTGTGCTTGGCTCAAGTTGGCACATTCTGGTCTCTGAACTTGTGTATAGCCAAAGAAATCCCTGTGGAGGGCCTCATGAATTCACAAAAGCTTTATGGCACATTTAAGTAAGCCTTACATACATGTGAAAAACCCCAAACCAAACCAAAATACCACAACAAACCAAAACCCAAGCAAACAAACAATCTATGGAATTTTTTTTACAAGTTATAGTGAATTGTTTCATGTCACCCCCCTTCTGTTATTGAAACCACTGTCAGTGTTAAGACAGAAGGACAAAGAGATATTTCAGCAAGATTTACAAAGTTTTGGTGTGGATGGAGCCTACTATCACCATAAGAGCATTTTCCCACTTCCTTTATGGATTAATGTTGCAGCCCCAGGCCATGGAAGAGCTGTGTCACTTCCAGTGTGATTCTACAGCAGTTCAAGCTGGTGTCACCCTGGATTGCCCAAATCCTGCTCTCTCTGGTACCATCCTCAGCTCTCTCTTCCCACCCTTTTGCCTTCTTGCCCGCTGCCCTGGCAGCTGAAAGTCCAGCTGGCTGAGGGAGTGTCTACTCTTAGCCAGAGATTCCTTTTGCTGTTTCAAGACTTGGGCTGCCACGCATTGGGTGACCCGCAAGGGAGAGGTCATTGGGATGGAACAGAGGACCTGAGAGGAGGGGAAATGAGTCTGAGGTCAGACAAAAAATTAAGGAAAAGGGGAAAGGAAGAAGAGAAAAGAGAAAGCTGAATTTCACAGGGCTTTATAGTCAAATCTTCACTGCAAAGTTTGCATATGAGTTTTGTTTTTGATTCCCAAAAGATCAATGGTGTCTGAGTTTAATATTGAATAAAAAGAGATGAAAAAGAATATTGATTAGTTGTTCATTGGCTATTCTGAGCACTGATGATTTTGGGATCTGAAGGAAAATGAAGTATGTGACCATGATACTAAAAGATACATATGCATATAAAAATGTGGGAATCAGAAACACAAAAAAAAAATCATAAAAATTCTGGCATTTCCTTATTTTGAAAGTGAGGAATTGGTGCTGCAAGTTTGGTAAAATTCTTGTTTCTATTTTTTATATGTAATATAAGCCTACAAAAATTCAGAATGTGATTTTCAAAAATGCTATGTTTTCACGGTATTCTGAGAAATTTCCAAACAGTTGGAGACAACAAAAGTATCAATATATCCAAATATTCTGGAAGCTGTCAAGTCCATTCTTCTCAGTCTGATCCTAAAAGACTATCTAAGTTATTTGTCTTCTAAAAAATAGGCATAATTATATTTTATTAAGAGCAACTTTTGTCTTGTTTTTTTCAATCAGCTGTCTAATACTGGAAAGAAAGCAAGATCTTTCTTGGGGCATAGAATGCTAGCAGAAAGACAAATTTAACAGACTTTATTCTAAGCCTTATTTTTCTTCCTAGTTATTTTTGCTGGAATTGACTAGCTATAAACAGCCAGAAGTGTTATAATAAAGTGATATCTTCAAAGAGAGTAAGAAGGATGATATAGGAAAATACAGGTCAGTCAGCCTTACCTCCATCCCTGGAAAGGTGATGGAATAACTAATCCTGGGAGCTATATTCCAAACAGATGGAGAAAAAGTTGATTGGGAGTAATGGATAACCTACTTGACATTCTTAATAGAATAGCTAGATTGATAGGATATGGGCAGGGCAATGGATGATGTCTACAAATTTACCAAAGTCTTTGAGACTGTCTCCTACAACATCCTTAAGTATAAATTGTCGAAATGCACAGTTTATACTGAAGGAAGACTGAAAAATGGATGGGTGAGCTGGGCCCAAAGGATTGTCACCAGTAGCACAAAGTACAGCTGGAGGTAAGTCATTAGTGCTCTGACCCCCAGGGGCAGATACTCTTTAATGTCTCCATTAATGGACAGGGTGATGGAACAGTTTACCCTCAACAAGTTTGCAGGCAGAACAAAACTGGGAGGAGCAGCTGATACACCAAACAATTGTGCCATTCAGAGGAACAAATGGCTAAAAAATTGACCTGAGGGGAATCTGATGAAGTTCAACAAAGGGAAAAGTCTTGTACCTGGGGAGGAATAACCCCATGTATCAACAGCTGCTGGAGGCTGACTGGGAAGCAGCTTTGGAAGAAAGGGTGTGAGGCTTCTGGAGGACACCAGGCTGGACGTGAGAAATGCACCTGTACAGTGCAGAAGGCTAACAGCCTCCAGGGTTTCATTAGGAAACAGGGTACAGGTAATGTAACAGGGTTTCATTAGGAAAACTGCTGCCAGCAGTTTGGGGGAGTGATCCATCCCTTCCCAGCACTGCTGAGACCACATCTGAGGTGCCCTGTCCAGTTCTGGGCTGCCCAGTGTGAGAAAGTTATGAGTGAGGCCAGCCACAAGGATAAATATCAGACTGGAACATCTTCCACATATGGAGAGGCTGAGAGATGGGGCTGTTGAGCCTGGAGAAGAGACTCAGGGGGAATCTTATCGATGTGTATAAATACATGGTATGAGCCACTGAAGAGGAAAAAGTCAATCTATTTTCAGCCATGCTCACTGACTGGACACCCAAATTTGACATTGTGGGAAAATTAATTATATTGTTCCTGTCACCAAACTATCTATATGGACTTAGCCTTGCACTCCTTTAACTTTCAGCAAGTGTGTGTTCCCATTTCCAATTTGTAAAAGACAACCCCCAAGTGAGCCACTTGCCATAAATTTCTTTCATACTTAAAAAAAAAAAAAGACCAAAAAACCCCAAACCCCTATCGTTTTCAGCAAAGCAAATTTTGGAATAAAATTGTGGAATTCTGTCTGATGCTTTTGGCATATGACTGTGCCATCATAACTTTGCTGAATTTAAATTACTTGATACATTGATGAATTTAAATTACTTCACAAGATCAATAGAAACTGATTGGTGAGAACTGCTGAACAGTAATTGGATTTAAAGTCTAACAGAATTGTGTTTGAAAAGAAGATTCCTGCTTCAGCTAACACAGAGTTAAGACCATCACCTTCCCTTTCTCTCCATTCAGATATACATCCAGCCATAGTTGTGAAAAACTGTACTGCTTGTATGATACATCTGTATTTTTTAATGTAACATGAAGTCTATTGCACTCATTACCTCCATCAAATTCAGATTGTTCTAGTGTTGTATTTCACTTACCCATTGTTTCATCATGGAAAAGCTTCTTGCATCTATCAGGTTTTTTTTGGAGCTAAGCTGGGTTTTGTTCATCAGAAAAGAGAATGGAGAACTTTGAAAACAAAGTGAAAATCACCAAATAAAGTGTTTATAGATTGTTTCTAACTAATGAAAAGTTGTTTTCATTAAATAGTAGGCTTTATTCCTACCTGAACATACTTAGCAATTGGACAGATCTTCCCATCTTTTTTTGTTTGATCCATCCAGTCCATATATTTCAGTAGCTTGCATTTACTAAGGTCTGGAGTATTACTGTTATTTCTGGTATTTTTACCACACACCATATATTACTACAAGTCCCTATGCTGGTGGGTTTTTTGACTGAAATCAGTGTTTATCCAATAACAAAACGATACCTGCTACAACATTTAACATAAAAATCGTGGCAACCACAACTCAGAGCATTTTGTGTGTTGGATGGCAGTCGTATGCCTAATGTTGCTGGATTATCCTCAAAACTGGTGTCCTTTTGCAGTGCAGTTCTACTTTTTTCTAATGTGTAGAAACAGGGCTTGAAATCATGCACAGAATATTGGCAGAGGCAATAATACATGCATAGTTATTTGCACATTGTGGAAAAACGGGTGTTAGGGTTATGATCTGCTCCTTCAGTATATCCAGGCATTGTCTCAAATGCAAATTGGAAAAATAAAATATGTACACGTTGCTGTACACACACTTGGTAATATCCTGGTTGTCTTTTATTTTAAGGTTTATGATACACTGGGAGATGTGTGGCAAACACTGGAAGCATTTGTTTCCATCAAGAACTTTTTAAAAATAATAGCAGAACATGAAACCATGAAGCCACAAAACCACGACTGTCTAAACAAAATCAGTTCCTTAGCTTCTCAGAATTCAAGTATATGGTATCTCAGCTTTTGGTAGCACTTTCAAGGTACATACCTTGAAAGTGCTATGCCTCTTCTTTTTTTTCCTTTTTTTTTTTTTTTTTGAAATGACAGAGGACATGTTTATCATCTTTGGTGAGAAGATGTTCAAATCCAATGTCAACTTCACGTCTCACACTTTTCTGAAAAGTGCTTTTTTAAAATTCATTTGCTGAATTGCCCAGATTCCTCCCCTGTGTGTCCCACAGTGGAATTACTTGTATGGGCTGCAGTTGCACTGGCAAAAATCCCCAGTCCCTGAGACCCCTGCAGAACCTGGGGGACTGAGGGGTAGTGGAAGAGCTGGAAATGAAGGAATGAGATTTACCTTGAGATGAAGGAGGGAGAATATAGGAAAAGGGTGTTTCTAGTCTGAACTTTATTTCTCACTGTTGTGATATCCTTTTAATTTGCAATATATAGTCTTTCCCAAACTGAGGCTGTTTTGGCCATGATGTTAATTGGTGAGTTATCTCCTTGTCTTAATTTCAACCCACAAGCTTTCTTCTTATTTCTCTCCCCTTATTCTTTAGGAGAGGGGAGTGAGAGAGCAGCTGGGTGGACCTTTGGCTCTTAACCAAGCCCAACCCACCACAGTTATCAACACACATACATGGCTTTGGCAAGCAGTGCTGAGTAGCGCAGGTTTGCATGAGATATGCTCAGTCTAGACTGCCAAGTATATAATGTAGGAGCATTGCATAATTATGGCATGCATTATGCATTTGGATTTAATGTGTTTTGAATTAACCCACTTCACAATTTGAAATTAATTGAAACATGTTAAGTTGTTCAATTTTTCTGCATTTCTTTTTTAAGATTGAGATGTGGTATGTCAAGAAAGCGTAGGATCTTTAATATACCTTCCCTTTTTTATATATATATTTTTTTAATAACGGACTATTAGACAAAATTTGGTCAAAGTCCACAGATCTGAAATGGCTTTTTGCTTTCCATTGACTACATGGGAACTCAGAGGCCTGAAAAATGCAGAGTGAGCAGTCTGGGCTGCCATCATGGTCTGAGTTTAGGTGATATGATAGAGGTCTAAATCTGCTTTGGCACAATGGCAGGTTTGCCTCAATGTGCCTACTGGGCTCTTGGGCTGAAGGTGAGAAAGATTCTCCATGAGGCTGAAAGTACTACAATCTGATTCTTCATATTTGCAAAAAGAGAAGGAAGGAGTCTTTCAACTCCTTCCCCAAAGCTGAGTAGAAAGCATGAACAAGTGTAAAGAAGAACACTAACAATCCTTTCTGTAAGCTGTGTATGTGTTTTGTGTTTATTCTCTATTCTTCATTTTTCATTGTGAAACAGAGTAACTTCATGAAGAGGGAGCTGAGCAGACTTCTGTTATCTCAGTTGGCCTTTAAATAGCTACCAACTTGTTGTACGGGAAAAACTTTTTTCAGGGCAAATCCAGGGATTTTGAAGCAAATGAGCTTTCTGAACTGGTTTGATCCCTGAATTGATATGAACATGTATGAATAAATTACTGTCTTGTACGTTGCAAAAGATCTCCAAGGAAAACTGTTTTTCCCAGGTGCAAAGAAGAGAATGAGGAGGTATTGAAACACTTAATATACATTTACAGGAGGCAGAAACATTGGTCTTGTAAGCTGCAGTTTGGGATGAGGAAGAAACACATAGGTTCTCTGAAATACTAACTAGATAGTGGGGTTTTCCCTGCTTTTTTTCTGACTTTTTTGATCTTTATTATCATGAAAATGTCACCCTCCAGTTATAGAAAGAGTTATTGACAGTGTCTAATGCTAAATGAAATAATGTATTGTGACTGTTAATTTAAGTGAACATGATTTTATTAGCTTACATACTTTTGTTACGGAATTTTGCTTAGAAAACTGCTCTGCTCTTCACACTTTTGGAACATAAATTGCAGCCTGCAATAAAGTGTAAACATGTTGAGCAAATATGCTGGTGTAGCCAGCTTGATTTGCTTTCACTAATTCTTTATATGTTGTAAATTGAAATGTATTTTTTTGTTTTAAGTGAGTTATGTGCCTGATAAAGGTTATAGACCCTTATTTCTGCTTTCATTAACAATCACACTTCCGCTGAATTTCTTTTGGTTTACACAGGTGACCCTGGGTAATTTTAGACCTAGATTTAAAGAACAGTTATGCTTGTGTCCTACATGACAGCCCAATGCTAGCCCTCTGTGTCAGAGCTGTATTTGCTGGGCATACAGAAATATGGGGTAATAACATATGTTTGAACCACAAGAAAGCATAAATAAATCAGTCAGACTACACAGCTGATCTTTGGAAAGGGCTACTGCTGGTTTTATATAATTGTTTTTCAGAGGAGAGCCACAGTGTGTTTTCACTGAACATAAATGGAACACCTTGGCATCCACTGAAGCAGACTTGGATCGGGAGAGCTGGCAGCTTCTCATAAGAAGCAGTTTTTGTTGAACTGCCTTTGAAGAGTTTGAACTGGCAGTGCTGTGTTCTGGCTACAGGGTAACTTGGCTGAGAACGTTTGGATATCCCCTGACATTAAGTCATTTAAAGTAAAAAAAAAAAAATAAATAATTTCCTTCCCTTCCAGCTCCATTCAGGAGGAGAAACTGTTTTTACTGCCAGACTTGCTGAGTGTTAGTCCCTCATGAATGGAGCAACAGAATTAAAACCATTTACATATTTTAGTGATTAAAGACCAGAAGACACAAATTAAAAGTATATTAAGGAGCTCATATTTAATAGGCACTTAGATTTCGATTTGCAATCCCCAACATGCAAAATTATGAAGGAAAGCAGAGATAATTAAACATTGATAAGATATGAGAAGAGAGTTCTCAAGAACTTGGAAGGGATTACTGATTTTGACAAACATAGCAGTAGGAGAAGGATATAAGTCTCAGTCATGTGAAAGTCGCGGACTGTGACTCCTAGAATCCAACAGCTTGGACAGTACCCTTTTACAAAACCCTATGAAAAAATTCTGATTATAAAAAGCTGGTTTGCAAACTCTTTGCATTTTTGTCTTTTTCCTTGGTCTTCACTGTAGATTTTGTAGACTCACAGAATGGTTTGCATTTAATTGGACTTTAAAGATCATCTAGTTCCACCCCCCTGCTATGGACAGGGACTCTTTCCACCAGACCAGATGTTCAAGGTCAAATCCAGCCTGGCCTTGAATACTTCCAGGGATGGGGCATTACCCCATTGAGTGGTGCTGCATAGTGCCAGACCAAGTGGAATTATTATTTCAGTATCTCCAAGTTGTACTTCAATTTATATATCACAGAAAGTTACTTTCCTTTTATTTCCAACATGAAATACTTTCATTTTTTTTTCCCTGAGGAGGCTACCACTACCTTGCTAGTGGGTGTGCATTCTGTACATCTGCAGTTTACATTTATTTTTCCTCAATAACACCTGCTTGGGTGTGAGAGAAACTCTTACATTTTACAAGTTTTCTTTGAATTGGATTTGTCCTTTTTGAGCTTGAAACCACTTCCAACTCTATCTCTCCTGAAAAATTATAGCTGCACATTTTTGTGTATCACCTGAAATTTCAATTTCAATTTTGTATAAAATTTCTTGGAAAAGAAATCAAATCTACTTGAGATTTGTCTTGCAGAGGATTCTAAATTGTTTAGTAATTTTAGCAGGCATTATTCTAAGTGTCTGATTCTCTAGGCTTTTGTTCACAATGTTTTCCTCCTCACCTGTCATGGATTTCTCCTGAAAATTCTGTAAAATGCTTAAACGTAGGTATGAATCCTGTGATTTCCCACTGTGACTCCAGAACTTGCTTATTTTCCTTTGTCTGAGACATATTGTTAGAGTCAAGTAGTCACGGATAAAGAAGACAAAATTTGGAAAGAAAGCAAAGAAAATAATACATAATTTCTTCATGGTTTTTCTGGGTTGTAAACCTGGGACTCCACCAGTTTCTCTTCACATTAATGGTTGCATATTAACATTTTTTCTGTTCTGAAGGAAAAGCAGATGTTTATTACATCATGCTTGCTGTCTTTGTTTTCAAAACCTTGGATTTTGTCTCAATAGGGAATACTTTAACCTCCCATGCCATGTGCACCCTCTCATATATCAAAATGCATTTTTCATTGAAACAGAAGTTTGAGATTAAATGAGCAACTGTTCCAAGCAAAAAAACAAACCAAAAAACAACAACAACAACAAAAAAAAAACCCCCAAAATCAAACCAATCCAAACCAAAACAAAAACAAACAGACAAACAAACAAAACCCAAAAAACAACCCTTATACCTCCCAAACCAATTGAAGGCTGCTGAAGTGCTTGGGAATACTGAAATACTGATGCTCCCTCTCGTGGTTTAGTTGAAATAAAACAAACCAGGAAAACTGTAACAGTTTAATGCATTGTTTTCCTTGATCAAAATCTTTGGTATTTTTGATCAGTAATCTGGTGCTGGAAATGCTGGCAACTCATCAAGAATCTGTTTCTAGAAGAAAGTATTCCTTTTGTATTTCTGGAAAGGAAAATAAAGTTAAACACAATTTTATTTGTACCAAATGAATATCCAACCAGCATGGTATTTCATTCTAGCTTTATTTTAGGGTTGTTAGATTTCAGCTGTCCATTTGCTTACAAGTGTTTGAGGGGATTTAACTGTAAGGAATATGGCAAGTTTGTGCCATATTCTATCTGACAGCTAGAATTGAAAGCCACAGACTAATCACTAGCTAAAACATGCATTAAATAAAATCATATTATGGCATAGCTAGTCACTTAGACTGTGCTGTGCATTGAGGAACAGGGGAGAAGACACCTCTCTGGGTAGAAAACCTCTTGGTCTTTCACTCAGATCTGGCTGGGTATCAGAATCAGGAGTCTGAAAACTGCCCTTTCCTTTATTGAAAGAGTTTATTGAAAGTTTAACTCTTTCATGGGTTTTTTTGGGCAAGTTTAGCAAGGACTGTAAGTTTTTGATACATGTATGTACATATCTCTAGGATTTCCTATAAATGAAGTATGTGCCAGATGTGTCTGTTGTCTCACAGACCTTCAAGGCATCAGTGTGGCCATAGTCCATGCAAGCATTAAAACTTGAGTCTGCTGAGATTCGGTAAATCTAGTTTGAAGTGCATCACTGGACTTTGTGTTGTTTTATTCAGTCATTTGATGTAAAATAATTTTGGTAGAATGTTGAGGTCAGAAAGAACCATTTGTGGTGTGGGAAAAAAAGAGCAAAAGGCACAAGCCAAAACCAAAACAAAGAATGTGAGACATTTCTCATATTGAGTGTCTGAACTTAGAGAGCAGTGTCTGACCATTATTGCTGTGATGCTCCCGTCATTGTGCAGTCCTGTTTAAATACAAAGGTTTATAATGCTCCAGACTGTGAGTAATCATAAGTAGGCATTCTAAGGAATTGAACTAAGGAAAATCAAACTGCCATAAAGTTCATGTGTGGCACTAATTGCAATTTAACTGTGTGGTAATTACAAGAGCTTTTAATTAACTCAGTCATCATACTGTGGCATACAAATTGTGCGTAATAACAGCATGCTGACTATAATAACAATAGGTTTGTCTGAACTGTGAAAATCAGGATTTTATAATTTTCTTCTTATGCCCTTAAATATTGTGTGGTATTTAAGAATGTTTCAAAAATAAAAAAAAAAATCCTAGCAAGTTGCTGAGGCTTGCCTGTTTTAAAATTTTGTGGAAGTCTTTAAGTCTTCCTGAAATTCAGTGAAAGGTCTCTCACTGAATTCTTTTTCTGATGATTTTTCAGTTTCACTTTTCTATTTTCATCCCTTTTGAGAATAATTTTTCACACTCTCTTGTTTTTGAAGCCAAGAAAAATTCTCAGTTTATGGAAACATTCAGAGGAAATCCCATTTCAGTGACACTGGAAGATAATAAGAATAGATTCTGATCAGATATTGCTGCAAAATGGTCATTTATTAGTTCAGTAGGGTAGTGAGAGCATTGCTCTTCTCTCAAAGTTATGATTCCAGTCTCTCAAGACTGGCAATAATAGCACTGAATGATTTCTCAGTTGGAATGTTAATTTTGCAGTCCAGAGAATAAAAAATGAATATAGTTAAGTCCTTCAGAAAACACAATAAGTATGACTAGGTGGTGTTATGCCTATCACATGTACTTCTTCCTGTAGATATAAAGAAAGAATTAAAAAAAATAACTATAAAGCAGAAATTATTGTGGGAACTGTTTTTATCTGGTTTTTAGACTGTCATCAGCCCTGTACTGGGAAATGAAATACTGGAATGTTTGAGTTATAAATGATTTGGCTCACAGACAGAACAGACACCTGAAGGCAAGGCAAGAGTACATGACATTTTCATATGCACAAGTTTAATGAAGAAACAAGATGATAATGAAGACTGGGCTAGTGAGGGAGGCAAAAGTAAATTTGTCATGCACATAAAGTTAATGACATAAAAGTGACAGACACTAGTGAACAGTTAAAAAAGCCCAGGCTGGGTTTGGCTGGGTGAGCAATATGAGCATGGTGTAACCAAACACAGAAAGAAGAACCAACACCATAAAAAGCCAGTGGTCCCAGAGGTTCAAATATCACAGATATGAGAAAGGTTACAGAGATGCTGACATCACCATTGTAAATGCTGAAGTAGCTCATCCTTCAGAAACTCTGTCTCAATAAGTAAGTGGCTGCCAAAGAGTGAATTTTGTGCTGCTGCCCTCATTAACAGAACTGAGTTCTCAGCAGGATGATTACTGTCAAGCATATCTTTGGCAGATATGCATTGGAGAATGGCAGAGGTGTATGTGGCACTGTGCAAGATGCTTTTTATTAGAATTTTCAGAATTTTCCAGCACTGGGGAAAATAAAATCAGATCTTAAAAAGACATTTCAGATAATTACTGTTTTTAATGTTGTTTTTGTATATAAAGTTTGCCCAAGATTACTTTTTAAGAAAGATTTTGTATTTGGAACTAAGGTATGTATTTACATGTATCAGTGAAAGCAAATTTCTTACTATTGCAAATGCATTTCTTGAGACATTGACTCAAAGAGAACAGAGGAAGGCTGTAAGACAGTATTTTTAAACAACTGTCTGTGTAAAGCACATGTAAAACAAGTATCATCCATATTCCAAGGCACTATGACTCTAAAAATTATTGATTTTATTTTTTTTTGTTCATTTTAGTCAGAGCAAAATATAATGAGATTTTACTGTAAATTTAAGAAACTTGGATAGCTGTGGGTTCTCTTGTTTTCCTGGTGAAGGTGAATGTATATGAGTTTTTTTTCAGTTTACTGTAAGTGGAGCTAATTTATTTATTTTTGTCTTTCTTTTTTTTTTTTCCCCGCCTTGACCTGAAGGACTGTTACTCATCTGCTCAGTCTGCATTAGCCAGCATGTCACCTCCACCCTGTTTCTCCTCTCCCCACAGGCTCTCACCCTGCAGTCAGGCTCTGTGAGTGCCTGGACAGCAAAGGTGCCTTGTTCACATGTGCAAGGCACTTGAGACCTGTAACACCCTACACACCTGACCCAGGCCTGTCAGGAGACAAAACATCTGGATATGACTCCTTCCCAAACATCTGGATATGACTCTCACTCTCTGTTAAACCTTATTTTTATTTTTGGTAAGACAAAGAATAGCTGAAGAGTGTATGGGAGGCTGGAACTGAGGCAACTCGAATAATCAGTTGCTTTGTCATAGAAGCTGATCATAAGCATAATGCTCCCTGTGTCACATCAGTGAGCATAAAAGAATATGATAAAAGTGAGACAAATGAAATGATGAAAACATTTTGTGTCTCTGGTATATCTCCATTATTTTGGCATAGAGGGGCTGATGTGATAAGCTGCTGCAGAGGCTGGCACAGGAGCAAACTTGCATAAGGGTGCATGAAGCATAGAAAAGGTGTAGAAACTTGCAAGTGGGGGAAAATGGGGAGTTCAGTTAAGCTGGTGGAATATGGTTTAGTGTGTTCTGAGGAAGAAGGACTGGGGGAAATAGAGTGAGGGAGGTTTGAAACTGAATTTGAGGACAAGAAGGAATGTAGTAAGGTGCTGTTCAGAGAGACACTGCGTCTAAGAAGAAATGGTGGGATGAATGCCTGATGTTCAAAGTGTAATCCCTTAAAGGACATTAGTCATATGTCCAGAGATTATTGTCTTGCAGGTAAATTCAGCATGTCAAAGTGTAATCCCTTAAAGGACATTAGTCATATGTTCAGAGATAATTGTCTTGAAGGTAATGTCATTTAAAGGGGGTCTAAACTATAACTTGGCTGCCTTTGTTGTGACATGTGAACCACAGCTTAAAAGGACCACTCACTTTCAACTTTACCTTCCATTTCAAATCATAAGGTGAACACTAGTTCTTATGTAGTAATAATGCTGATTCTTTCTTCTTTTCACCAACCTAAGCAAGTGCATTCAGTGAATCTTTCATTATCACCACGTACAACATGCATGCCAACAAACTCATTAAAATTAAATGTGTTTATTCTATTTTAAATTTATTTCTTAACTAGCTCTACAGGAGTTCTTAGTTGGAAAGATGGTCTGTAAGACTTGCATTTCTTTCTTTAATGCATGATGATAACTTGAAAATGAGATTTATTTGCAGTATCTGTTCTTACATGTGGGAATATAAAATAGGAAACAATAATCCTTGTTGTGTAGCGTACACACTCCTTCCTTCACATGGTAGCATTTTGAATATGTTTCTGCTTCAAGATTGGATGTCTGCCTTAGAAACCACGTTGATCTCCTCTCTCCCCTTTTCTCTCTAAAAGTTGACTACCAAATGACTACCAAGTTTTCATAAGTCACACACAGTATTAGTTTTTCACCAGTGCCAGCTTACACATTTCATGCTGTTCAGTCTGCTTAATGTATCTTGTCAGATATGATTACAAGCATATAACTATCTCTTATTTAATGAATATATGTATATTCCTATTTTGTTAATTAAATGACTAGGAAGAGTAATGAGCTATGAATGTGATACCCTGTGTCATATAAAATGCTCAGTATCACATTTTACAAATAAGAAAATGAGACTTCATGTGAATTTTTATCTGTTGACATCTAGATCAGAAAGCTGGACATAAAATTCCTTGATATTTTCAACATTTGTGGTCCAATATCATTAAACTTCCATCCTGGACCATTACCTTAGCATTTTTCAATGTTGTAATGCAAGTTTCCACCATGCTAACTGTTTGCTATAACTTTGTGTAACTGGGCTGAACATGCCATAATAATTTATCAACCCTGAAAGAAGGCAAAAAGGACAAAAAGTTCAATACATATTAGAAAGGTGATTGGGATACATTACAGAAAAAATGTAAATATGCTGCTGTTCACAACACATCATATTCTCTGAGGATTCTGATACAGTCTACATAAAAATACACTTCCTTATGGGAAAAAAAGCACCATAATTAATAAAATACATGGTGACTTTCTTACACACTTGGTATCCCTAAAAAATGAATGCTTTTATTATTTTTTATACTATAAAATGACTATGTGTTTGCTGCATTCATTATTGATACAGTGTTCCACAGTATGATAATTAATTATGCTTTTCGTAACTTAGTTTTTCTTTCTTGTTAAAATGTAGTGAAGCTGAATTGAGAGACACATAGCAATTGCTGCTTACATGTGTTCTTTCCTTCTTCTTGTGATTTTTTTCCTTTTAGGTGAATAAGATATGTGGTCCTCCTGTAAGGAAGCCTAAACAGTCTCCAGGTTGCTCCTTGGATCAAAACAAAGATAATCAAGGGTTGAAGATGTTCTCCAGAGACAGTGAACAAACATTCACCAACAGAAGAAAGTAAGACATTAGTTTTACAGCCAGAAAGAAAGAATAAAGTAAGCCATTAATTTTACGACAGAGTAGATTGTGCTCAATGCAATGGCATGCGTTACTAGCAAATAAAGTCTCCAAAGAATGAAACATTTTAGCAACACAGTCTACTCTGTTACATTTTGGAAAGGGGAATTTCATGACTAGATTTTGTTTTCAGAAGTAATGGACATATGACCAGGGTAACTTGGTGTGGTTTAAATTATTTAGGAGGGTAGATAATGTTGATAGAATATGTGTGTTAGCTCTGTGTGTAATTCTTAAAATTACATTTAACTTTACATATCAGCAGGCATTATTAAATCTGAAAAAAGTGACTGTAGCTTTTTACAGAAAACTATTTGTACAAGCTGGTAAGACAGAAAAAATGAATGACTTTTCTTACATACCTTTCTGCTGTAAAAAGCCAGACAACTAAGCATTTGGGACTAAATCTTGAAAGCCTTGTTCAAGCAAGACCTGCTGATTTTTTTTCCTGGTTCTTTTGCTGGTATATAGTGAATTGAAGTGACTTCAGAGGGTTGGAGATTTCATTTAAACCTGGCTCAGCATTGCAGAGTGAACTTTCTGCAACTGTATGAGTTAGTTGTTTGAGCTGCCATTACAGTCTGTGGAAAGGAGAAGTCATATTAGCTGCCCACAGGTCTGTAAGCATCCAGTGCCACTCAGAGATAGCCTGGGGTGTCCCAGCTGAACTCCTGCTAAGGACACAGGTGTCCCATAAGTTGTATCATAGAGTTCAAGCCTGACACAGTTGAAGAAGTGTTTGGAACATACTCTCAGGCACATGGTGAGACTCTTAGGGTAGTCCTGTGCAGGGCTAAGAGCTGGACTCAAAGATCCTTGTGAATCAATTCCAAATCAGCAGATTCTGTGATTTTCTGGTGGATTCCAGCTTTCTGCAGGTATCGTAGGTAGCTGAAGGAATCTCAAAGGCCAATCTATATTTAGACAAGTTAATCAGGTTTTTAATGACCATAATAGCACTGTTAGGCATTAGGAATGTTGCAGTTAAGATTAAAGGCTCCATTGTGCAAATGAAGTACAAAGTTAAAATCGGAAATTTAATTTATGTTACAGTATTTACTAAAGAACAGAGAAGTTTTCTTTGTCCTCTTTTTCCTCTCATTTCACTTTGTAGTGCAGAAGGAAACAGAAGTGAGAGAATTGCAGGGAATAATTGCTCACTCCTGATGTCTGGAGAAGAAAAGGTGCCTCTGAGCTTCAAAGGCGAGCCATTCTTCTCAGTGTAAGGACCTTCAGTTACTAAATAGTGGAAACAATAAACAACAATGCAAAATATAAATAGAGAGTTTTGAAAACATTGTGGTAACAGAAAGATATGCAAACCAGAAGTTTGCTTTAGCCAGCGCAGACATTTTTCAGGGAATACCATTACATGGGTGCATGTTTCTCAGTTACATGCAAGTTCTTGATGTTTTCTGATTGCTAACACTCTGCAAACACAATATCATATTCTAAAATTTCACTTAAACCAGGACTGTTCCATGTTTCAAAGCAGAACAGTGTATTGCCCTGAGGGAGATCTCCTGAGAGACCTTAAGGGGCATGAGAGGCAGTGGGCAGCACAAAGCAACATTGTCTTTCCTTTCCTTTCCTTTCCTTTCCTTTCCTTTCCTTTCCTTTCCTTTCCTTTCCTTTCCTTTCCTTTCCTTTCCTTTCCTTTCCTTTCCTTTCCTTTCCTTTCCTTTCCTTTCCTTTCCTTTCCTTTCCTTTCCTTTCCTTTCCTTTCCTTTCCTTCCCTTCCCTTCCCTTCCCTTCCCTTCCCTTCCCTTCCCTTCCCTTCCCTTCCCTTCCCTTCCCTTCCCTTCCCTTCCCTTCCCTTCCCTTCCCTTCCCTTCCCTTCCCTTCCCTTCCCTTCCCTTCCCTTCCCTTCCCTTCCCTTCCCTTCCCTTCCCTTCCCTTCCCTTCCCTTCCCTTCCCTTCCCTTCCCTTCCCTTCCCTTCCCTTCCCTTCCCTTCCCTTCCCGAGATTCTGGAGACACTTCATGGCATGCAAACTGCACCAAAAAGGGGAAGGCAAAGAAAGTTTGAAATCCATTGGTGCAGATTCCAGTTTAACAATTTCCTATCTGCTACCATCTGCAGTTGCTACCTTCTGGATCACCTCCTTCCTTAATAGGCAGAGCCACTTTACATTTCACTTTATATTCCCATAGCAACTGTGAGAACCTCAAGTGGAAGTGTGACTTCAGCGAGTGCTTGCAGCCTGCTCTTAAGGAAGTTCTCTTCCCCAACTCCACCTTATTTACCTCCTGTGGTACTTCTGTTTCCAAATGTATGTCCATATGAAAGGTTACCTTTTAAAATACATGTTGGGTTGCTGCTACCTGAACTTCTCCTGAATTATTTTTACCATTGGACCTAAGCTGGTATTTTCTGGTACTATTTGGTATGAGAAGAAAAAGAAATTTCTCCTTTCTTTTGATGCCAAAAAATTGTTAGATGAATTTAAAAAAATCCAAGCAAGCCTTCCATAGCAACATACAAACTTGGAAGTATGTAATGCTTTTTTCTCCAGAACTGTAAACAGCTTCTAGTACACAGGATGAAATTGTAAAAAAAAAAAAAAAAAAAAAAAAAAAAAAATCTGAATAAACAGATAAAAAGTATCTTCAACTTCCACTGACTGTAATTGCATATTTGTGGTCAGCTGCCTATAATTACATGCTATCTAGTCTAGAGGATGATCATATGAAAATTGACATTCATACCATTTGCCCTTCTAACTACTTTGGTCAGACATCAACAGGGGCTGAAATCAGTTATTACTTCTCTATTAAATGTATCTTTGCCTGAGGACGTATTTACTAATGAACTAAATGACATTTCTGTTAGAATGCAGTTTGTGACAAGATATTATGACAGCTATATTTATTTATTTTTATTTCTTCTTCAGAAGAAATTCCAACTGTTCACTTTGAGAGGACTATCTAAACACCATTTTTCATCCAGAATGTAAACATAAAGCATAGACAAAATCAAAATCAATATACTCAATGGCATTTGGAGGGAAATTGCAAAGCCACTGTGCACAGTGGATTCAATTTTGGGTGTGGAAAAATAAGAGACATGATTATTCATGGCTAGGAAAGTGTGGATGAATCACATTTAAAACCTAATGCACATAAGCAATTATATGTTGCATTGTCAAAATTGACCCTACATGGGATTTTTCAGAACTGCAGTTTTAGAATTAGTAGGGCACTCACATCACATTTAATAGACATAGTAAATCAAAGCTACTGTAGTCTGTGTAAAATATTTGCCCTATTACATGAAAGAGTGTATGGCTTTTTAAATGATGGACTGTATAAATCACTGATGTTTTATCTGTTTTAATTTGAAGTAAACAATACTGAACAATTAAATTCCCTATAGCATATAGTCCTATGGTAATGAAATATAGGGAAATATATATACTATTTCTGGTATTTTTTCACAACTCCAGACACTACAAAAATAGTTAACATAAAGTGGACCTTGCTGGGTTACAGAGCAGTGAGTACAGCATTTGGTGGGGCTTTTCTGTGTGCCTGCAGGTCATAGATAACTCAGTAATGTGTCATGTTCCATTTCAGAATGAAAAAGTATCTTAATTTTTCCCAGTAGGAAAGGGTCTCCCAGGAAGAGATTTTCAATTCATAAACAAACAATGTATATTAAATATCACAATTCTGTTGAGAGCATACCAACCAAAAAGTAATTAATTTGTTTTGTATTAAATACAAAACCTTATCATTACCTCTGGGCATCTTTAAAATTATTTAAAATAGCAATACATAATTTGTAACCTGCCAGCACAGCACATGGTAGAAATGATACCATCCTTCAGATGGTTATTTTAATATTTACTAAACACTGAACCCCTACATCTTAAAGCCATTTTACCTGAATCTTGAGTTGCTGCATAACTTTAAAAAATATTTTTTGTAGTATTTGTAAAGATAGGTAGGGGACTTCTTGTCAGCACTTTTGGAAAACAGGAGACTTATTCATCTGCACCTATTTTTTTATTTGCTATGCTTCTTATTTGGAGCATTTTTTCATCTATTTGTCCAACTATAGCATTGCAAACTATGTCACTACAATGCAAGAAAATTTCAGGTTGAAAGAAATAGTTCCTGTTCCAGAGAATATGTAAAGTAGATTTTTTTTTTTCAATTTGAGCAGTGGGAGTATCAACTTTGTAAACTAATGAAGCGTATCTAAAAGAATCAAACTCATCTATTGAGAGATCGATTTAAAAAATCCCCGGAACCAGTGGAGAGTAATGGAACAAACACATTCCTTATCTCTCAGAAATGCACAACAGCAGGACAGCTCAGTGTTGTTGGTTGACACTGACAATTATTTCTGGTGTTCCCGTGTGCAGGGAGTTCATCAGCCACCTGCGGCTCTACAGAGCCTTTTACGGCGGCCTGGCGGATCAGCTGTGCGGGAACGAGCTGGCAGCTGCCGATGGGCTCCCGTGCTGGAATGGAGAAGATGTTGGAACAAGGTAGCTTTCTGGCTCACTTTTTGTCTTTTTTCTCTTCTAAAACAGCTTCTCTTCCAGTCAGGTGTGGTGTTTCCCTGTGTCTGTGTCAAGATTAGTTTGAAAAATAAATAAGCGTGGGTTCCCTTCTCTCGGGCTTCACCTGTACACAGTAAATAAAATCTCCCTGCATCTCTGTTTAGGAAAAAGAAAAAAAAGAGTTGCAATGTTCTTCTGACATTTTTCCTTCGAATTTGCAGCACCTAAACATACACTGGAAAAGAAGCTGGATTGGCATTTACAAAATACAGTTGGACAAAAAGAATATGGATTTTTGTTTGAGCTTGGTCTTTAAAAAATGCTCCTTTTAATGCAGCGTGTGGTAAGAGACTCAAGCTTAAAACCTTCTCTGGCTGTGAAGTATGAAGTAATCTCTTAATATATATCGTTTCCCATGAGAGAACTAAAAGTTAAACATGAAGATAAAACATTTTAAAAGAGAAACGTGTATTTTTTATATAAGCAGCAGCTTGGGAGACATCATTCAGCAGCAGTGGCAAAGAAGAGATAATAAACAGCTACAGTCCTAGATGTGTGTCTCTGGAATCAGTATATTACACAGGTTATAAAACACCAGCATTTTTGGAAGGCAGAAAGATTTTCACAGAGCTCATCTCTGTGTTTTTGCTTTATTGCTTTGATCACCAAAGCAAGTATTTCTCTGAGCAGGAAATCCTTCCCTTCCTGATCACAGAGACCAAAGTACTGAAAAGTTTGTTGCAGTTATTTGTCATAAAAATCATTATGTTAATTTGGTGTATATTGCTAGGTAGTATCAAAAGTTATATCAATGAAGGCTGTGAGGAGAGTTAGTAAAGTGTGAGCTAGCAAATAGAGAGAGCTAGCAAATAGAGAGCAGTGGGCAATATGCACCTTTAGGTATCTCTAGAAAGTTAGGTGGGAGCTGTCATTTATTAATTGATACAGGAGGAAACTTAGTGGACATCCTTTTAGCAAACAGCTACAGGCCCACTTTTCTTTATCTTCTTGGGCAGTACTGTGCTTGGCAGCACCAAAGTCCAGTGAGTGGTTGACTCTCTTTACAGTCTCACTGGCAGCCTTGTCGAGGGATTTCAACAATCTTCTGAAGAGGTCATGTTCCTTCTTTAGGTAACTGTATTTGAGATTTAATCTCAACTTTACCTCCTTGCTTTTGTTTTTCTGACCATTCCCTGGTTTACTTAAAGTATTCCTACCAAATATTTCAGTAACAATATAAAGTGAGGATCTTGTAATTACAAATTCCCTAAGAACAAGGTTCTTCTGTCATTACTTGTGGCTGCTTATATACTTACTATTAATACATTAGATATTTTCAAACCTTTCTTATTTTATCATATGATACTATTATACTGTATCTATTATGTTATATGGTTGTACTATTACTTTGTTTATACTATTATACTGTATTGTTTGATTAGACCCTAAGGTCCTGATAAAGAAATCAAACATTCTCTAAATTTTCTAACTTAGTAGTATTTTTTAAAAGTAATTTAATATTTATGCTTTTATATATATATATATAGGTTATATATATGCTATTTTATATATATGTGTATACAATATATTTAATATTAGATCTAGCCAAAGATATAATGGATGACAAAAGCATTGTATCTTAAAAGTATTGAGTAACACTTTGTTATTAGTGTAACGAAAGTATTTCCTTAACTAAAATATTTTGTCATTGTATGTATATTAATGCATAAACACATTAAATAAATTAAATTTTTAATGCATAATTCATTGAATAAAACATATTTATATTTTTGGTCAGTAAATGTCAGTGTCAGCTTCCTGAAAGAGCTGAGATGTAGATAGTAGAAGTACAGAATGATTATTAGAACCAGAAGAGCAGGAAACCCTGAGTTGCTCTAGGTTATCAAATGGAGCTGAGACCTGCAGATTAGTTCCTACATCTCATGACCTCTGACTGTGTACTAAATACATTGTGGTACACAATCTCCTGTTTCAGTATCTTCATGAAGGCACTCAGATCTGTCCTCTTCCACCACTTTGTTTTGCCTTCTTATTCAGTCAAAATGCCCTTTGTTCAACTGTATTTGTTTATATTTGTTGTTTTGTAACTGAAAGGGGGGAAAGCTCTCCTGCTCTTTGACCAAGATAAGAGTTTTTTACTGTTAGTATTGTGATTACAGAAGTGATGACCTAGGAAGAAGTGTCTACTATCTGCTTTTGTAATGGCTGGGATGCATAGCAAGCATTTAAAATATATTTTGCTTAAACATTAGCAAGGATTTTTCTAGTGACAAGGACAAAAATAAGTAGTTTCGTTGTCCAGCATCTACATAAAGAAGGATTTTTAAGAATAGGCAAGGCAGGCACTGAGAAATGATGCATCAAAAGCTGATTTTTCTTAGCAATGTGGAGATAAATTGGATAACTTCTTAAAATCTCCTCTCACCCTATGATTCTGAAACTAGGATTATCTAAGTCCTGTGTTGCTCAGCTTCTATTGTCATGATGCCAGGATACTGTGACATTTAAGAAGCAATAATGACTGAGCAGGCATCATTGCTTTTCTCTAAATACTGAAGAAACTGTACACTCACTCTCTTTACTCTTATTTTTTCTCCCTTCATCCTGCCTTCCCACTAATATAATAATAACAATACTGATGAACTCATCAGTCATCTCACCAGTGTTTCTGGCACTGATGGGGAAAAGTCTACATTGTTCAAATTAGTAAAAGACAAATAGGTTTTATCTGTTTTGAGATTCTTCATTCTTTTCCATCTGTTTTTGCCTTCTGTTTCAAAAATGTGCCATAGCTAGCTGCTGATGACTGAAATTTGGGCTTGATATGAGAAAACAATATAATGAACTATGTTTTGCTGGTGTATCAGGACCTGAGGAGATTGCTTAGACTGCTTGTTGTATCTGTGTTTCAAGCTGAAAGTAACAAAAAGCCCCAAAGACAGAAGAAAAAATGAATGAGGAAAAAAAAAATCTTTGCAGTTTTTAATTTTCATTTTTTGTGCACTATCTAAAATAAGCATTTCAAAGGTTTTAACACTGACAATATTGGATATCAGTTAAATCTTATAACCTTTGCCTTCTCTAATGTTATCCAAGAGATTATCAAGCCTGGATGGGAAAAGGTCACAGAATGAAAAACGGCATTATTGAAATGAAAGCTTACTTAACAGTTTACATTTCATACACTTCAGCTGTTCCATTTTTGGTTTAAGCCTTATTTTCTTTTTTCTTTTTTTTTTTTTTTTCCAAATCACAATGCCATGGAAATATGGCCCTTGATTCTGCAATTCTAAAAATTGTTGTGGATCTAGCATTTCACACAGTACAGGCTCATGCTTTCATCAGAACTTCAGACAAGAATTCCCACATTCCTGCATTCATGCCTGGCAGGATCAGTAGTGGCCAGGACTTCTGGGAGCAAGACCACTCTCATGAGGTCTGTGTCACTGCAGCATGAGGCAGAAGGCATCTCACAGGAGTCTTCAGCTCCTCCCCTGTCTTACCCAATTGTGTGACTGCAGTGGTCTAGCACAAAATTGAAATTCAAACTTCATTTTCAAAGCCACAGCTGAGTGTTGTGATGAAGTACCTGGAATTTAGTGTTATAGGATTTGTTAAAGTCAATGGAAAAAGAGGAATTGAAATTAATAAGTTATGCACTACCAAAGCATATGAGTTTGGAAATTCAGTAGCATTTTAGTATTAAAGCTAAAATAATGGGAGCTATGTAAATAGACTGAGATTGTTCCACTTCACAAACATAAAGAGATTTAACTGTCATTTATACAGCTTTGGTTGTCCAGAGAGCCTGACTAGAACGTGAAGAGAGATAAATTAAAAATACACAGAGGAGAACATCATATATGCTGAACATCTTGGGACAAGCAATTTAACTGAAATAAAAATAGATGTGAGTGAAAAAAATAGTAATATTTTGTGTCTTGAAGAATTCAGGAGTAATGGAGGTTATTAAAACAGCTAATCAAGTTTTGAAGGAAGAGTTTCATATAAAGCGCGTATCTGAAGTATCCAAATTAAGAGAAATTAAACAGCATGATTGATTTTAATTGCTGAGCAAATAGTTAAAAAGTGATTATAATAAGCATCTCTCATCAAATAAATGCTTAGCTTTTGCACAGCTCTTAGGCTGGGGAAATTTTCTCTTTTGGTTCTTAAATATTCTGAAACTACTACAATCTTGTTCTTGTTCTTACCCAACAAAAGAAGATAAATTATTATATAATGGAAATTAATAAATTGATTTTAATTTCCTTCTATTAGAACTAATCATCACTTTTTAAAACAAGTTAAAATGTAAACTGCCATCTAAGGCACCACTTGACACCTATGCAAAAGATGTGCCTGAGCAACTTAAAATGTAGGAACGGCCCATTATGGCTCTTACTGCTTTGCCCAATAGGCTGCTGCCAGCAAGGAACAGTAACAGATCATAGAGAAAAAACAACTGTAAGCTTGTACTTCCTCAAAATATGCAAATTTGCAAATGCCTGGCTCAGAACCGTGAACATTCAGTCTTCCCATGAACTCAAAAATCTTCACACCACTAGCTTTCCTCATGAGAACCTGGAGTTTTCAGATGCCAAAGCACTGAGTCAGTTTAAGAGGGGCTTATGATACATATTTCTGTGTCAACACAGAAAAGACATGAACTCGCTTAAGATCCCTTCGTTTATAATAATTTTGGGGTTTGTTCCTTATTTTGCTGTGAGTTATAACAATAAAAGTAACTCCTGCTTTAATATTGGTAATGTCTGTTCTCGCTATATGCTTAGATAAATCTCATGTCGCTTTAGGATGGAATGGATTTAATTACATAAAATCAGCAAAGTGTGTATTGCATTTGGTAACCTCAAAATGAATGTTCTACTTTTCCTTTTGTTTGCTCGAGCAAATATATCATTTTCTGTAGTGTTTGCCCTAGAATCAAAGGGCATTTGTTTGTCGTACACAGCAGAGCCTGTAATAGAAGGGTTCTGACAGTGGATTAATTAATCTCTATTAGGCTGGTAATAATTTCCAAGTTGTATTGACTTTTTAAATTAAAAACATGATTAGCACCATGCTAAATAAACTGTAGCATTTATAAAGTCAAAGAAGACAATTCAAAGGTAGGCATGAGAAAGAACAGTAACAAAGTTTGAATTACTGCATCTTCATGCCTTCATTTTGGAAGGTTTTGGCTTTTCATTTTACACAATCATAGAAAAATAGGAAGTATAATTTAATATTAGTGATCTGATGACTTTTAAAGGTTTTCCAGGTGAATTTAGGACTACTTTACTACACTTTATAACATGAAAGAATGAAGGCAATAAAAATAAAAATCTATTGTCTCCTTTCTGTATAAGGGTTCATATTAAAACCAGGAAAAACTCATGCTGGAGACTTTGATGCATAGTTCAGAAATAAACCTTGCATAGAATAAATAAGTATGAATCATAGTAGATTATACTAGATGGAAAGTTTGTGCCTCGTTGAAGTTCTTATAAAAGAAATATGCTCTTACTGAATTCAACTTAGATTTCTTTAAAATAGTAAGTGTAGTGATATTTTACAATTTCACACACTAATACTCTGAAACATTTTATATTTCTAAACCCAAGTTATTTATTACCTCTAGCCATGCCAATTTGATACAGTACACTCAATAAGTTTTTTAAACAATATTTTGGGTTGTGAAATATTGTCTATGGGGTCTTCTTTTACAGTAATGTCCACAGCAGTTTTCTATAAACTCTGCAACATTACCAGTCCAGAGAGGAGACTTCAGTATAATGATGTTCAGCATTGCAGCATTTACAGATGTTCCTTTCAACATTTATATTATTATGCAACCTCTGCTGAAGACTTTTTCTCTTGGCAGCTATAGGTCAGATTTGCATTGAGCATCCTGCCCTGACTGTGAATGTGTGCTATTGATACCTAGATTGTGCTGAGGGTTTTGCTTTTTACATTTTTACAGATGACATGGATACTCAAGCAGGGTGCCTTTAAAGGTCTGGAAATTGGTTAGGAGACTTATGTGAAAACCACAGATTTTTCCTATGAGTCTAATTGTGAAACTTTGCAGAAAGTTTTTCTTTATATAGGAAAATTTTACATTTTATAGTCCTATTTTGACAAATATTCTATAGATTTTTATATGTGCAGATTGGTATTTTTACTGTCATTTATATAATACAGATAAAAAAATTGATACGCATATAGTTTCATTAGTGCATTCAAAAATTAGTTCATTCATTATTTTTTCTAGAAACAAATATTATTCTTTCCAGTTTTATAAAACATTTCTTGCTGCTTTTGTATTTAAAAGAATCATTAGATCCTCTCTATTGAGGTAAAACTAATCTGCCATTTAGAGCTGTTAGTCTATGAGCATGTATTTCAAAATATAATTTTGTCTTCTTAATAAAAGTTATGGTTTCTTTTCTTTAGCAGCTTAGCTTCTTCTTGTGTTCCTTTAAAATTATGTGATTGGAAGTACAAATTGTCTTATATTCATTAAAATTACTATTTTTTTCTATTTCCATTGTAACACTGCATTTCTAGGGTCAAAGTATTTTAGCACTAGTCCACTTGTGGGCTCTCAGGAAAATTAGGCTACATTAATGAAGACTGTGAATTTAGAAATCAGTGATGTTAGCTCATTTTTTTTCTCTCCCAAACTGAAGCTACTTAATTCAGAAGAAATTTTAATTTTTAAAGTGTAGTATTCCATACAGAAATTTAATGAGGCAACCGAGTTAATGCCTACCTGCTATGAGTGCTTCTGTGACACTCTCTCTGAAAAAAGACTGAATCAAAACCCAGTGAAAAGGACATAGGTACACCCATGTATACCATGCTGCAGCCTTAGTAAATGATCCAGTCAAGCACTAATGTGAATAGTCACATCCAAATCTGAAAGGCTTTCATGCTCATGGAGCAACTAAGATATCAGAAGTTATTATAACAGGTCAAAGCAGCTGAACTAAATTGTTACATTCATGCAACAGAAGACTGCAGATTGTTCCTAAAAACATGCTTTATACATATGAGACAGAGAGGGCAAATGGGAAGCATAAAAGTCAGTCCAATCTCACAATGAATTGTCTTCCTTTCAGAATAAACAAGATATCTCTGCTACCAGCAAGACCTTCCTTCAAACTTTATGCATATTTGAGAAAATCCCTTGGATGGAGGGGTTGCTGTGTAATAAGATGTAGCTTCTCTTCCTTAGTCTGAGGGGTGAATCTCTGTCATGTTAAACACATTTGTGTCTTATGTAAATAAGAGCTTGCCATGTTAAAACTTGTGTTATTCCTGATCTTACACACTCTGGGTATTTGTGTGAAGAAATGCATGTCTGAATGGGCCTCTTGGCCTCTTTTTCAGTGAAGAGAAAAATGATCCCTTGTAGGATGCAATTAGTTTAGTCTTCCAAATAGCTGGATAGAACTTCCTAGAAGGGCTTCTTCTCCCCTTTGTGAAGGGTATCAGTCAAAAAGTACTGGTAGAATTTATGTTATAGAATGTTAAAATATCTAGTAACTCAAGGTAATACAGAGTATTTATGCTGAGACAAAAAACCAAAATAACCTCAGGGCTAAATATAACAGGTGGTAGACTAATCCAGAACAGCTATGTCTAAGTGTTTGCGATATTTCACTTGAAAACGAGGTACCCATGTTTATCCATATACTGCATGTGATGTCATATAATACTGTTGATCTGTTTGTGCTAGTACTGATCTTCTAGTCTAAGTGATGTATTAGGCTCATCGAGCTAAACTGTATAAATTAATTACACAAGACAAAGCATCAGTTTAATTCTTCCTCAGTACTATAGGTCAAGGATTGAATGTATTCTTGAATAAGGCACCAAACCTTGCATTTCACGTAGTTTCTCAAAGTTTCAGTTTAAGTGTAAGATGAAGTTGGGAACAGATTTGGAGAGAGGTAGAGTGTTTATGAAAAGAAGATTAATTTTCCCTGTTTTCTTAGCCTGTTTTCACTGTGGGTGATGTTGTGTTATCTCAAACTCCAAGTTTTAAGTCTTCATCCACAGAATCACAGAATTACAGAATGGGTCAGGTTGGATGGGACCACAGGTGTACCTCTGGTCCAGCCTCCCTGCTCAAGCAGGGTCCTCCCAGAGCACATGGCACAGGATTGTGTCCAGACAGTTCTTGAATATCTTCCGTGAGGGAGACTCCGCAATCTCTCTGGACATAGTTCAGGTCTTATAAACAGTTATTATAAACTGTTATTAATGGTTCTTAAAGCAGTTCTTATAAAGTGCTATAAAAATATGTTGTTCATGTCATTTTTGCAAATATGACAATGACAATATTTGAGAGATGCTTATGTTCCTGTATAAAATAGGTTCCCAGCAATCGTTATTTTAATATGCCTCACTCTCATACCCTGATGTCTTTAAAACATCTAAATCACACATTAATACAATAGTTATAGATTAAGTAATAAGCCTAGCCTATGTTGCATCTCATAAAAATACATTTCTTCATTCTTTAGTTAAGTATTTCTGGTATCTACAAAGATATCAGGGCAGACAACTAATATTATTCAGTACAAACATTAAAACAACTTGCTCTTTTCTACTTAAGGAAGAAAAGTATATAAGCAATGCTTCCTGAAATCCTTGAACAGAAGATGTTTAAAATAAATAAAAACTAATTTAAAAATCCTAACAATATTTTTGATATAAGGATGTCTCATCTTGCAGTGAAAAGTATTAAACATTGTCAGTTAACACATTGCAATTTCTGAATGAAGAACAACACTGAATGGTGCTGCTAAAGGAGAAAGGTGGCATTGTAGGGGGTTTTTGAACCAGAATGTCTAAATAAATATAACAGGCCCTGGATGACATATATTTCTAGTACAGGAAGGTTTTTACTATGATCAAACCCAACAAAATCTCAGATTAGAAAGACTGCCGTTCAGCCTTTTGACAGCACAGGCTGTATTCACAGAGATTCACAGTAATAATTTAATTTCAAATAAATATTTGAATATAGAGAGCATTAGTTTTTCAAACAAGAATTTTTTACCAATCAGTTCAAGCACTGATAGCTAGGCTCTTCTCACTCTCTGTAGTTTTAATTGCTTAGTAAAGGAATATATTTATAGTGAAAAAGAGTTTAATCAAACAGCCAGAAGTTGTTTATTTGCCTTGACACCTGTGAAGAATTTAAAATGAAAATTATTTCAGCTTACATTTCAGTCAATATAGTTAATTCTTTTGTATTCATACGTTAATAATGCCATGTTTGAGTGTACAAGAAGTGTACAAAAAATAGTGTGTATAACTTCATTTTTTGGGGTGAGATTCAAGTGACATCTATGGTTATGCAAACATAGGCATCTGATTTGGACTTCTTGAGTCTGTACAGTCAGTGGAGTGAGATACATCTACTTAGTGCTAGTGGACTGGCTGTTTCTAACCTGTGAAATCACTTGGGAGTGTGCAGTACGGAGTAGTTGCACGGCTTAGATCGTCTGAGTCTTGTCCTCAAGAACATAGTCTGATGGTAAAACATTTGTACCCTGAGAGAAGATTGTCATGGTTTAACCCCAGCCAGCAGCTGAATTCCATGCAGCTACTTGCTCATCACCCCAACAGCAGGACTGGGGACAGAATCAGAAGGGTAAAAGCTAGAAAACTCAGGGGTAGTGATAAAGACAGTTTAATAGAGAAAGCAAAAGTCATACACACAAGCAAAGCAAAACAAGGAATTAATTCACTGCTTTTTGTGGACAGGCAGGTGTCCAGCCTTCTCCAGGAGAGCAGGGTCCCATCACATGTAACAGTGACTTGGGAAGACAAAACTTCATCTCTCCAAACATCCCCCCTTCCTACTTCTTCCCCCCTACTCTATATACTGAGCATGATGTTCTATGATCTGGAGTATCCCTTTGGGTCCCCTGTCCTGGCTGTGTTTCCTGCCAACTTCCCCTGCACCCCCAACTTCCTTGCCATCATGGCAGTACAAAAAGCAGAAAAGGCCTTGACTCTGAGCCCTGCTCAGCAATAACAAACACATCTCTATATTATCAACCCTGTGTAGCGCAAATCCAAAACATGGCCCCATACTAGCCCCTGTGAAGCAAAATAGCTCTACTCCAGTTAAAACCACCACAATTCAGAGCATATTTCACTGCTACTAAAAGGAAAGTACAGAAATGGGTCACTACTAACCTGCGCCTCAGGGATATGTAGTTACAAGTGCACCACTGTGCACCACCCTTAGATGTTATCAGAAGGTAAAAAAACCCCAAGTTTCCTGGACTCCAGCTAGAGCTCATTGATTTGCTGTTCCCTGCTACCTTTCAGGGTAGGCTCTGAATTCTAGGCTCTGAATTCCTCTGTAGAGAGCGCCTGTGTGGCAGATGCCTCAGCAGTGCCATTGGAACGGTTCACAGTGGTAGGTGCAGCACACACGATGGGTCAAGCAGATGCTCATGACAAGAAAAACTCTGGTCTCAGCTGTGTACACAAATTGTACTGGAATACATGAAGAGAAGCCATATGTTAAAAGATCATACAGTTGTTCAGATGAGCAGTTTTCTCTAATAATTGCATCAATCCCCAAAACATTTTAACTATTTGGGATTTACACTGCCTTCCCCCCCGCCCCCACCTTTTTCCAAAAGTATTAAATAGACCTTGAATAAAATAGACTGTCATTTCATAGAAACAGAACAAAATCTTTCTCTAGGTACAGAACAAATCATGTCCTAGAAAAACATCTCCTAGTAGTGTAGGCAGTGTATGAAGTTAGTTTTTCTCATTTATATGTGTATTTGAAATAATTCTGAACTTATACATTTAAACGTATGTGGATGTGAGAATAATGCTCCATCACCTTCACCTGTCTTCTGGCAGTTGAGGTACAGATACATACTGTAATTATGTTCTAGGGAATTTTGTCAGAGAAAATACATTCTGTATTTTCAAGAAATCAGAGGCATAGTCTTTGTGGGGTTTTTTAAATCTTATTTGTGTCTTACATTATCTTGCTACTACTTCAAATTACTTTAAAAATAATTCATTTTAAAAAAATTGCAGAACTGTAGCCATGATGCGTATGCAAAAGCACTTATGAAAAGTCAGCTTTAGTTTCCAGCACGTGTAATGGTAATTTTAGTTCACATTTCATTACATTATTCCGATCAAAAAGAAACAAAAAATTGGAGGGGGCTATATTAATACTTGTTGAACTGCACCAAATCTGATTAGCCCATAACCAATTACCTTTGTTCAAAGCTGCCTTTCTTCCCCCCCACCACGTGTTCACAGCATTGCAAAGTGAAACAGCAAAAGGAGAAAGCTGCCTTGTTTTGGTGGTCCCGCGGAGAGAGCTCTTCAGTCTGTTGCTGTATCCTGCGTTGCCACCCAGTGGAGAAGAGTGTAACTTCTCCTGGTCACAATCCAAAAGTGAGAAGCTTTATCACAGAATCGTAGATTGTCCTGAGTTGGTAGGGACCCAAAAGGATCATCGAGTCCAACTCCTGGTCCTGTGCAGGACACTCCAAGAATCACACCGTGTGCCCAAGAGTGTTGTCCAAACACTTCTTGAACTCTGGTGCTGTGATCACTTCTTACCCCCTGCACAGCAGCCCTTTATTCTGCAAGCAAATACTTGATGGTGGTCTTTCTGGGGAAACATGGATTGCTTTTGTTGTTTTCACTTGCTCTGGTGTTTGCCCCTTCCCTGTACATATTTGCTGAGTTTGGCCAGTGTGCTACTGCCATATAACATGGAACAATGATGCACTTCCATTTACATTAATATAAAAACTGATCAACGTGGCACTGGATCAGAGCTGTGATTTACAACAGTGCCTCATATTTTAGGAAAAAAAAATATCTTATTTTCGACTTCCTTTAAGTTATGCCATGTGCTGTTAAAATCTCTTTTAACACAAACATCTTTTAGCCTTAGCTATGTTTAAACAAGCAGCTCACAACTTTGAGGAAAGAAAAACAAACCACCCAAACTCCAAACCTGTTTTTCACTTCATATTATTTTCTGACTCATTCTGTACTTATTTCATCTAAGTGTTTGCAATTGCTGTACAAAGCTAATATAGGCAAGTTTTGGCAGCTGCTGGTATTTAAGTAGTGTATCATAAGGAAATACTCTGAGTATTTAGCAAAAGGAGGACAGAAGAGAAAGTTGAATTAGAGTAGAGAAAAAATACAAGTCCACTGATGGACTATGAGGAAGAGAGATATATGGATGGATGGATGGAAGACAGTGACTAATAGCTTCTATGTCAGAAGCAATCCCTTAACAGCCATCACTTTGCCCTGGTCCACAATCCCAGCAGTGTCCAGAGGAGACCAATTACAAATGGAGAAAGATGTCTGGTAAATCCTTTGGTTTTGGAAGTCTGTAGTAGGCTATTGCTGTGACAAAAGCCAAGTTACCAAGTAAATAATCTCAAAGTATGCTTCCTTTCTTTAGAAAGATTAAAAGCAGCAGAAACTCAGTGTCTTCAATTGACCCTCATATTTTCAGCTGAAAAGAAACCTCCTTATCTAGTCTGCTACCTGGTATCTCAAATTTTCTGGTTTTTTCCCCCAAAGACTTTTTCAAGTGTGGGAAGGAGAGGAGAGCAGGGCTGATTTTGCCCACAACTCATTCATGGAGGGTGTTAAAACTTCTTGTGAGATATTCTGTTTCTTTAAAGCCCTCTTAACATTAGCATTCTCGTTTTTATCAGTGTTTTACTCATGAAATCAAGTTGTAGCAGATAAGGCAGAAACTTGGAAGGATATGAAATCTATGTCTCTGTATTTTTCTCATTGTCTGCAGTGTGAATAAAGAAAAAAAACCCATGCTATTATTTATAATTTTCAAGGTAAAAATATGCATGAACTGCTGCAGTTCAGGATTCCAATGGGAAGAAGAAAGGTAATATTTTTTCACCTTATGTGTAGAATTTCTTTTGATAGTCGGGTCTCAGAAGCACAGAAAAGCTTGCATTAGGAAAATAATATATAAGAATATTAGGAAAGGAATAATACCTCTGGAATCGCTGGTACAAGTTCTGTAACAAGTCAAGGCCATGGATTAGTATATTCAGGACACTGGCAAGCTAAGTAGCATTTCCAATGGCTGATATTTCACTAATTTTTGTAGCAGCCTATTCTGATGGTCAGCTGCCTTTTCTTTCCATATGGCTAGACAGCATTTCCCATAAGCAACTTGTGCATGTTAGCTGTTGTTCCATCACTGTGCATCCTTATGAAAAGATTAGAACCCTCCTTCTCTGTACCTATAATTTAGTTATTTTTATAAATTGTGTGGGGAGATCCCCTCTCAATCTGGTCTTTCCCAGGCTGAATAAAAACAATTCATGCATCCTCTCTTTATATGTCAAGTTCTCCAATTCTCTTAATATCTTGGTGTCATCTTAATGGATTCACTTTTCTTTTCAGGTCCATAAAGGCCCGTATATAGCTGTGACATTTGCAATTACAGTTTTGGTTTGTGTGATATACTTTTTTTCTTCCCTTCAATGCTCTGTCTTAAGTGTAGTTTGGGCAAGGTAACAAAAACACACTCTGAAATTCACTGCTCACCCTTAAAATTACCTCTGTCACTTTGGATATAGATTTGAGTATTTTGCTAAGATCAGTCATTTTATTATTCTATTTTATTTATTTTCTGGAACTAGTTACATCATTATCCAGCCTTCAGACTATTTTTATTCTTATATATTCTTAAAGATTGTATCCTGTACAATCAAAGGTGTGTAAATTGTGGTCAGATATTATTAATGTTTGATATACAGATGTATATAACAAATGATGAATAGAAAAATAAACAGTCAACAGCTAAGATTGGGGAGAGTTTTCAGACTAGATAAAAAAATCCCACCTATTTTGATCTTGAATATATGTGCAGAAACTGGAGAGGGATTAATTTCTCCTAAATTATGGACTTTTTACTTTCTTTTTACTTGAAGAATCAGATACAGAGGCATCTACAGCAGCATTTTAATTTGGATCAGGAGTGTTCTTTTGACATAAATCTCTCAGTCATCTCTATTTACTTCAGTTCATGTTGTGAAATAGTCTTGGGCCAAATAAACAAGATTCCTTTTAGATGAAACTAAACAGTAAGGCATGCCTGAAGATCACATCTGACACAGCCTGACTACTAATGGGCATTCAGTCTCTTGGGATTAAAATAGACCTAATCAAGTATTCTCTCTCCCACAGATATCTGTAGTGTAGATATTGGGCCCTAAGCATCAAGTTCCAACAGAAAAAAAAAATCTGTAAATTAGTGGTTACATCATTTGTCTACTTGCTAATATTGGACACAACTTGGCTTGTTATGGCTTACCCCAGGGAGCTGTGCGTGTGTGCTGGAGGAAGAGGAACTGGTAGGAAAAGAAGTGTACAAAGCCTGGTAAACCTGGGCACATGAGGTGAATAGTCTGGATTTTAATTAAAAAAAAAAAAAAAAAGAAAAAAAAAAAAAAAAAAAGAAGGTCAACATCTGATATATTTGTATTCAGCCTATATTGCCTGCTCATTATTTTAAGACTCATTATTTTAATGGATTATATAACAATTAACATTCTTTTTTTAAAACAAACCTTGTTGACACTTGTATTGAGAAGGGAATTGTTAAATAATGTGCTTGATATAAAGGCTTGTGATTGTTTGAAATAATTATGTTTATAGCAACACAAATCTCTAATGAGGCATGATGAACTGGGGCATCTACTTCAATGGAGGAAAATAAAGTTAAACACTTTTCCTGCAAACAGAGTACATGCTCTGTTGTTTCAGTGGGACAATCATCATGTACAAAACAGTGTATTGGGATGTTTTTCAGCCTTAATTGCCCTGTCAGTTACAATTAGAGGTGTTAATGTAACTGTGAAATGCTACAAATTACTTGTAGCTTTTGCTCCTTATGCATTCTCAGGCTGTCTTGCACAAAAGGGTATCAGAATGACTGAGATCTCTTGCTGAGCCTGTTATTAAGGTTTCCTTGTTCTGCTCCCTGGGTACAGTTACTCACTCAGTGTGGATTCAGTATTATGGGTGTAAAGATGCCTGCAGCAGAATGGATCCTTTTAACATAAAGGGAAAAACGTTAGTGTATTAGGCATTTTTTCTGAAATACCTGGAGCTATAACAGCAATTTTTATAGCTGTACTGGTTAAAAAATTACAAGTTTTGCAACCAAAGTTGTTATTGGCATGAAGTCATATAATTTTCAAGATCTTACAGGTGCTTACTGATTTATAGGGTTTCTACATTATTTTTCTATTATACTTAAGGAGCAGATGTATTTCAAAATCCTGCCAATGTGATTGTCTAGAACAAAGGGATAATCTCAGCAGAATTACACAGAAATTTTTGACTCTTGGAAGAAACATAACTTGAAAGGGGATGTCTGAGGACACTGTATTTGCTAGTCCTCTCATTCCATTAAGCAGTATCAAAATGTTGTCTGGTCCAACAGTAATAAATAAACCAAAAGGGACAAATGAAATGAACAGTGTGATACTGTACTCTGTGATAGAGAAAAGGAAGAGATGCCGAGGATTCACAGGAGGGTGGCCAGATGCTCTTGGTAGGTTAGATTTTATTTTCTTCCACTACTGTAAACTACTGAGTGCAGCAGTCGTTCTGTGAACTAATAGACTTACTTCATCTTGTTTTGAAACAGCTGCTTTGCATTTCTGCAGTCTTAGAGATTGCATTGCTCTTTGAAAGGGCAAATGTCTCTGACAGTGGATTAAACTCCCTAGTGTTTACTTCAGAGCTGGAAAAAAACCTCACACTGCAGGATGGTTTTATCCTATTGCCTGAAATCTTGGAACACTGAATAAATTGTACACAGTCAGGGACACTTCAATTTCATCATCAAGTAATGGATGACTTGGTAAAGTGACAGATGTGTTCAGATTTCAAGCATACATACTGCTTAGTGAAGGAATTTAAAATACAACTCATCATTATTGTTTGTTTCTTTGGATTACAAACTGATTACCGAAGCACATTATTTATAAGGTAACATTTTGAATGGGATTAATCCAGATGAAATAGTTTCTACTTAGTATTTTTGTTCTTTTACCTGTGCAGTACATGCATCCTGGTAAAATAAATGTAAATTTTGAAGACTGTAAAGCCTGCCTGTGCTTATAAGGGAAGATGTCAGTATTTGAAAATATTTTGAAATTAGGAGAAAAATCTGCAAAGTTTTTATCAGTCTTCAAAGATGTGAACAGTTTTCAAAAAGGCTTTTTTAACTCTCTTGGACATTTTGAAATTTTGAGCGTAAACATGTTTTGTATGTTAGGGAAGTTTTTATCTTAGACCATTTTCCTCAGAAAAACAAATTAGCAATTGGCTAAAATGGCACAATGGTTAAAAAATGTACATACATATTTGTTTACAGCAATTGTTTAAGCCATGAGAAATAATGATAGAACTGGCAACTACTAAGACTATTTTTTGCATAATGACAAGTATAGATTCTTTTAGAAATGTAATGACACTGACTTATGCATCTATATCCTTTGTATGTGTGTCCTGACACATGTGGGATAGGAAAAATGTCAAAGCATAAATGTATTCTCCAAGCAGACTACAAAAATTGTAAAACCACTGTGACATAGTATATAAATGAAACCTAGGATGGTACTTACCAAGAAAAACTTAATTAGATAGGTTTGTCAATCCCATATATGTCCTTGTGTGTGTCGATTTGGCATATTAAAGACCAAGTAGCAAATTTGTCAGATCTACAACATGTAATAATTAAAATTGGCTAATATTGTAACTTTTTATATCATAGTTTGATTTTCAGTACTTCTTAGCTGTAGAAAGTGTTTTGAGGGCAACACTACCACTATCACCACAAATATAGATTATGAAATATTTTTCTTGCTGAAGGGAAATGTTTCTCAAATTGGAATCTCTGGCCTAGGGAGAAAAAGAAAGCTGAACCTTTTTCTGTCTAAAATAACTTGGGGATGAGGTTTTCATGTTTGCTACTTTACATTTCTAGTCTAGTCAGGGAAGTGGATTTAGAGCCTAAGAAAATACATTTTATTGCTGCCACAACATAGTGGATTATGTGCTTCAGTTCCTGGTCTGCAAACACTGGGAATAATGGAGCATGCTTTTAACCTGGGCTTTAGGCATCTGACTGGGCTTTTTCATAGGCTAATCTCCTAAACAGCAGCCAGAGCTGGACAGACTGCAAGAAGGTGATTGGGAAGCCTTGAGTTAAGCTTCTTCTCTAAGCAGCTCTTTTGGAGAAGCAGCCACCTTCCTCCCATGATAACATAGGAAGCCTTGCCCAAATCCCTCCGACTGATCTTTCTCGCAGGCTTCCTTTGCCTTGACTTTGTCATCTGCTTAACTCAGACAAGAAAAAGGCTTTTTTGGAAGGTAAATGCAGTCAAAGAAGTATTGCTAAAATCAAAGGAACTACTTATGTGTGTAACCCCCCCACACACAAAAAAAGTACTTGGGAAGCTGGAGTGTTAGATAATGAAGTTTTTGAGGAATATGCTCTCTGTTTGGCAGAGTTATTTGTTAAATAAATAGTAACCAGACAGCATTATTTTTGCAATCAATAATTGTAGTATGTCTTCTCGTGTTTGTGTTTAGATAAAAATGTATTTATGCCAAAGCTGTTGCAAAGACTGACAGACTTTAAAAGTGGCATAGTCACTCAAATATTTCACATGTGCTTTTCACCAAAGGATGACAAGTTTTATTTTTGTATAAAGGCTCTTATGATAAACAGAACTCTGCTGCTGTATTTCAGAGATATGGCTGATTTTTAAAAGAATTTTCAAATATATTTTCACATCGACATGCAGAAACATAAAGTCATTAATTCTTTTTATTTAACACTACTTGTTCAGATACTGGACAGTTACACTTGACCCATTTCTGATCTCCGGAGAAGAAGGTGATTAACTGCAGGTTTTGCTTCCCTTCTTCAGTGTAGCTATCTAGAAAGAAGCTATAAAAAGGCCTATTCAAGGGAAAGAAAGAAGGTCAGGCACTCAATCAGGCTGTAAGAGCTGGGGTTTCTGTAAGGATGGAAAATCTTTTCTATAAAATAATAACTTTTTCTGTAATAGTTTTTTCTATTATTAATATAAAATTAGCATAGGTTTTGTACAAGTAATTTAAATCTGTAATTTGACTATTACCTGCTGATAGAAAGAGCAGGTTAAGCTGTGGAAGACCAATAGCACCCTGAAATAGAATGGATGATACAGCATTGGAGCTTTCTGGGTTTTGGGTATTTGTGCAGGATCCCCAGTGGCTCATGGAGTGGACAATAACACTAAAATTTTTAAATTACCTTGGTATAGCATAGAAAATATTTGAAAAAAAATTAATAGAGAAAGCTCCAATTAGCAATTGTAGGTAGACAGAAAAAAATGTTTTGTGCTTACTGGGTGAACTGATTAGGTAGCAGCTCTCCAAGGAAAGGTGAAGAAGCTGTGCTGCATCACAGTCAGGATGTATTCCAAGAGAGATGTGCTGCTGGAAAAGAGCATGTATCACAGAATGCCAAACAGTTGTGTATTTTCAACTCTGTCAGGGCAAAGGAAGGGTCAGCCAGAATTGTGTGGCCAGCCAGGGTAAGCAGGGCATGGAAAGAGCAAGTTCCTGCTGAGAGCTGTGTGACACAGTGTTCATAAAGCAATGTTGGGCTGTGGCATACTCACAGAGTTTGGGGTCTGTTTAGTTTTTAGATTTTTTGTGTCATTTTTTATGATATTGGCACCATAATACTGACCAGTGTTGCTATAAAGCAGAAAACAGGGCAGGATTACTATGGGAAAGATACAGAAAGAAGTAACACTGGTCAGAGATAAATCATGATAGTTATGTCTGAGAAAATAATTGGTGATTTGTGGAGGTGTCACATATCTCAGATCCATCTAATTTATTCTGACAACACTCCATTTACTCCACATTAAATTAAGTGTCTCCATAATGATATTAATAGGTAAGGGCATTCTCTCTCTGCAAAGGCAGAAGTCTTCTCTATGTTCTTTGATATGCACAGCAGTAAAGGTGCAAAGTGCTGTATTTTGTATTTTTGCACAGGACAGAAAAGTCTTTATCTGATTTAGGATAAAAATTGTAGTTACTGCTTCATGTTTCCTTTGGAAAAGAAAAAGCGAGCAGGAATCCTCCACTGTCAATGAAACCTGATGAACAGGACACAAAGTCCTTTAAAGTTAGCCATGGTTTAGGGATTTGACAGCTATATAGCAGATGAGCATGCTGGGGTTGTCACACAGTCATAGGGTGGTTGCAGGGACCTCTGGAGAACATTCAGTCTAGCTTGTTGCTCAGAGCAGAGTCACCTAAGGCTGGTTTCTCAGGGCTCTATTCTGTCCTGCATTTTCCTTAGGCTTTCTTCTGCTTATGAATCTCCTATAAAAACTTTACTTCTTATCCTTTGTGACTCTAGACAGAGAGAGGGAGTCCAGATTTAACTTCAGGTGGGTTTTGACTTGCCTTCATCCTTGTACCCCATCTCTATATTTGTCCTTGATGCCTTGACCCTACTTCCACCTCCTACAGAGTTCCTCCTGTGGGTGAGGGTAGTCAGATGCTCCTTGTTCATCTATGTAGGCCTCCTGCCTTCTTTGCTTGATTTCCTGCACAAGAAAATGGACTATTCTTGAGCTTGGATAAGATGAACCATCCTTTTTGGACCCGTGTTTTTCCCCAGAACCATCTCCTATGACAATTGTCTAAGCAGATATGTGAACTGGCTGGAGTCTACTCTCTCTTCCTTGCTCCTCCATGAAGCAGGGCTCTTGAGAATAATAGAAAATATTTTTAAAGCTACTTTGAAGTCTTTAAGGTGTCATAACTGGGTGATGAGCTTGAGACACTGCTACACAGATTGCAGAATGTTGAGTCTGTGTCCTGTTCTGGTGCCACCATCTACCTGACTTTGAAATTCCTGGTGTCTGTTCCTGGTTTTGAACAGTGTGTCTGTATGGGAGCAACCGTCTTCCCTTAGCCTGTGTGTGCTGCTAAACTAAAGAAACTCTTCCAGGACATAACTTACCTGCTTAAAGGAGTGCATTGCAGAAGGTTCCTAGCTGAGCTGGCATGTCCACCCTGCACTGTGTGGAGGTGCCATCCCCTGGCAGCAGTGTAGCTGAATATTAAGTCACACATAGCAGTGTTTGTTCTGCTGTTGCATCTGAAGATTCTGCTTTCATGGCTGCTGTGTAAAGTAGCTCACTGTGACTATGTGATCAAATACACTTGATAGGGAAAAGAATTTCTGTTAGATACAAAAACATAATATCGGGAAAAATGTAAACAGTACAAAGTGTAATGATACAGAGCTCTGTCACATAATTTCTGACTCCTACTGTACTTGTATTAACCAGCCATGACAATCTCTGGTACAAATATCAGACACACGATGAAGGCAAACATGACGAAGGCAGATTTTACAATAAAGTAATGTTTACATTTCCCTTATCAAATCATATTTTTATGGCATGAGCTGGTTGAGTTTATCTAAAATATACCTATTTGGCTATCTGTCAAGGCAGTTTTAGACCACTTTAAAGATGATTCTTTTTGTTTTAGCTTAAATATCCATTTCAGGACTCCAATACCATTGATTTATCAAAAAGCTGTTCAGTTACAATGCTCGTTTGGTTCACAAGAGGAATAGTTCCTATTTTATTGTATTAATGGACTTGTCATAATTAAAATCAAGATTAATTTTTTCTTAAACATAACCTCCATATTTTGTAAGGTGTGAAGGAGACTTGGAAGTCATTAAAGTGATAAATCCATAAGTTAGAATTCTTTTCTGTAGGAAGCTCAGTGTCTCTTTCTTTCAGTTAAAATCTTGTCCTTTTTGCTCTCGCTGTTAGAGAAAACAACATGAGTTTTTCTCAGAATCTTTACTAGTAAGTAGGTGACATACATTTGATTAATTTGAGTTTTCAAATTACTGTTTGTAAAAAATATTAAAAGATGAAGGATCTTTGAAGGCAGATAAAATAAACACAAAAATTATGGAATTTTAATGTCAGTCTTCTTGGGAAAGAAATACTAAGTGCAGTAACTTCTATGAAGATTCAATTAAAATTTAGAAGGGGTATTTTCTGTGTAGTTGCAGAGAGTGAATTTTACAGAGTAGTAAAGTATTACCTGAAAAATTTATAGCAGTGGAAAATTATGCCTAAATCGCACATTAATATTGAAGATGGTGATTTGTCAAACTGTGGGCAAAAGTTTTTATGCAAAAAACCCCTGTCTGAGATATTAAAATGTGCTCAAAATACTCATATTAAAACATTTATTTGTCTGAAATCTTCAGGTTCTAAAATTTTCATAATCCTTTGTTTAGTCCTTATTTTTTATTAATTTGAGATCTTTTTGGGGTACAGAGCACTATGTTACTCTTTGTATTTTGCTGTTATTATTTAAGTTTTAAGCTGTAGGTTTTTCTTCATTCTAGAAGGTATTATCAATCACTAGTTACAAAAGCCAGACAACCAAATATTGAGTGATAAGATTCAGTTCTTAAACTCATTGTCCTTATCTTCCTTCCATTTATCTTGCCAATTACATCTATTCCCTTACCTAGATAAAAATAAATTTCAAAACGTACAAATGTTTCCTGGTCATTTCCCCAAAATACTAATTATAATATCAAATAATAAAGTGCAGAAAAGAAACAAAAAAAATACTTGCAAATTATTATCTACAATGTTCTTCTATTCAAGTGTATATGAATATTGGGAATGTCTATAAATCTTGTGAAAAAGTTGCCTGTGTAGAGCTGAAATAGCAAAGGGTATAAATTTAATTATATGTACATTGAAGTCGCTACTTATGCATTTATACCTGTATGTAAATTATTTACATATTATTTATGATTAAGCTTGTAACTGTGAAACATGCAGAGTGGTGACCTATACTGGGTCCCATAAATTTTTCTATGAACTGTGGTTTAAAAACATCCATTGATCTAAAAGGTTAATAAAAATGCCTCCCAGATTCCCATATCAGCTGTTTTCTTCCTCCCTGGCAATATCATAAAACCCCAGTGCACCTACTGATGTTGTGCATCAGTCACAAGAACTATTTTTATATCAACCTATAATAATTTAGGCTCACCTCACTGAAGTTTTTTGGAGGGAGTACAGCTGTACGTGGCATCACCTAAGTTTATCTAAATGATGTTGACATGAAGAACCTTTAATTAACTCTCTATAACTGTGCTGAATAACTTAGCAGACACAATTTATTTAAAAAAAAAAATTGTACAAATCAGATGGACTAAGCAGAACCAGAATGGCTTTATATATATATATATATATCTGTATGTATGGTCCAACACCACTGACTGGCCCCAAAATCCTTGGAGTAGCGTGATGTATTCAGCAGGATGCCATGCCCTGATCAAAACTCAAGCCTCTTAAAGCAGCCCAGTGAGTGTCTGATGATCTGGTTGTGAATCAGCTTGGTCAAGCTTAGCTCCAGTCATGGGATGGAAGTGTGCTGAGGAAAAGTCACTTTTTGAGTTTGAGCAGAGCACAGGTTGTATGTATGGCAAAATTACAGAGTGGGATTTAGAGAAAAAGTAGAACTGGGGACTATTATCATGTTGTAGCAGGCAGGAAAAATTGTGCATATGAAGATTTTTCACTACTGCTCAGTTATGGGGACAGAATATGAGAGATACCATGAGACAAATTATTAGAAGCACAAATAGTCTAACTGTATAGAATGGGGGAAGAAAAAGAAAGGAAATTCATTTGAATAAAGGCCAGAAAGTCTACATCTGTGTTGGACAGCATTGCATAGTAACAACAATTTTTTAAACCAGTTTAATTGTCTTAAATGTGGCATCCTTTCATGGTTGTAACTAGCCTGCTTCATCTGAAACAAGGGGTCATATCCTTATTTTTAAAACTACAGAAAAGTCTGAGTAATTAATTCAACTTGTCAACATCTCATGGAGTTAAATATACATAAGCTTTCTATCACTGTTTCCCAGGGAGTATCAGAGAAAAAAGAAATGCAGGAAATGCAGAGGCTGTTGAGTAATTTTCATAACTAAACAGTCAGCGATAAGTACAAATATTTACCCTTTTCCTAAAATATTTGTATGAGATAATATTTCATAATGACTGTTTTCTTTCTTCCTGTTCAAAGATTCCTAAAAAAATTGGAAGAAATGGCCTAGTATATATTTAAGCACTCATTTGATACAAGAAATCTTTTTTATTAGCCAAGTCAGTGTAAGTAGAATTGTATATTACCTTGAAAAATGAGGGAGTTTCTTTTCTTACTGACTTAAGTCCTATTAATTTTCTTATCAGTTTGCATCTTTCAGAAGTAGGCTTTTTACAGTCATCTCAGCATTTAAAGCACCCATCTGCTCTGTTTGGTAGTATCAACTTACTCCCTAGACCTTCATGAATCATTGAAAATTACCAATCAGCTTTTAAAAATACATATTGTCAGAAGATTTTAAGATCATTGTTATTGGTTCTGACTATTTTACATAAACATAGTAAAAAAAAAATTCCATACAGTAATTTAAGATATCTTAGGTTAATGTAATTGTTCTGTGGATTTGCAGAGATTTTTTTTTCCAAAAAGCATAGAACACCTAATTCTTTCCACAACATATTTAATTCTTGTATGCCTGTCATTTCCAGGAGTATTTTCCTAAGCATAAATTCTTGAATTTTCTTATAAGAGTCATAATTTTTGCTTGGTTTAGTTTTTTCCTTGTATTATTTTTTCTTGTAACCTTAAGGGTACCACCATGTGAATGTTAATTTTTGTAAGATACTAGAAGTGTGGGAGATGCAGGAAATGGGGATGCTGAACACATGATGTGTAGCTGTCCCAGTGAAACTGGGTCTGACTCCAGCCCTGAATAATACATTACATCTTAAGCTGGGTTTGTTCTGATTTAAAGCAGTCTTTGATATGTCAGGGAAAGTATCATAGGAAGGGAAAGGAATTGATTCATTCCAGAGGTTAAAAAATTAATTTAATGACTTGTGGCTCATTTATGATCATTTTCCTACCGTATCCTCTAATGTTTCTTTTGTATTTGAAAGAGCATGCTAATGAATGTGCTGTAAGCTACACTATGGAATTCTCCAGTGTGCAATCTCAGAAGAATCACCCTGTTCCCTTTCTGCTTATAATGCACTCAATTCACAAGAGAATTAGGAGAGGGTACTCAGAACCCATCTCTGCCTTCACTAGCATTACCTCCAAGGCAACTTTATTAGTAACACAGTGCAGTCATGCATTTTAAAGACTGGTTTACCATTGATCAGTTTTTCTTTTTTATATGTCTTCAAGCAATTCTGTATATTGATACAGCACCTGTTGCTCTGATATCCAAATACTAAACAGTATTGAATGCTTCTAGGCCACAGTGTAAGTAGCACTTTCATCTCTTCTGTCATGAGAAACAGGGGAGTGTTGTGTCTGCAGTTTGCTTACTTGCACTTTTTAAAATAGCAGCATCGCTCTTAGGGATGCAAGCTGGCTTGAGGTTATTAAAGAATGTAGAGTCAGGCCATTCTCAAAGAATATTTTGTGGATAAAGATGTGACACAGCTGGCCTTTCAGTGACCACTGGGATTTCTAGGCCCTCCCTTTACCCAGGGAAGGAGCTCACTAGTGTTCTTAAAAAAGTTGCATCGTGCTATGTTATCCTCTAAAATCAGGCAGCATGGCATTAGAAGTATGGCAAGTAAATCTTTCTTTAGTGTTCAGTGTCAGCATCCCAGTAAAGGAAGGTAGGTATCATCAGTGAGATTTGTGGAAATTTCATTATAGGAGTGCCTGAAAACTGAGCAATTTCCTGTTTTCTTGCAGTGATTTCACTATCCTGATAGAAAGGATAACTAACCTAAGCAAAAAGAAAAAAAGTATGTTAAACCCCATGTCTGTTAAACAGTCCCAAAATGGAAAGGTGGTGCTGTGTTTTAAGTGTCCTCTTGTTATTGAAATCTCATCTTAAAATTGAAAATATATACCAAAAAAAGATTAAAACATTCCATAAGACATAGATTAGAACATACCATTAGAACACTTAATGGTATTTTTAGTAAAATGTTAAACTGCTTTGAAACGTTGTGGGCAGCTGTTCTGGTACTTTCTGTACCTAGATAAGGCACAGATAAATGGAGTAATAAAATGTGCCTTATGGCAGCCTAAAAATTTATAAATGGCTTATTAAAATCTTGTTGGGGGGCCAAAATGGTTATTGATACTCAAATGAGTTTTGCTCAAAAATTTGTAATATTTCTTCATGGTCCAACCTGTGTTGATAGGATGATATCTACTTAATAGGAAACAGATGGAATCATGCATGTATGTGATAAGAAACATTAATTTAGGCATACTTTCTTCTGTAGAAAGTGTTTTAAAAATAAAGTGTTTTAGAAAGAAAATTTCTCAGTGTGAGAAATAACTATGATTTGCCCTTATATAAGGTCCCTTCCTTGCTAACAAAATTATTTTTAAAGGTGAAAATAGTTACTTAATATATTGCAATTGAAAACAGAAAGTAGGATATAGAATACCAGCTAATTCCAAGTCAAATTAATTTCCAGTCCCTCACTTTAAACCCACATTCTGCCTATGAAAATAGAGAATTCAGTAGTTTTTGAACAATTTGATGGAAAAATGCCAGGATTGAAAAGAAACACTGAGAAGAGACTTTGAAACCTGAAGATAAATGAAAAAAATGCACTAAATAGGTAGCAGAAAAAAATCAAGTTTTCATCTGTCTGTACTCATAATCAGAGATCAAATGTCAACAACTTCTGATACCTTCAGCTTCCGGTAAAGTCAGTGCCAAGTTTCTTTTAATTGCACTGCAGCACTACAAACAGGACCTTCCAATTTTGGTGGTGAACTTCTGGAAATACAGGTTTTATCGCTAAGCAGATAATTTTAAAGTCAACTAAAGTTAAACCTCTGAGAGGGTTGGAAGTTGAATGAGTGCACAGCAGGAAACAAAATTACAGAGACTGAGAAGAATCTGAAGTAATAAAGAAATAATGTAGGGTCTTTATTAAGTCCCTAAAGATGTTTAAAAGAAGGGAGGAAAAGATCAGAAAGATGACAGGAAGTCCAAAGAAACCACTGTATGTCATGCAATAAAACAGAGTTGAGCTGAAACTTCTAAGAGTTAAATGTATGAGACAGGAGAATAACACCAGGAAATATACATAAAGGAGAAAAGATAACCTGTCAAACAGATCAAACGTTAATTTACCTCTGAGTGACATACTTTATGCTATTTGGAAAAAAACCCACTTCCCTACATTCACTAGAAGACAGAGAATAAATCTGCCTATTTGCTCAAATGCATGCCTGCTTTGGCCTTAGTTGTATCCTCAGGCATCTCAGCCTTGCTAATTCTGCTGAAAATATTTTTCACTACTCAAGCAAGGCTGTCATTTCTATCCCCCTGCCAGCTGGCCCTCTGCTGATATATTGAAATAACCTGTCATCTGAATGACAGCTGGCAGTAAGAGGACTTCTGGTGATAGAGTTGATTACTAAGCCTCATTGACAGAAATAGGTGTTTTTGCTCAGTCTTTCTTCAGCCTTCCTTCCAGGCAGAAGAATAAAGATAAATACTCCCTGACAGACTTTGAGTTTAATGAGAATACTCAGCCATGTGGATTTATTTTTTTCTCTTCTTTTCTCCTCTCTCTCTATTTTAATTGGTATGATTCTTGGCCACAGTTTCCAAATGCTTTAAAGGTGATTCCTTTCTCTGAAGCTGTTCTTATCCTATAATATATTTACACGCTATACTGTATGTTACTATAATACAGTTAAAGTTACTTGGATTTTTTTCCTTTGTCTCTGAAGCATAGAGACAGAGCCTGAACTGATATTATTTTATTCTTTCAGATGAAAACAAATGTTTCATTATTCAGACTATAATACTGGGTATATTCACAGCCTTTAAAGGCAAGAAGTGACAGTAGAAGATAAAAGGAAATTATATACTCTCTGCCACTAAAAGATGCTCTCAAAAACATGCAAGTAGAGAGCATATTAAGAGGGATATGGCTGCAATTATCAGTGGAACTTAAGACACTCTTTTCAATGACTTCAGCAGCTGATCGTAGATAAATAAATCTTCAGATACACAGATAATAATAATAATTTGAAACTCAGCAAAGCTGTGTGTTCTCTTGGCTACATGTCATACTGGCAAGCATTGCATAAAAAAAATGAAACAAAAACTGGTGTATAATTTTCAGGACTTTCTTCTTCTAAAGAAATGTCCAATACATTTCTTTTTAAAACTATTTCTCCTTCTATCACATTCTTCTGCTTAAAAAAAAAAATTGATTCTTTCTTTTAACAGTACTAGATTTCTTAAAAACCTTTCTAAAACTAAAGTGTTCAAGGAAATTCATTGAAATGAGGCAGGAGTGAGAGACCACTGTACCCTTTAAATCAGGGTGGTGAGGGAATCAGACCACAGATAGCAAGGACCATGCTGCAGTGCAGAGGATAAACAGTTCTTAAGAAGGCTTAACTCCAAGGAAGCCTTTGTGGCATCAGATAAAGTGAAGTGAAATGTCTATTTTCAGACAGCACATACTTGTGAAGACTGAAATTTTCTCAGTTTTTTTTTTTTTAATGAAAATAAAAAGTTTGGACACATATAATGAGTTAATATTTTTAAGATCTTGGATGTTTTTCTGGGTATTCAATACAATGCAATCATAGAGCAGAAGGAGAGATGACAATTTGTTACAATGCTCCTACTAACAGCTTTTGGGTTTGGTAATAACAGCTAAACCCAAAATACCAAAGGTTTCCCAGAACCATCAGACTTACTTAAAAAAACAGTGTTATTTCTCACCATCTCTCTCATATAAAATTACTTCAGATGCTTGATGACTTGAAGGGGTGTATATTTGATGGTGCCATCATTACTTTTAAAGAGGCATTTGAAACTCTAAGTCAGGACCAGTCTTTAATTAATTTTAATCACAGAACTAAATGCGAATAAAAAATTTATATTCACAACACCAGTGCACTTATATGGTGTAAAAATCCTTAGTATCAGACTTTTATTATAAAATCACAGAATCATAGAATGGTGTAGATGGGAAGGGAGACTAAAGATAATCTAGGTCCAACCCTCACTGACATGGGCAGGAACACCCCCCACTAGACCATGCTGACCAATAAATGTGGCAGGAACAGGAATCCAGAAGAGAGGATATATGGTTAGAGAAGTCTTGGTCTTGTGAGAATGCATTAAATCATGTTACAGCGTTTTGCAAGTCACTTTGCCTTGTTCTGATTCCCCACATAAGGGTAACATCACTTACGTAGCAGCCTTATGGGGGTGTAATGAATATAAATTAAATCTTGCTTTTAAAGTATTCTGATAAATTATCATTACTGTGTTAGTTATCATGAGGATAATCAAAACTGGGTGCGCAAAATTCTACAGCACATTGTCAATGATGTGAGAAAAGACAGGATGAAATTTGTCATTGGATTCTTAACTTCATCCACCCTTGTCAGACTTTGCAAGAAGACTCAGGATAACGTGTGATATTTCTTATCTAGACATACCAAGCTGAATAAGGGACAGATTGTCAGCCTAATATATGTATCACAGTGGCCCCAGGGCAGAGCAAATCTTTATGGTCAATTTATGAATGCCTGAAAGGTTTAGCTAGGAATAGAATAATGCAAACTGGCAACCTTAACTGTATTGTAATTTCCCAGTTTAAAATCTTCCTTGTTAGAATGAATCAGTTTGGCAGTGGTAGCACAGAATTGATTGTATTCTTAAACGCTCAGAATAGTCATCACTTTTGCAGTTAACACTGAATGAACTTTTAATGCATTTATTCTAATAGTTCATTTCAATAAGTACTTGTATTGAATGAACAACGGATCTGTATTGTCTCCAGTCACCCCCAGGGAATGTTAGACCTGGATCTGTGGTCCAGCTTTAAATTAACAAGCTTGTGCACACACATAGCCACTACAAGAAATAACCTGAATGGGTTTATGTTTAAGAGTCTCAAAGAAATAATTCAGCATAAGAAAATAATTGTAAGTGAATTTAATGATCAATGACATGTAATTCAAAGTAATGTATTTATGTCACTTAGTAGATTGTTCCAGCAGAAAAAACAAATAATGGCTACAGTGTTTCAGATACACAGTGTTTCTGTCTTATCAGAGCACGAATTTGCTTAAAAAATGAAAAGCTGTTCTATTAGGTCGATGTATCTTTCGTCTTTGTCAATACTATATAAATAGTATTTACTTTTTTTCATTATGATGTTTTATATGGAAGCCATCATTTTACAGGTTATAACAAAGGTATTAAGCTTCCTGAAATTAACATTGGGAAAAAAATTAAATCAAACCCATTAGTATCCTGTAGTCTTTCCTGTTGGGAGAGGAGGCTGTGGGCAAAGCTGTTGATACCTAACTGAGAATGAAGGCAAATAGCAACTAGAAAATTGCTGGATAGTTCTCTCTCCTTCAATATATTCTCACATTGGCCACACCGTGGAGCTACAGTTAAATGAGTCAGAAACTTTGAAGCACCCTACCAGATCCACTGAAGCAGCAAACATATAATTGAGACAAAGCATTAGTTAATCTGAAGTGTGTGCAAATGCATTTTAATTTTATTCTGATTTTTTCCCCTTAAAAATAATATGCTAATAGGAAGGCCTTCTACTTTTTTCAAGACTGAGATAAAATATTCTCTGGAAAAATAAGATACATTTCAACTTTCCTCCTTGTTCGTGCAGCTATAGCTTGAAATTAAGGCACATTACCATAATGGAGTAATGGAGTACCATAAGAAATGTCCCTTATTGCCATCAGTCTATGTCTAGAGAAAGAGAATTAACAGTGCCTTAATTGCTATAGTTACTGAAAATGCAGTTACTCTTCTTACTCATTCAGTCATGTTTTTTAAGAGGTTTTAGTAAATCTTTGTAGATAATGTCTTAAATGGTCTTCCAGGTTTGTTTGCCCTTTCTTGTTATCTTTACTGCTTTTCAGTGTATGTGCATTACTGATTTTCATAGGGTATACTGAAGATCTTTAAACAACTTTCAATAAACTTTCAAGAAAATAAGCAACTTCAATAAATTTTCAATAAAGAAGCCAGTCAACCTGAGAGGCCCTAGCTCAGTGTCCAGATCACTGAAGGAGAAATACCTGTCTTTAAAGAAATGCTGGGTGTTTGTTTTCAGAAGATGCTGGGGTTTGGTCTAGGGGTGAATAAATGATTCTGACTTATCAGACAACTTTCTGAAGTGTTTTCCTTGAGAAGGCCCTTCTCCCCAGTCTGACTGCTTCACAGTAGCCTATTGTGTAAGCAAGTCCAGTTTGACTTGAAATGGATGGTTTTGTAAAGATCCAAAAGTATTCAGATTATATGTTTTCTGCTGAAATAAAGAACTTGGAATTTGTGTTTGGTTTTTGGTTTTTTTTTTTTTTTTTTTAATTTGCTTGGGTCTTTTTCCTCACTCATAGGGCCTCATAGCTACTTTTTTTTCCTTTTTTTTGTTTTTTTTTTTCCTCTGTCTACTTTTTCAAGTATCAGAAGTGAGCAAAGTGGTTAAAATTAGTGAAAACAAAGGGGGGAGCTCTTGCTGCACTGGCAGGTGCTGCAGAGACACTGCTGCAGGAAGGTTTCTGCTTCTTGTTTAAGCCAAATATCAGAAGGGGAGATTTCCTAAAGGGCTTTGGAGTGATCCTCTGGCTGCTTCTCCTCTAACCCTTGCCTTGCCCATGCCACTACAGGTGAAGTTACTAAAAGATTTGTGCTTGTAGCAAGATTTTAGAGCAAATGCCATGCAGGAATTATTTTTCCTCCTTTGGAGTCTTTCCTGTATCTGCAACTTTGTAAATATTGTATAAAATATACATACATACATAGAATTGAAAGCATTGGATGTTATGTTATTTGTGATTTGTCATTTTCTTTTTTGGTACATGATATTAATATCAGAAAGCTTGACTCATGTTTGAGTATAGCTTTTTCTATACAAAACTTAACATGTAAAATACATCATTTGTTTCTTAAGCATATTTGTCGTGATTGTTAGGTTAATATACTAAAAATTTTAAACTCTCAATAATTTAAAAATGGTCATGACAAAGCAATCTACAGGTACATGGAAATTCATATAATTTTAGCATATTTTTTTCTGAGCAGTACAAGGAAATTTTAAATGTACAACACAGTACATATCCAAGTATGGTACATAATTCCCTTTTGGTCTGCAGACTGAAAATATAGCTCTCTTTTTAGAGGCTAGACTATGGAACAGCTAAATATTTGCAGTTCAAGAGGCATTTACACTGCAGGAACACAGAATGCCATCTGTGTTTGTATGTTTACTCTTTGGTCTTGACAGATTATTAAATGTTTAATGTTAGAGGTATTTCTTCAGTCCTTAGGAAAAAAAAATCACTTTCCCTCCTCTGCTATTTTCTTTAATAGAAACAATCTCCTGCGTATTGGGAAAGACTTTTTCCTCTTAAATTACATATATAGTATTTTTAACCTTCATTTTCAGTTATCTCCAGAAAAAGGCCTTCTGTTTTGTTGCTGTTATTGGTGGTGTTTTTCTTTTTACTTAGGTGCTTCTGTTATGATTCCACTGACAGCTCTGTCACTTTCTGCAGCTCCAAGAAGAGCCTTGTGTCTTTGAAATTGTCATTACCTTTTGTTTGGCTGCCAAGATTTCTGCCACTGTAGTCTTGTGATGCAATAGCAGTACCTCATCCTGCCAGCCCAGAGATGCGAGATTATGGGGAGTGAAATTCCAGAATGGAGAAAAGGCATCAACATCCTTATTATTTAGATATATTTTCGCTGTCTGATAGGCTGCAGGGGCTTCTGGTAGAGCAAGGACTCAGCCTACTGCTGGCACAGAGTTAGCCAAGAAAAAAATCTACCCCAAAGCACTCTGGATTTAGCAGTCTTCTTCAGCAGGTTGGAACCAAAGGTGAAAGGAAGGAAAAAAGGGAAGGACTGTTGCCACCTTATAATGGCAATAGTCTCTGTATGTTGCATTGAATCAGATACATATTTAATGCGTTCTTGAAATGGATGGATTAGAAACACCAATATTGTTATAGACATCTATACCTGTCTTACATACAAGGACTGTTTTAACTGAAGAACAGACGACTGAGAGGGAATCTTGCCGATCTTAAATACGTTAAAGTTGGGCAAGAGTGTGGGACCAGACTCTTTTCAGTGGTCCCCAGCAACAGGACAAGGGGCAGCAGGCATAAACTGAAACACACTTTCATCTGAACGTGACAAAAAATTTCTTTGCTTCAAGGGTGACAGCTGGAACCAGCTGCCCATTGAGGTTCTGGAGTTTCCTTCCCTGGAGATAATCAAAATCTGTCAGGATGTTACCCTGTGCAACCTGCTCTAGGTGACCCTGCTCTAGCAGGGGGATTGAACTGGATGATCTCCAGCCTTTCCTTCTAAATCTAACCTTTCTGTGATTCTGTGACGTGACTGCAACTCCCTGTCCAATGTAAATGTTTGCATGCATACTGAACTGATTTAAAACTAGGTGTGGAGTCCAGGACACATTGGACTGACAGGAACCTGGGTGAATAGTCAGGCTTCTGTCTGCAAAAACACCCCCACTACAGCCAAATTCCTGTCAGGATTTCAGTCATCTGAGTACAGACAAGCTGTGGACATGTCTGTGGTTACACTAAGTGGTACCATTATCTTAGATAGTTATTTGTTAAAAAGCATCACGTGGAGGTGATGCACCCCCCACTTACTGCTGTTAAACATGGCTTGCTTCAGAGTACTTTGTCATTCAGGGGGAATGCAGCCACTGTTTTGAGGAGGGTTCTGTCCATTCTTGCAGAGCTGAGAGAATGATGTGTGCAGCCCTAGTGCTTTTATCTGTATGTTGTAAGAAATAATGATGTTGGTAATAATTGCCTTTCATATGGCCTATGCAGTGGTAACTCAGGGAAATTACTCTTATCCTTAATAAGTTAAGGATACTACTACTAAGTTCACTTTTATTTTTCTGGTTTTTAAAGCTTGTTAAGTTTTACGTTAGAAGGTGTTCTCCCATAAATTGCCAGTCCAGGATTTGTGTATCTCCCCTTTTAAAACACAAGAAAAAGAAGGTACAAACCACAGCTGATCAAGCCAGCAGCTTTTTGCTTCCCTTCCAGCCAGATGATACTCAGTAGCAGTGGACCAACTTAAAAAAATTCCCACTGCATCCCTTTCTTTTCCTATAGAAATTCCACCCAGTGTAGACTAGATAGACTGTGCAACTTTTATGAAATATTATGGAGTGTGTTAGATCCAGAAATAAAGGATAATTTCAAAGGGAAGGAGTTCCCATGTGTGAAGCTGCCTTGGCAGCCATTTCTTTTACATATACAGGAATTCCTTTACACCCATTGCTCATCGTAGCTGTGCTGCTTAAATTGAGGAGAAGAACAGTCTGCAAAGTGAGTTGCAAGACATCAGTGAATTTATAGATCTAAAATAAAATTATATACTCTGACAAGAGTCTGGATATTTTATGTCTAAATATTCTTATAGAAGCTGACATGTCCTTCGACTGCTTATAGTTTTCTTTTTTATTTATTCACTTTGATTTCTCATTTGTTATTTAAAATTCAGAAGCAAAGAAGTTTAAATGATTGTTGTGTGCTGTACCAGTTAGTTCCCCATCCAGAAATGACACTTCTATAAATAGAAGTTCCCCATTAGAATGAACTGAGCTGGTATCCATTCCCAAAAGTTCTGCTTTCCTTTTGACAGTTTCCAGTGGGGTCTGACAGCAGAAGGTGGCTTAAGCAAAACAATTTTTTGAAGTTTTTCACTAGGGTTTCTGTGAAATAAGGAGTGTCTGGCCGATCAGAACTTCTGGTCATATGAGCAACCATTTAAATATGTTTGTATATGTGTATGTGTACATATTTATTTTTATATGTGCATATAACATAACTAATCCTCAGGAATGTATCAGGGCATTGGAAAAATAACATCTGTCCTGTTAGGTTATTAGAACAGTCCGTGGAAGTGTTTTGATTTATATCAACTGGCACTTCCCCAAGCAATTCCCAGGCATAATTTGGGAGTTTGAAGGTTCTAGGCACTGTTCCCAATAAGCAATATGCTGCAATCACCCTGTTTTGAAAGCTGGGAGATCTCACAAGCATAGGCAAGGGCTGCTTCACACCTGTTTATCTTGGTGTCAGGAAATGTTCACAGCACACAAATGTCAATTTAATATAATGCAGATAGATCACATATACCAGAGAATGAATTGAAATATTCAGGCTCTCTGTGTGTTGGACACTCACCACTTCAAAGTAATTATTTTTTCTTCAATTTTCCATTTCCCAAACTCACACTGTCTTTACTGGAGAGTTTAGGGTTCAGTTTGCTCATTTTTTCATTAAAGCAAATGATTATAGTGTATAGTAAATTGAATACACCTAAATAGATGCATTCTGAATGAGGTTCTAAACTGAGATGTGGCAACACCATGTGGTAACAGCATCTGTGGTGTCAGTATTAGAGAACTCAAAATCTTTTTTGTCTTTTTATTAGTGATACAGGGAATACAGTTCATGATAACAAACTGATGTTGCATGTTTAACATAATGAGCTCCTTTTCTGAAGTTTTCAACTCATCTCTTCACCTTCTGAGCTATATCTATAAAAGCAAAGTAACTGTCCACATCTGTACTTTGCTGGAAAATGCCATGATTGCTATCCTATGGCAGGTTCCTGGTCATTCTTTGGGAATGATCAGGCAAGGGAGTAAGAGGATTGACAAAGTGCCCTTTTGTCTTATTAACCTTGTCAACTTTTGCAATTCAGACAAATACCAAACTACACTTGAGAACTTACAAGTGTTGGTGGCTTGTGCAGTCAGCCAAGTGTTGTTAGGTGGTCATTTATCCATTAACTGATTTGCTTCCCAAAGTTTCAATAAGAGAAAGACAATATTATTGCACTCAACAAATGGAAAATAAAAACAATTAGAAATGAAAAATTTTTTCTGAAACTATTGAGCTGTGATGCACGTGCCAACATATTTCTGGAATTTAAAAAAATGTTTAAAGGAATGCACATGGTCTGTATGTGTGCCTGGTGTATCAGTTCTCTTGTCCAATTACAAAATGCTCCACCCTCCATCCAGATATTAAGCTCCAGTCTAACTCTCATGCTTGAGCCTCGAATTCTTTGTTTTCACCCTTGGAATTCAGTTTTACTGGATGTAGTGTGCCATGGTGTTATGACCTACCCCCAAAGGTGAGGGTAACTGAGGCTCCTCTTGGTAGATCCCTTGGGATGAATAAGGGTAAAACGATCCTGAATTATGTCTGTGTATATATACACACACACACATATATATATATATAGCACTACTCCAGCTCCAAAGGGTCTTCTTCTTATCAACCTTTTCCCTTACCTGGCTAAAAACCCAGGTTGCTGCAAAATGAAGGTTGGTTTGCTGTGGCCATCCTGTGGTGGCAGGAGGGCAGCCCCTCTGCGCCTGGGCTGTTCTTGTGCACATCTGAGGTTTTGCTACCACCAGCCCAGAAACTCTTCTTCCCTTTGGTTGAGAGGTATAAACCTGCCCTCTGCAAAGCACCCTCTGCTTTTGTAAATGGCTGATTGTTTGAGCCATTAATCTTTAACATTTCAGTTGCTCACACATGGGTGCTCAGTGCAAACTGTGCAATAGATGTGTACAACTGAACCTTACATTTCTTGTTCTATTCATTAATCTGATATTGAGTTTCAACTTCAGTTTCCTGGAGGTTTTTTCCCCCTTGAATACTTTCTTCCCCATATTTAATAGATTATATAGATTATTTGTAATTTCCCATAAACTTTATGCTGCAGTGACCTCTCTATCTAGCTGAGATGGCTTCAGTTTAGTAATAACCAGGTAGACTTTTCCTTCTTTTGCTGCATCTGCATTTGTAATAGCTCCTGACTCCAAACAATATTACAATGTTACAAATGTTACAAAAATTGGTCACCCTCTGGATGACCAATTCTCCTAATCTGTTTTTTGGGGACCAAACAGTTAGCCCTTCCTCTGTCTGTTTAGTGGTTATTTCCATATCTAGGTTGAGGTCTTCAGTACAGAAGAAACCCAGATGTTACAACAAGTCTGAAACAGCCAAAATATACAGACCAAAATACATTAAATTCATGATAACCTGTTTTCAGTCTCTTACTCACAATCCAAAAGACAGGCTGCTCATATTTTGCTTCAGTTTTTCAATTGTTAAATATTTGGGTGACTTTTGTTTTGATAGCAGTTACAGTGGAACTTTTGCATTGGAATTATCTGTTCATAGTACCTAGGCCATAAGAATTTTCCTGGTGGTATTGAGATATATCATCATCTAAATAACTCCAGGCAAATATACTTTTGCATTTTTATTGCAATGGAACTTAAACAGAGGTTCAAATTGAAATTTCTCTTTAAAGTTCAGATCTTCAAGATCTCCAAGATAATGCAAAGTGATTTCTCTGGCTAGCAGGTGAACCCCCCAGACAGAGTCAGCATCATGGTGTCACCATTTGGGTCTCTACTTGCTGTGAGTGAGATCCTAACTCCTCAGCTCGGTCAAGGTAGCCCTTCTGCATTTTTGGAAAAAAAGCTTTGGCTTTGGAGCTACTTTGGGAAGTCAACATAAGAAGCCTAGGGTTGAAGCAGGTGACGTGGATCAACCTTTTTTGTCAGCAGCAACTGTGCTGTATTATTCCTTTCATAAACTTAGTAGGTTCTATTTAAAGTTGATTAGTCCTTATTCCTGTTTCTTATGTTTGGGTTTTACTAATGGTTAATAGTACCTTCATTTGCATTCATTTATTTTTTTTTTATTATTCAGTTTATCTTTTCCTTTTATTTAAGTAATTTTCTTTTTCTAAAGACAGAACTGTAGTATCCTGTTATAGTTTATACAAGTATTTACTCCTTTCACCTTAGATTGTTGCTGAGATTTAAAAAACAGAATCTTTCTTGGCGTGTATTTCTATCTGGTGGTATTAATCCTCACTTCATCATCTTCCAGCTATACCCAGTGTTCTGATGACTGGCATTCATATTTCCAAACTTTGGCACTGTACACATTTTTTTCCACACAAAGACTTTTCATAATGATATTTTTTTTCTTCCTGTCTACTCAGTTTTTCTTTCTCCTTGTCTAATTTTCTTGTCCTCAATTAATGCGTTATGATTTTTCTTCTATTTTTCAGATGAGTTCTCAGCTTCATGCATCTTAAATGCAAGAATATTTTCAATTTCAATATTCTCTATTCTTTATTTCCTTTATTTCTTTTGCTTCCTCCGTATTTTTCTAAAATTTTAAAAAAATTATTTTATTTTATTACCACCTTCACAGGAGTGATGGTTTGCTTCTCTTGTGTTTCATGTTAACTCCATTTTGGTTAATACCATTCTTCCTAATAGTACACATACATGTGTTTAAATACATAATTTCTGCATCTAGGCAAACAGTTACTGAACTTTTATACTTACCAGGGTTGCACCAAGTAGTGGTGTCAAACACAGGATCTATCTCTTACCTGTTGGAGGTATCTGACATCATGGAAAGTTCAACCTGGCTTTAGATGTTCCTAAAATTTCAGTAGAAATCTTCTAGTCAAAGTGTTGGCTCAGTTCTTGATTGTTCTTACTATTCTCTTCATGTAAAAGAAAAATTTAATTAAACACATATTTTTTTCTTTTTTATCTTTTCATATGTCTGCAATGCAAAATATCTAAAAATTAGAGTCTATGTAGAATTTTCCTTTCTTTGTAAGCTACAAAGCTGGCATCTTATCAAAGTATGTGTATGTGGATTTCTGCTTTGAGAAGGAGCTAGCTGTATTCTTACTGTTAAACCCAACCCAGAATGAGACAAAGTATTTAATGAAATCAGGGTAGTCCAAGTGATTAGGGTTTTAAAGTTTTTGTTCTTCTAGTTTTTTAACCTCCTGGTATTAGCACTTGATGTAGAAATCTGGAGTCCTGCTTAATGTGTGCTTTCCTGCTACAGGTTCTCACAGTAATGCCTGTCTGCTCGGTAGATGACTCTACAGATGTCCTGTAGAGTTGCCTGGCTAGAAGTGCAGGAATAGGACTTTGCCTTTCCCTTCCTTGAACATCAAGGGATTCCTGCTGTCCCATTTCTCCAGGGGATGCCTCTGAATTGCAGCCCAGTTCCAGCCTGTTGATTGCTCTTCCACAATTTGGCATCACCCACTAACTTGACGAAAGTGTGTTTTCTTCTTTTGTAAAGGTCATTAATAAAGCCATTAAACAGTATCAGCCCCAACTCTGACTCCACTGAAGTGGTTTTCAATTAAATGTTGTTCTACTGATCCCAACTCACTAAAACTAGTGATCCAGCCAATTTTACAACTACTTTACAGACCATTTACCCACAATATATCTCATCAGCTTGGCTGTAAGAATATTATGCCAGGCCATTTCAGAGTCTTTGCTGAAGTAGGTTGTACACTTTGTTCTCCCCTCACCCACAGAGCTGCCGTGCTAGGTGATGACCCCAGGAGGGTCAGGCACTTCACCTTCCCTGTACCTGTGCTGCCTGTTCTCAGGGCTGCTTTCTTTTCCCCTCTTTCTACCCATTCAGAAAAAAAAGGCTGTGAGTACAATGAACATGAAAATCTTTGAAAGCACATCATGATGCATGATAAAGACTGTTAACTTTATTTACATGAATTTATTTAAGAGCATACAATCTCAGAGCAGGGAGAACACCGTAGTTACATTCATCCCTTCAGGTTTCTGATAATCTCAAAACATCCTTCTCTCATCAGACCTTGTACAGGAGGCAGTACATTTTCAATGCCAATTCCAATAGAAATGCAAATAGAGCATAGCTGTTGGAAATGAACTAGTAACTACATCTGGATTCAGGATGATATTTGCAGAAATAGAGAGTTGCAGTTTTTGCACTACAAAGTATATCTTGGACAAAATTTTAGTGACAGGTGAGGTAGTGGAATTCCCTAGGAGATGTAATGAAAGCAAAGAGAAAGGGGGGAAAAAAAGGCCACAAGCCAAAATCCAAATCACATTGGACTGCACTTGTTTAATCCCAAATCAAGAAAAGGGAGTAGAAGACAAACCTCCCAAAGGTTTGGATGACCTGTGAATGTAAAAGCAATGCAGGGCTGTGCCTAACTGTAGGAATTACATCTCTAGTATTTTCCTGGAATTTCTCAGGAAAAACCGTAGCAGAACAGTTTATCTCTTCTAAGAATTTGGTAAGTCTGTCCAAATCAAACAAAATATATCAACTGGGCACAAGGGAACAGTTTGTCTTGTGCAGCAAAATTTGAAGAAATAATTTGGTTTGCAGAGGAAGGGGTGGTGTGTGTGGAGGGAGTGTGTATGTATGTATGTGTGTGGTGTGATGATGGTATTATAAGAAAAAGAAAAACTGTTTCAGGGCCTAATTCAGTTTCTGCCAAACTGGTGAGAGCCTTTTATTTGATCTCAGTCACAGAGGAACTCATCTCCAGTGGTTAAACTTCTAGTATTCCAGTCTTAGTCAGTGAAATAAACATATTAATTAATATACAGGAGATAACCTTCATAGATTGAATTGGATATATTTAGGAATGCTTTTGCTCATGTCTGTAGATGGCATCAGTGTACTATATGCAAGGGAAAAATATTTAATTGCAATGATAAATCTTTCTTTCCTGTCTTCTGTTACCAAGTAATCAACCTGGACAGTTGAGCAAGTGCTTTAACATCCAGGATAGCAATCTTCTGAAATAGAATACAAGGTAAGAGGAAAAACAGTGCATTCTTTCTTTTGTTACAGATAAGCAGGAACTCTCTCCATATTGTTGGAGTCAGCATTTTTCATATCCATTGTCTAGCAGACACTCAGAGAAACATTCAAGTTCAACATTTATTGATTTTTCTCCTGTTGGGTTATAATAGAAAATTCTTCCTGGACTCTGATTTACAAAAGCAGAAGATAGACTTGATGCTCTAAACCAGGATATATGTAAACATGTTTGCAGAGTCTAAGGAGAGAAGAAAAGCTGTTTGTGCTCTTTCTACCCTCCCAAAAGTAAATATTTTTACAATAAGTAAAATATTAGTGAAGAATATTTTTAAATGAAGCTTTTAACAGTAGAGATTATGCTGAGGTAAAGCCTATATTGCCTGCCCCTAAGCAGGTTCCAGGCATCAATCTTTTTGAGCAGCAGTTGAGAAATCTGCTCAGCAGCACGGAGTATATTTCACCATCAAGTGGGAACTAGTGACCTGTCAGGATCTGCACTTTTGACCTGCAGTGCAACAAAGAAAAGATTTTCAAGCTTTATACTAGGCTGAAACATGACACTTAACCTCTTAAGGGCATTGAACACAGGACCTATAAAATTGTGACTTAAAAAAGTATACACAAATGTGCAGCTTATCTTAAAGAAATCTCACAGTATGGAAACCATGGGATGGACAAACTAGTTTTTCTTAAGCAGAGGACAGAAACTGCAAATTGCTGGAATAAATAATCAGTCTTTTTATATTAATTAGATTATTTGGAAAGTCTTATGAAATCCTGTAATATTTTCAGAGCTGGGTCCACAATATTGTCATCGAAGTGTTCAAGGCCAGATTGGATGGGGCTTTGAGCAACCTGGTGTAGTGGAAGGTGACCCTGCCCATGGCAGGGGTGATGGAACTAGGGGATCTTTAAGGTCCCTTCCAACCCAAATCTTTCTGTGATTCAGTGACAGCCAAGATGACTGGGATCCCTGTATGGTCTCAGCTGCATAAAGAGGATGTATTTTACTAAATCTTTTAAAGATATTCAGTAAATCCATTGCCATATTTAGGATTAATTCTAAGAGTAGATATCTGTAATTGTGCTGAACTCTTATGTTTAGGCAGCTTAAACAAACCCCAACTAGCCAGATATAATTACACAGACCTAGAAAAGGTCTTCTGAACCTCAGCTGTGCTCTGCTATCAAAAGGAAAATCACACTTCTGCATGTTTAGTAATCTTTGTGCTGCAAGTAGTTTCGCTGTGTAATCTCTTCACTCTCTTGAAAAGCTATTTTCTTCATTTCCTCATTCAAGTTATTTTCAGGAATATGTCTTGGCATATCAAAGTATGCAAAAATGCAGTATTACTGATGCACATTTCAGTGATAAGAAACACTGATAGTTTTGTTGTTTTGCTGTCTCCCATGCCTTCAGCTTTTATTTCCTCAGCTTTTTAAAAGATTAAATTAATTTCCTTTGCAGACATGAACTTCATTATCACTTTTCAGTAATAAATACTCAATGTTGTATCATCACTTAGTTCTAAACATGAACTTAGTTTATGTGGCTTCAGTCATTCTTAGTAGGTTAAGGTGACATTTTTTGCTCTTTCAGGTGGTTATTTTTAAAATAGTTCCCTCAAGTAGTAAAGCCATAACCTTTCCTGGGTTTACCTATTCTAAGTGACCTAGGTTGTGTCCATGCCTTTTTCTATACAAGAACAACATTTTTTAGTGCCAGATTTTCCTATTTATACTTTAATACAGCTTTTACCACTCTGAAATGTCTAAATATCCAGGGCAACTTTATTCTACTCTTCCTTTTGCCTTACCTAGCAGTTAAAATAAATTACTATAATTTTACAGTACAGGATAAATTAATTCTAAATAGTCAGCATTTGCTCAATGAGTTGAGGCAGTGCAGACTTCATTTTTGTGGGTTTTTTCCACTGTACCTTGAAGATGCTTTAGATTTTTCAATCTAAATATTACACCACTTTCTCTTGAGTTCTGTAAATACACCTGCTGGGTGTAGTATCAACAAATGCCCAGTGATTTATAGAGAACACCAGCTATTTTATATAAATTTATAATAAGCAATTTCAGGACAGAGATTGCTGTGATTTTAAAAAAAAATCCCCATATGATATCTGTGTACACTCTAGCATAATGGAAACCACCAGAGTATTCCAGTCACAAGTTTCAGAGTATTAGAAGGAAAAAATTGCAAAATGTGGGTTTATTTCTTTTCCATTCTGCTTTTACATTTTGTCACAGTCTTAACCTGCTTGAACTACAAAATGCTGTTGTCCAGGAACTTGATTTTTTCAATACACCCAGGATTTTAAGAATGTCACTGCTTCAGAGAAAGAGGGTCTTCAGTCACACCTGCCATCCTGCAAAGCTCATAGGGGATTTATCAGTACATCCACATTTTCCATGGAGCACTTTCTCAGCTTTCTCTTTAGCTTTACTCAAATCATATTCTACATCTCTGTATCCTCAGATAGAGGGCTGTTTTCACAGGAAAGTAGCCAAGGTAATAGATTTTATTTTCCTTGCTAATAAAGAGTGTGGAATACACTCAACACAACAAGCTGGGTTAGTTAATGCCTTGGTTTAACCCCAGCCAGCACCCATACCCCATGCAGCCACTTGCTCACTCCCCCACCAGCAGGAGCGAGGAGAGGATAGGAAGAGTAAAAACTGGACAGCTCATGGTTGAGGTAAAGAGGGTTTCATGGGGAAAGCAAAAGCCACTCACGCAAGCAAAGCAAAACCAAGGAATCAATTCACTGCTTCCCATGGGCAGGGGGCATGTTCAGCCATTCCAGGAGAGAACGGCCCTACTTAATGGTGACTTGGGAAGACAAACACCATCACATCAAATGTCCCCTTCTTCCTTCTCCTTCCTTCTGTTTTATATGCGGAATACGATGTCACATGGTCTGGAATGTTCCTCTGGTCAGTTTGTGTTGCCTGTCCTGGCTGTGTCTCTTCCCAGCTTCTCATGCATCCCCAGCTTCCTTGCCAGCATGGCAGACAAAAAGATGCTGTCTCTGTGTAAGCACTGCTCAGCAATAATGAAAACATCTCTACAACCCTGTGTTCAGCACAAATCCAACACATAGCCCTGTACAAAACACAGCCATGGTGAAGAAAACTATCTCAGCACAAACCAGCACAGCCAAGTAGAAAGAATTTGCACAGCCAAGTAAAGAGCATTTGCTGTAACTGGACTTGGTTCCCATTTGGTGTAAAGTGGCAGTGTGGGTTTACAACATCACAGAGAATGCCCCGGGTACTGTCAAATTCTCTCAAATGTACTTCCAGATATCTAGTGACCCAATAAGATTATGAGCATAGCTACTCTAGCTGGGCTCAGTGAGCTGGCTTGTCTAATTTTACCCCAGTCACTCATCCTGCACAGATCATTTTCTTAGACCATCCTTTGGCTTAGTCACTCTTTATCAGTCTTCCTCCTTTGTGTCTGTTCCACTTACTCCATCATATCTCAAATGATGCTTGTATTCATTAGTGCTGATGTTCAATTTTATTGGAAAACTGAATATGCTGATTACAGCAGAATACCAAAATACTTAAATAAAGCATAATTGGTAGGTTGCTTGAAAAAAAACAACACAACACCTGTAAATATGTATGTGGTTGGTCTTCTTCTGTGACCATACCAGTACCTCACTGATGGCAGTATCTGTGCTGCATCCAGATATCCAGATTAAATCCTGTGAGAGAAACCAATGCACCAACTCCATCAAAAAGGAAGCCTGGGGATGTTACCCAGGTAAGCACAACACTGCAGTCAGTTGCTTGAGTGATCTGAATAGCCAGGGCCCTGAATGCACTTGTGTGGGCACATCCTCCTGTAATATCTGTGGGGCTCTAAGAAAGCTTGACTGTTAGATTGAGATGAGTCTCAGAGTGAAAACAGGGAGGATTTGAATTAGGATTTAGGGTGCATGCATCTCATTCACTGCTTAGAACTGCAGCGGTTCTGCTGCTGTCCACTCTCATCCTGGTTCAGAGGATATCAAGGGAAAATGACATTAAATGTTGTTGGTGTCTTCATTGGTCGTGCTTCAAAATCTTCAATGTATTTAGGCTGTTTTCTTTAGCTCTGTCTCCAGCATTTGCTGTATTGCTGACGTGAGTATGTGTGGCTCATAAAAACTATGAGTGGATCTGAAAAGTGAGTAGTGTGACTATTTGAGTCTTTGTCATTAGCAGTGAATAGACTGTCTTGGAATACAGAAAATAGATTTTGTGTTTAAGCAGTTGTCTCAATAAGGCTTTGGGGTGGCTTAAAGTTTTGTCATAGCAACGGCAGGCAGGACAAATCCTATTTTTTCATCTCTTACTATCAAATGACATTTTTTTCTGTTTTCTGACTGGTTTTGCTTTGATATATGGAAATAGGTCAAACGGTATGGAAATAATGCTGAGCAGATGGTGTCACAATGATTTAGTAAAAAAGAAAAATTTCCCATGTTCATGTTTGCACAGCAATATCCGTACTATATAATGGATTTTCCCTCTGCTTCAAGTTGCCATTAAAAAAAACATTTGGGACAGAAGTGACAAAAAAGATCTGGATCAATCTCATGGCACATGTTTCAGCTCTTTCATGCTTTTCCACAGTTTTGAAAATAGAGCCAATGGAAAGCCGCAGTAAAATATAAAAGTATCTAAGTGGATTAAATAGCAAATTTTCTATTGAGAAGCTACTGAGTCTACTACTGTATAAATTTTCAAAGGTCTTCAAGCAGCTTTTTTTAGGCATCCCTGTTCACTTTCCATGCTAAAAGTTATGGTTGTGTGCCACTCTTGGTTTTGCTTGTCTTCTAACTTTGTTTTTACAAAACTTTATGTTCTATCTTTTGCTGTCTTCATTCAATGATCAGGTCTCTAGGGAATGAGGAATATCCACAAATACATGGATGGGTTCTGTGATTAGAAAGGAGACCAAACTTCAGGCCTATCAGCAACCAAAACAGACTTCACAATTTGCATTTGTTTATTTATTTATGTTTGTAGTTTTTTCATATTACTTCTGTAGTTCATGTGATTATTCTTAACACTCAGCATCATCTTCCAAAAATAAATTAATTTTTTCTCTCGGTCTTCAGATGTAGAGCTCAACTGATTTAACGAAACAGAATGAAGTAACAAGAATCAAAAAGGTTTTTCAGGTGCAGTGGAGAGGATTAGATGTATGATGTATTACCAAGCTGTTGGGTTTTTTTCTTGTATGATATCTGCCGAAGGACAACATCAAGTGTAATAAAATCTGTGTTAATGCTAGGTACTGATGAAAAGTTATCTTGTTATATTTTGATCAGAAAAGAAGCTTTATGGTATTCCTATCAGAAATACACTCATCCTTTGAACATCATCCCTGGCATGAACAGCTTTTTAATTTAAGTGGCAGATCAAACTGCACATTTACCAGTGGAAAAGGTTACTGTACATCATATAAATTAAAGGCCACCTAGCAACATCTTTAAAAATGAAGCTTGTACTAAGTTTATGTAGGATTTCAAAAATTAATTATTTTAGCTGACATTAATGATTCAGTTATATGTAAATTATGCATTAGAATGGAACTGCAGATGAGAAAGAGATCAACTCTTCATTTTTGGTTGAACATAAATTACATTTACACTCATTGAAAGTCCTCTTAACCCTGCCAGTTACATGTAGATGGCCTTCAGTATAAATGAGAAACAGGCTCACTATGGGATCTTGTCATAAGGAAGAAAAAGCTTTGCTTTCTTTCTTTTTTTTTGTTTAATTTTTACGTGAGGAACTAAAAGTACAAAACCTGTAATTGTTCAGTGGCTGTTTTACTTTCACATACTCAAGATATTTAAAATATAACCTTTAAATACTGCCTTGCACTGATAACTAAGTTTTTTCACTTTCCTTTTCTCTCTTAATTTATGAATTTTAATATTATTATGGAACGAGTATTTTCAATATTGTTACAGAAAGAATATTTTAAGACAGTCTTTCTCTTTTAGGAACCTCCCTATATACTATACAGCACACTGAAAGCATTATTTAGGAACCAAGAAGGCCAAACTGGGTAGTACAGTGCTGCATTTTAGTATGTAACAAAGGAGTTAGAACTTAATTTATAGCCTATCAAGGGGTTATTGAAATCTGTCAGGAGTTATTTTTATTTTTTATTTGTTTGTTTGTTTGGTTTGTTTTAATGTGAGAGAAGGCATCTTTTTGTTCCTGTGAAGACTGAAGTAATTTGAAGGATGGCTTTTCCCAAGTTCGTATCCTAGGGATCACAAAGTTTTGTTTCTTTTTTCAATGATAAGAATTTATAGATCGTTGAAAGAAAGACTGTGTTGTGAGGCCCTTTCAGTGTAGCACAAAGTTTGCTAAAAAGTGCATTTACTTGCTACACCAGTTGAAGAGAAGGAATGTATCTCTTGAGTCACAGAATTCATGTTAATAGTTGCAGTCCATATATCATAATGGAGTAAATATGTTAATTTAGAACAGACTGAAATGTTCCATAAAATTCTTATTTGAATTTAAAAAAATGAGAATATGCTACACTGGTAAGAATTTTGAATTGCTTTCCTTGGAGACTATAGTTTTATCAACTCTTCCATTTTATGTGACGCAGAAGATTTAAAATTGGATATTCACAGTGTTCTGTACCACATTTTACAAATCATTAGTTTCTCAGATGAACAGGTAAAAAACATAATTCAAATTTTTTGTTTGTGGACAAAAATGATGTATTCTGTTAAACCAAATTACACACCTGAAAAAATTGACTTTTTTTTGAGGATACGGATCTGAAAGAGTTGGTCAAGTAGAAGTTTTTCTCCTTCAGAGAAAAACCATGACTGATACCCATTTGGTTGTCTTGGTCTTCACACACTATCACCATAATATGGGAAATATTAAGATAATTTTTTCAAGAATGTTCACTGCCTAACTGATAAAAATGTCCTAATTGTTATTACAGAGAGAAAATAAAGTACTCAGTGTTAAATCTCCAGTGATCTCCCATTATTTAAAACACATATCTTAATAGGCTGTTGTTTCTCAGAATTTCCTCTTGTTAAGTAGTTAGAAATACTCAGAAATACCAATATTTTTCTCCAAAATGCCAATACAATTAATGATATTTTGAGTATTTACTAGATAATTGTCTATCTATTTATCAGTCTGCCTATGCATATAAAATAAAAGCTGAAGATTTATTCAACAAATATTTTCTGTCAGATTCCAAATAAGATTATTTTATCTTTTTAATTAAAAATTCATTCCATATTTTGTCTTCTTTCTGGTTCTCAGAATAAAACCTTCTGACAATTTTGATGAGCACTTTTTATTTCAATTTTTGGTCTTATGAGAATATTTTAAACATTTGAAGACAAAGGCAACAACAACTGTGAGTTAAATAACTGCAGGTATTAAAAGTAGGTGCGGACATCAAGCTTCTTTTAAGTAGAATGCACACACTTGATTTGTACCCTGGCTACTTTACAAAGAAAAAAGATGAGCAACAAGACAACTCATCTGCCAGCAGTAGAACTAAAAAATATTTTAATTTTTCAATGTTGGAGGAATGCTATGTTTCTGGAATGTGGTTATGCATATAAAATTATCCATTAAGGTAGTCTGAAACAAAATGTAGATGAAGCTTCTCAAAAAAACAGATTAATTAAGATATTCTCTGACAGGATTGTTTCTACACTTTCGATAATAAAAATGGATTCTTAGTGCAGGGTTGGAAAATATGTGGTTTTTAAAGCCACCATTTTTGAAAAATCCCAGATTAGGTGTAGAATTCAATGTATCTTGTCATAAGTTGAATGCAAACAATGTATAACCATGCTGTGCAACAGGAGAAGTGAAGATGGGGCTCTGCAACAGTAAGTATAGTAAACAAAAATAAATGTGTTCTGTTTAGCAGATTGGACTTTGGAATGAAAGTGGAAAATTCAATGTATGCAGTTACAGTTTAGTTGCAGTTATAGTTTAGTTACAGTTATGGTTTACTTTACATGTCATGGAATTCAATTCATTTGCCCAAATGCTTTTGAATTCTGCATCTGAAACACAGATGTGATGCTTAAGCATTGTGTTTAATGCTGCCTAAATTAGAAGCCTGTGCTAATCTTGTTTATTTTCCCAGAAAGTGAAGCTCCTCTGAGAGCCTTCAAAAAGTAACCCAGAGGACTTGGGTTGGGAGATTTCTTCTCCTGATTGTGTGTAACAGAGCCTGGTGGATGGTGCAGGGTGGTGCCAGCTTTCTGTCAGTGGGGAACGAAGCAGCAGTAGACCTACAGAACATTACTGATGATGATCTTAAGAGAGCTTTGGCATTTGACCCTGAGCTAATGAATAGTATATTTATATTTCATCAAAAAACTTAACAGAGGTGGCCACCAGATACCTTTATGGAGAAGGATATACATGTGGGAGATGAAATGGGAGATGTTAAACTGTTGCTTATCAAAGTAAACAGCATGAGCTGCACGTGAGGTGTTATTGCTCAAGCCTGTGAAATATTTGTACTTACGGGCAAGTTAATTAATCAATTGGAAAATAAGAGATTTACATATGAACATAATATAGAGTCCTTTGTTGAACTGATTAAACAAATTTTTAGTTATGTGTTAGATTACTTGGTTTGAGATTTCCTGTCATCTATTTTTCATTTTTTTAGTACACACTACTGTGTTTATTATCTTCCAGATGGCCCTAAATAAGGAACTTGTGAGTGGGATTCTGTTTGATATGACATTTAATTTAGATACCTATATACATATGTTTATTCAGTTTTGATTGTTCTTGTAAACTAAACTAACTGTAACTAAACTAACTAAACTTTGTAAGGGTTCTATCTTAGACAGAAGGTATTTTCATCCATACAAAATTATGATAATACAATTATGACTGAAATTTCTTGAAAAAAAGTGTGGTTTTTTATCAATAGAAAAATGCAAAAGAGTTGCAAAGCAAAGGTCAGTAGCAGAATGTGGGCTTAAGAATATAATGAAGAAAGATACAAGTTCAGGAGATCATGCAGCAACAAAAGGAATGTAAAGAAAATGTGAGGGGGTGGGTTAAAAAAGGATCATCTAGGCAGGAAGCAAGTCTTGTGCTCTATGACCATATTTCTTTCCCATGTGGTCAGAAATTCAGAAGGAGTTCCAAAGGCTGCTCATGGTATCTCATGTAATGAAAAGGTCAAAGGACAAAAAAAGACTTTTCAGTTCTGCACCTCATTGTAGTCATTGCACCATGAAAGACTTCTGATGAAAGATGGAAAGTTTCAATTGTTCTGTAAAGACTGAAAAAGGTCTCTGCAGACATTTCAAATGAATAGAAATGAGGGAAATTGTAAGTCTGCTAAGAGAAGATTGCAAACTCCAAATCCTTGCTAATGTACAATTCAAAATGCAATTTGACCCTGCATGATATAAATATTCTCTTTGCTGTTTCTTTTCCTACCTGGCTAATTATGTATCACCTTGCAATTCGACATGGTAGAAGCATTTTCTAAAATGCATGTGAAGAGAACATGAATATGAACTTAGGAGTCTGTGTCCTTCTTTATATAATGTAATGATATTGTGTTCCTTTTTTTCAATACTCAGACATCAAGAAGATATGACCAGGATACAGAGAATTCAATTTAGTTTTGACTAATTGGATGTGATAACGAACTTTTGTGTTGAAAGATAAAAAATATTTTCTTCAATGTACTAAAAGCAATGTAAAGGCAATGAAAGTAAGAAATGAAATATATTCCCACTGAGAGAGATATCTTGCAATTATTTATTTAACAATTAAGGAATTTCATTAAGTAAAGTACTATTAACTAGGGTCAAAATAGTACAAAAAAGATTTTTAAAAGAATTTTCATTTCTTATCTTAATACAAAGTACATAAAATTTTATTATAGGCCTAACCTGTTCCTATTTCTTTCATTGTTTTTCCTTTTAAACACAATTTTGTCTTTTGCAATTTAAAATAATTTGTTTCAAGATAATTTATTTCAATGTAGGTAAATCCAAAAAAATTCAAATTGCATTATTGAGCTGGTACAGTTCATGGTGGTCTTGTTTGTAAGACAGATGGCCCTTCAGATTTCTACTGGATCACTAAATGCAGAATAAAAGATGAGACAAAAGTCAAATACCTGCGTAACCAACAGAGCACACATGATTTTTTTTGGGTATCTAAAGGGAAGGCATGTGGTATGTGTCATTAGGGTAAACAAATGCTGCAGAGTTGATTTGCAAATAAGACATTTTTAGGTATAGATACTGCCTTTAGTTTTGGCAATATCCCAAATAGTTTTTTCAGTTCTTAAAATTTTTATTGCCAGTTGGATTAATTTTGTTAATCTTCCAAGCATGGGAAATGAAAAGCAGATGAATCCATGATGTGCCCAATTATCTACTCCTTAAATAGCTCTATTAGTTGAAATAATAGCCAGGAATACTTGATGACTGTTCTCTTGAAGCTGTTTCTTTATGAGGAAAAGATGACATACTGGGACAACTTTTCTTCCCCAAATGAGACTTCCAAACTTGAATGTGGGTCTAGAGGATTGTTCAGTAGCTGTGGCTTTTGCATAGTGAAGAGGATAACACAGGCCTTTTGAATTACACTGGATGGCACTATGGTAATTGTACAAAAGAAGGTCAAGATTTTAAAATAAAGTATTTTGAATTTCTGTACCATTCCTAAAAGTTCTTTCTGCCATGTTTCCTGTTTGAAGTTTAACTACAGATAGTGTTGCCACACTCTCATTGGCAACTTGTATGACTTTAGAGTGGCAAAAACCAATGCCAATTTAGCCTCCATACAGTGTTCAATACTAAACTGGCTACCAGATTGGAAATTACTATGGAAATTACCAAACAAGCATTATGGAAACTAGAATTCTTAAAGGCTGGCACTTTTTTTTCAAAAATGTTTGTCAACTGATGAGTCTGCAAAATTCAGATTATTGCCCTTATTCTGTAAAGTGGCAAAATAACAGAAGGAGAAGCAGCTGGAAGAGGAGGAACAACAGCAGGAGGGATCATAAAACCACCAGTTTGGGGGTGATTTACACCCTGCTCGCTGTCTCCAGCATACTACTAATTGCAACAGGGACTTGAAAAGAGAACATGAGCATGAGAAGAGCGTTGGGAAGCATTAAGCCATGACCATATGTAGAAATGTTTTGAATTGACAGGTGATCCAAAAGCATATTTTTGTAATGATCCTCTTGGGTGCCTGTTCTTAGCCATGTTTTTTTGCAACGTATCTGAACTGTTCTTATCTTGGTAAGATTGGGATATATGCAAATGAAACCTAACTGTAATTAGAAGTCGTAATTATCTGGGGCAAAAAAATCTCAACCACTGATGATTAATTTTGAGACATGAGGAATCTCTTTACTTTTTTTGCATATCAAGTCAGGAAAATGAGTTTTCATTGCTTGTAGGATGTGCTATTCTTTTGGATTAATAGCAAAAAAAAAAAGTGATCTGCAGAGTAGTAGCATTGATTTTGCATATGGAGGTGTTTTTCCTAACCTAACTTCTGTTTTACTTCATTTGTATTTAAGCAGTATAATGCAGTACAAGGTGGAAATTGTAGCAAGACATTTCTACCTTGATGGGGTGTACTGAAATATAATGAAGACAGGTGCTTTTGGGGACACTGCTACCAGGGAGTGCTGTGAAGATGTGTCCAAGTGTCTGTAGTGATGTTCTCTTCTGCTTGTGTTTGTCATCCTCACAGAAGAACCCGCTTTAAAAAGAACTGGATTAGCATCAAGGTCATACAGGCTTTATATGGTATAAAATTGGTGTAATCTCTAAGGATTTTGTGTCTGAAGTTGATGTCAGAATTGTACTGCTCAGACCATGCGCTCATCTTATCTGCAGTGTCCAGGATACTACAAAAATCTGTAGTGCCAAAAATCTGTTCATACTTGGGGATTTTAACAATTAGTATGATAGTAATCGTAGGTAATATGTAATTGATATTGTACAGGCTGTTTTCTTGCTTGTGCCTGTATTTTTATATGAAAGACAGTGTCCATTCTGTACTAATTCTTACCCAATTTAAATTTCACCCAGATGTCTACCCAAAACCACACCACTCAGAACAGCTTCAGGGGCACTCCAGAACAATGAAGATGTATGAGCTTCTTAAACTCTGCTGGTCCTTGAGTGCTCCTAAGAAAAATTCAGCTATGCTTACAGATTTGGTTGTGTCATACAGCCTTCCACTTCTGGAGTGTGTAAGGTGCTAAGAGGGAGACTGCTAGGAGGAGGAGGAGAAAAAAGATGTGAAGAAGAAAGATGGGAAGACTGTTTGAACTCTGTAGGAAAAAAGGACAGGACCCCACATATGTTGGAGAAATCATATCAAGTGTTTGAAAGAAAAATTCTATAGCAAGCAGTCAGCTTAGCTAACTGGAAAAGGCTGGCAGAATATTTGTTCACATGGCCTGAAGCCAAATGATTTTCTGGCACACCACTGAGGATAGGATTTAATGGTCCTTTAAATAACATGTAAATGTAATTTATTTATTATAAACATAATAAATTTTAAAAAGATAGACTAGAAAGCAGAAATCCACAAACACATAAAATATGTGTTTTTTCTATCCTGAAGTATTTATCTGAAAGCAATAAAGAAGAAAATAATCAAGGTAAGATAGAAAGGCATGGGAGTATCTGCCTTTCTTGGCAGCCAATGCTTCTGACAAGGAATGCAGAGGTAGCAGGTGAGAAGTGAATCAGATTCACTCAGCAATAGATCCATGCTTGGACACTAGCAATTTCTGTCACCTAATATATGGCTTTAGAGACAGAGGTGGAGCATGAACTATCTGGAGCAGTCTGGAAGATGTACTTTAAAAAAAAAATAAAAAGAAGAAAGAAGAAGCAGTCCCTATAAAGTCTATTCTGAGACACTGAAGGTTCTGACAAAGTCTTCTCTCTAGACTCAGGTCTAGAGAGAAGAAGGAACCATTCTTCATAAGCTGCAGACCAGAGCAGTTGCTGTGGATATAGGCTGTAGCCTTGGCACAAGTGAAGGAGGAACAGGAAGGAACGTGCAGATTTTACTGTGAAAATCAGAAATTATTAAGAACAAAGTGTTCAGGGAAACATTCAATCCATGCTAAACCTGTTTCTTTGTTTGAAACTAAAACACATATAAAAGAAAAAAAATTGTGGGGTTGTTGCTCTTCTTGGTCAGCTTTTTCTGCCTCAAGCATCGAGGTGTGAGTGCCTGATCACCATACAGACTTTATCAAACAAATAACCAGATCTACGGTTGCTTCTTTACCAAGCAGTCCTAACTGGAGATTGTTATATTACTATAATTATAGATCTATAGATATATATAATCCACCTATCATCCATCTATCTATCTATCTATCTATCTATCTATCTATCTATCTATCTATCTATCAATCATCTATCTTTAGATCTATATAATTATAGATCTAAATATAGATCTATATTATTTGTTTATACTTCAATTAAATATTCAAGCATAGCTTCTTGGCTCTGCAGGAGTTAATGCACTGTGTAGAAATTTGTTTCATGTTTGTTGCCATGGTTTGGAACTGTGAATATAGCATTCACAGTGTGTCCCATGAGTCAGAATAGTCTACTATACAGCTCAGACATAATCTGCATTTTTTTCACAGCAACAACTGATGTAGAAGGCTATTTTTGCTTGAGAATTTAACTGAGATATGTCTCTGAGCAAGAGGAGTGAATTTTTTTATCCCTTTGCTCACTTGAAGTTAATTACTGGCATAACAGCACTCATGAATTGACTGTGACAGCCAATAATACTTTCAACATCTAATGAATGAATAGAAAAGTTTAGTTTGGTACATTTTTAAAGGGATTTTAACATGGCATTTAAACATGTTTCCATAAGACATAATTTTCTTTGAATTATTAGTTTTCTTTTATGCTTTAAAATGTCTGTGCTCTTCAGCTGACAGTAGTTTATGGATTTCTTTATATTAAACATTTTCTGTTGTATGAGTATTATAATCTTCTGGAATACATTTCAAGTGGTCAGTATTTAGCTGATCCATGTTGGAGTCAAGCACATTAAGTCATTCAGACGCCTGTACCTCAGAGAGCTGTTTCTAGGTCATAGAGTTTTATCGTCTACAATCACAAAATGTGGTGTGGTTGGCAAACCCTGCATTGGTTTTTGAAATTACTGTGCTACCAGTATGTTCCAATCAATGAGAACCTCTGAGCCATGAACTTTATTGATTTGTATTCTCCTGGGTAACATGAATGGCCTTCTTTAAGTCTTCCAATTTCACTATCAAGATTTTTTTTTCTGAAAACACAGCTTAAAAGAATGACAGGTTTATTCATGCAGTTTCTTTGTCACCCAACTCTTGCAGAGCCTGAAACAAAAGCAAGTGCTGCAATAGGAATAGAAATCAAACAGTAACCATATTTTTGATTTTGATACCTTTGGTAAGGTATCAAAAGGACACATCCACTGTAGTTTCTGACTTCTGGAAATACATAATATCACATTCAACCTCTTCAACCCTTTCTGGGTTAAATTCTTTGGAATTTAATATAATGTTTTCCTTACTTTGAACTGAAGAAGTGACAAAACCAAAATTCTAGTTATCCTATTTTGTTTCTTTATTGAAGGTGTTTGAAGAACAAATTTTGACTTCATCGCTCAAGTCTCATCAATAATGCCAAAGACAGGGGAACCATGGCTATCTGTGGAATCAGCAACTTAGTGTTCTGTACACATAATTCAGTGAAGTTTTTTCTCCATTTGCTAAACATACAATATTTAAATAGCACTCTGTAAAGAGTAAAATATAACCAGAAATGCCATCTGGATTGTGTCTGTATCAGAATGATGGAAATGTCTTTAAATAAATATTTGGTTCATGCTGAGCACGAAAGAAGTGGAAAAGAAGGTAATGGAATAGCTTCTTTTTTTTTTTTTCCTTTTTTTTATAAAAATCTCAAAGCTGCTAAAACTTAATTATTTTAGATATTTTCAGTCCTGAAATTTGGCTGATAAGGAATTACTGGAAGAGAAATTGAGTGAATTAGCTTCCAGAGTGCCATGCTTCACAGATCTGTGTGTATGCAACTGTGCTGCTTCAGAGGTTCACATTGATTCATTTAGAAAAAATCTGGAGATAGATACACATATAAATAGGTGTATCCAGCAGGACTTGCTGAAGGTCACAGAAAGTTTGTGACAGAGTAGGGAATTAAACTAGCCATTTCCCTTAATTCCAGATCAGGTTTGTAATCATGAACTGCCTTTGCTTCCAGGAATCAAGTCATTGCCCGCCTCTGCCAGAGATTTTCTGCATCACGAGTTGGTTAATAAATTTGGCACTGGTCCGCAGAATTTATGTGCACATGTGAAGCTGTGGTCATCAAAATGCCTACCTCAACACCAACAGTCATCAAAAAATTTAACAGGGAACCAAAAGTTCTGCTACTGTGTAGGCAGAATTATCTTAGGCAATTTCAGGCAGAGCAGCTACGTGATTATCTCATGTCAAATCCAAACACTGATCATTAAATTAGGTTTTCTTCTCCTGAAATCCCCTACAGACCCTATCTGAAAGCACGTTCTCAACACGCCTATCAAACACTTTCTGGAAGAGATCCGCACCTAACATTCTAATGATAGCCAGTTTTATTTTCAAGGAAGGTTGTAACTGCCACTTGCTCTGTTAATTAATTCTCTTAAGTAATTGTTCCATTGCTCAGCATTGCAAAAAAATCCTGTTTCTAGTTTGGGAATAAAACAGTGCTATGCTCATTTACTGCTATAGTTTAGCGTAAATTCTTTAAGCAAAGTTCAGTCTTGCTATATTTTTGCTTTATGCTGTACATAGGAGAACAAAAACTCAGTTTGCATTGAATTATTTAAGGTGCTTTAAGTGATGGCCTGGAACAAATTGTAACAGTGATTTTAAGTCTGAAAATTACTTGCTAGAAGATGTGTTAGACAGCATATATACATAAATTTTTAAATTGTCTATAGCTGTAGACTTGAAGTAATACCACAGATATAGGTGGTTTTCTGTAGACTTTGGATAAGAGATATTTAAAATTTTCCTCAATTATGCCGTGTTTTAAAGTCCTTTAATACCATTTTCCAGTTCAAATAATAGCTATTCTCATTTTCATGTCTGTCTTTGGTTTTTGACCTCTTATACATATTACTTTTGCTTCCATTGCTCTTAAAGTTTATATGTTAGATTTCATTCTAAAATTAAAATTTAAAATATAAAATTATCTTCTATACCCCCATTAATATTTTACTGACATCATTCTCATTTCTAATTACTTTTATGAATATTTTAGTTTGGAAACACAAATCTACGTAGAAAAGTTTTTACATGTACTTCTCTGTCCTTGAACATTTTTTTTCCCCAAAGGTTTATTTAAGCAAGAATATTTTGTTTATATATCTCTTTTCCTACCTAATGCTCACACCTGTTCGTGGACCAAGTGCAGTCTTTAGAAACATGAATACAAAGAGCCAAGTTTCTTTAAACCTCACAAGTGACTCAGCCAAGCGAGTAGAGTTCTCCTAGATCTTCATTATCTGAAAGTGCACAGAAGTGGAGTGGCATTTATGTGAGGTAACATATGGTGTTGGCATGAACTGCAGTGATTGTACTGACAGCAGAAAAAATTAAAAATTCACGAACCTGGGCCAATCAATTCACTGGTCTGTAAATTACATGATACTGTGATGAATTTTCTCCTTGCATAATATATGGTTGCACTTTCTCTTCTCTGTTGAGTCTTCCTATTAGAATCAGTTATTTTGACAGCCAGAAGTGATTGCTGAAGTGCAACTCCTGTACTGATAGTATTGTCTCCCTTTTTTATCATAACATACAGAACACTTGCATTTTCTTTAATGTGATTAATACAGTTACCTATACTAGAGGATGTACATTGGCCATCATTTGCTCACAGAACTACCTGGAAAATGTCTATTACTTGGAAGAGGATAAGGCCCAGGTGTGAAATAGACTTTTTTCCTTACTTAATTTTTTTTTTTTTCTGCTTACTGACAGATAATCACCCACAGCACATCCAAAGCTCCCCAATGATGCCAGTGTACCCAGTATTAAGGGACACACCCATTTGGAAAAATGCTGCTCAAACTGGAATTATGATGTATTCTTTCCTAAATGACTGTCCTGTATTGATTAAACCCACCTATGTGTAATCCTTGAAATCCTATTAGGCACCATACTTCTTGAAATTCAGTGACTTGAATCCTGAACATCTCATTTGTCCCTTATTCATCATATCATAATTAAGACTTGCCTGTCTCCTAAACAAGGAGTCTGTGTCCTACTGCTTCCTATGTTCAGTGATGTCAGAGTCCAGTACTGTCTGATTGGCTTTTTTAGATATTTCACACTAGGAGTGCTTAATGTTTAACATCAAATTTCCTTATGTGAAGATAGTTGGCATTGCATGTGATTTTGACATAAGAAAGTAATACTGCAGTAGAAATCACAACAAAACATATCAGAGGGGTTGAACTATACAGCTGAACCACAAAACAAACATGATTCCCATTACTGATCTCTGTATCCTCAGCAACATGTCATGACACCAGGTGTCCCCAGTTGCTGTGAAGGAGCATGTGGGTAAGAGCCATCTCAAGCCCATTTCTCTAAGTTCCTTTCATTAGCTGTGCAGCTTTTATAATTTTTGCTGGGTTGATCCATTGTATGGTGGTCTGGCTAGCATTGCCGTCTCCTAATTATTATGAAGAACACTGTTTACAGCCTGCAGACACACTGGTACAATAGGATCTGCCAGAAAGGTCACCCTTCTGTCCCTGCTATGTTGAGATGGGTTGTTTTCTCTACAGTGACTCCTTAGTTCCTTCTTTCCTTAGCTCATCTTTCTTGCCCGCCTCCTCTCAGTCTTCTGTTGAGGTGGTGTGTTGGTTGTCACCAGTGGAGAGACCAAGGCTCTTCAAATGCTGAGTCAGACTTACACGGAATAATTCTCCCTCTTAAGTTGTCCCTGTCTCTCCTCTGACTACAGAGGGACTCAGCAGCTGAGCAAACAGTCTTGGCACTTTTAGACAATTACTTAGGCAGAATTAACCCAAGCCAATCTGTGCATCTCCAGATAATGTCCTGCCACTGGAGAGCTGTCTGTTGGCTGCTAAAGCCATTTTTTAAAAGTGGATCAAAAGTCTTTTTTTCCCCTACATTACAATCACTCTGACCACTTTATGACACACTTTGTTCTGCTAACAGTACATTATAGCAGGCTATCCCAAGAAATGGTGTGTAAAATCCCGCTTTGGGGATTTGATCGATTGCTGTATTTTTAGTTTGTTAGGCATATATGTCTATTCATGCATATATACATATGCATTCTCCAGGTATGGACATGTTCACTGCATGTGTGGGTGCTGAACAATTTGTGTGAGTGGTAGATGATGGAAATATGATAGAATTACATCACAAGATGCATCACACATTATGCTACTGTAAGAAGTGTGAGCAGCATAGGAAATTTTCATCTCTCTCTACATTGAAATTGATGCATATTTTATTTGGTACTTTTCCTGGATTATTCACTTAAACTATTCAAAATCTGCAAGCACTTTTTGTTTGTCTACTAAGTATGAAGAAGCTGATTGGTGTGAACTCAATTTTGCTCCAAACATAAGGAGCTCTAATCATCTGGATGTTGTTAATATGAAATCCACAAGTGTTACAATAAGGAGAAAAAAGATTGCTGATTGTTTATTCTGTTCTATCATACCATATTTCAAAATGTGGTATGTGCAAAATGTGCATTTTGAAATTTTTACTTCCTGCTTATGTAAGAACAAAAATTCTTGTTCTGTTCATTCCCTCCATCCAAATGTATATAGTAGCATAACAACAGGAAAATGACCTCTTTGTATGTAGTGGAAGTGGCAGCACCATTAAAATTAATATTGATGAAGTCCTTAACTGATTCTGATTAGGTTAAATAGAACTATAAATTTTTGCTGCATACATTTTTTTATCAGTCATTAAAATTATTGTAAAATGTCACATATTTCACATTGCAGACATATGAAGTCATGAGTAAACATTATTTGGTTTGAAGTTATTATCTTCCATAAAAACCAATAAAAAAGGACAAAACAACAACAGATAAAATCTTCTCATATTCTGTTATTTATGCTTATATAGAAAATCTTGTTTTCTCAAGTGATGTGGCTTGACAAAATGAGTTGTCATAATGGTGTAAATATAACTTCTCATAACCACTTTTACCATATTTTACGCCCTGCAAAATTTTCGTTTTCTAAACATTTTTAAATCATGTAAATATGATTTACATTATTATGGAATTGCATTCATATTAGTTACACAGGTGGCTTTTCAAATTTATTTGAAGGTATTTTCTGGTACAAGTACACAATTATTTTAACATTAGTTGCTTCCAAAATGCCCACATGTGAAATAGTCCGAATATTAGGTCCACACTTCTAATGAATAACCGTTTTTATCTTTGTATCTCATCCCAGGTTACCATTGTCTCTCTGGGTACAAAACCCCTGCATGTATAATCCTGTTTTCAAGCAGACCTTTCTAGTTTCCTGGATCTCACTGGGACTTATTTCTTCCTTCTTGCATGTATCTGTGTATTTGGCAGTCTTACCATGCCAGCAAAGGTCCCTTGATATATGACATATTTATTGAAAAATTAGCCACAGATGCTTTCAGAGATTTTGCCATTTGACACCTGTCTGTGCAAAGTGTGATCATTCCATGAGGTGCTGGGAATCTGGAGTGCTGCAAGTCACAGCAAATGTTCCTGGCCGTCTGCAAACAAACCCACACTCGCTTTACGTGTGCTCGGAGCTGGCTGAAGGCCAGTCTGCTCCAGCCTGAATGCTCTGCATCTTTGTTAGCACCGTGCTGTACTCTCATTAGGGTTACTAAAGTAGCTGGAGCTCACATCCCTCAGGTCAGGATGGGCTGGCATCTATCCAACTTGGAGCTTGGATAAAAGAATGTCTCAAAACCCAGAGGTTTTGAGAAAAATTCTGAAAATTGGAGTTTTCCTATGAAACATAAAAAAACCCCATAAAAGCTCAAACCCCAACAAAAACAAAGCAAGAAATCCAAGGGCTAAATTTATATCTGATTTATGTCCAATTGTTATTTCAGTGCAGTCATGATTTAAAGAATTAAAAAAACCTATCTAATTCCATATGGATGTTAGAAACCACTGCATATATTAATATTAGTGTCAGTTTACAACTATTGCTAAGCATGTTAGGTTTTCCCAGTGGAGTCCAGGGATTTATAATACTGAATTTTGTTGAATAACATACAATTCTTGTAACGTGCTTTTTTGCAATACCCAGAGTAACTAGAGTGACCTGTTTGGAGCAGGTAGACACACTGTGGGGGATTTGCACAGGTCTGAAGCAGGAGCTGTTGGCCAGCTGTGGTACCTGACAGCATCTCAAAAGGCACATAAACAGATGAGGGACAGAAAGGGTCCTTCTGGACATAATCAATGTCTATGAAAGTCTAGTCCAATGAAAGAAAAAGGAAATACTTAAGTGAAATGAACTAAAAGCTTTTCAGAAGGAATTCAGGTGTTTAGAAAATCAACCCCTTGCCCAGTGTGCAGCTAAGTTTATGGTCTATGCTGTTTGCAAGACAAATCTGTAAGTGAAACTTTAGAAACTGAGAACATCTCAAAACTCTTCTATGCCTTCTTGATTTTATTTTGCTCAGATCTGTGGTGGGCTGTTCCTGGCTGTACTCCAGATGCCCACCAAAGCTTCTCTATCACTCCCCTCCTCAGCTGGACAGGGGAGAAAAAATATGATGAAAGGCTCCTGATTAGGTGATTTTGATGATTTAGTGAATTATGTCTCTTGGTATTATTTATTGATCACTGTCTGTGATTAATAGTTAATCAGAATGAGACACAAACTAGGAAAAAAAAGGTTAAAATTTTTAAGCTGTTATTATCCTTTGGAGGAAACTGGCAACCCCCTTCTAATCTACAGTTAATGATATATAAAAATTATATATATATTGTTATGTTATGTTATATTATGTATTATATATAAAAAATATATTGTCTATTCCTGAAATTCAGTACAGAATTTAGTTCAAACATGTTTAGAAATTATATAAAAATAGTCATATAAAATCTATTAAATATTACAGATGATAAACATTTAAAAATGTAGATAATTTTTTAAAACTGATTTTCCTAGGGTTTGAGCATATTCCATCCATAAAAAAAATATATATAGTTCCTCAAAGAAGATAAAAGAGAAAAAGATAAGACACCTCCATTACTTGGTAATAGAATTTGTTTACATGTACAAAATTAAAGTAAAAAGCAAGAGAAAAAGCAAATTTAGTATAACTATGCCTGATAATTGGCCATAAATCTAAACGAAATAAATGGGCAGGAGAACTTTCTCCTTTTTTAATGCCTTTATTAAGAAGAATGAGCTCAGGTGGGGAGAAATTGACGGGTTGCGCCCACACCGCCGCTGCTCCCAGGTGTGGCACGGAGAAGGAGGATGATGCAGCTTTGTCCACTGGTCTGCAGACAGAGCTGGGGATTCTGTCCTCACGGGAGAGTAGCAGATTCCTGACTTGTTTGTCTAACACTCCGGGGCATCTCTTTAATCAGCATCTTTTCAGGTTAGGGTGAGAAGCAAAAAGGATCCAAGCAGGTACGGGACTACGCTCCGATCCTTAGATGTCACTTAAGTCACTTGTTGGCTCGTGATTTTAGGGTTTTTTCTTGTAAAAACTGTAAAACTGTAAAAATTTGGGGCGCAATGCATTTCTCATCTGCATACTGGCTCTGATGTCACTGCTATTTTCTTCATATTTGGAGGGTCTGTCCCTGTGTTTGTTTCTGGCAAGCAGCTAGCATCAGGGGGACAATGGTTAATCACCGGCCATTAACTGGTAATTGAGGAGCCCCTCGGCAGTGAAACCAGAGAGGTCTGACTGGTCTGACTTGTTTCCAACTCTGAAACTCAAAAAAAATACAACTTTCTATTCATAACACTAAATTTTATTGAAGAGCCAAATTTTACCTGAATATTTGGTAAATAATTGATGGAATTAATATCTCTTTTTCTCTAAGAACAAAGAAGCTTCTGTTGATATTCAGATTTCTGTCATCTTGTATCAGTTTTAAAATTACACAACTATGTTCCTTCAGAGGAAAAAAAATTAAACTTCATTCCCATAGTGCACTAACCAGTAGTTTTAATTTTTTTTAATAAACTAGTGTAATTCCAGAGTTGTAGTGGAATAATTGTCACAGCTTGAGAACTGAGAAATCTGAGTTAACTTCTGTGCTTTATTCTGAGTCCTTTTCAATCTCTTTCATCAAAATAATCTTTTTTTAAAGGTGTGTTTAATTTTCAAACTTTGCCAAAGGGAATTAGTGTTCAAAATCACTGATAACAACCACATTACTTGCCTCCATTAAGGGTTGATAAAGTTTTAGAAACAGTTGAGCTGGTAGATCTACAGCAGAATGTCTAAAGGACTCAGAGACTGTTTCTTACTCTGAACAATGGTTTTGAATTCATATGCTTGAATGACACTTGCCAAAATTCATCTAAGACAAAAGACAGTTGGGGTCCCAGGGCAAGATATGCACATGCCTGTTGTGGTGAGCAACACACTCATTGGATAACATTGGAGGCTCCTTAGGAAGTCCTTGTTATGTCTTTTGGCTTATAATATTGCTGCCATATTTTAAAAGCACTCCAGTAAATTTAAAAAAACAAAACAAACAAAAACCAAACCAACAAAAAAAAAAAAAAACCCAAAAAAAAAAACACACAAAAAAAACCAAAACCCAAAAAACATTATACTTTTTCCCCCCAATATTTTTCTAAGGTGTCCAAAACAGTTATATTACAAAAATAATCAATTTTGCAGTTGAGGTCTGCATTTTCACTGCCTGCCTGGACAGAGACCTCTTTGAATAGACTCATTAAAAGTTCAGGACCTTAAATGGAAAATTCCTTTGAATGAAGAGCATAACATTGTGGTTTGATTAAGTCAGAGAATATAGGTTGCATTAATATTGCTCTCTGTGAATGCTGCCAGTTAGAAAAAAAAATATTCAGTGTTATTTGGTGACTCAGTCCTATGCTAAAAACAAAGTAGTAAGATCAATGACCTGAATAATGAGTATTTCTGGGATGTGTTCTGAATACTTTGACCCAAGTTTTTTTTCTTGACTTGACTTTCACTTTGTTCCATCTATGTTGGTTGAAAAGATGTATTCTAGTAAAAAGGACATTCTAATGCTCACTCAAAATTAAGTAGGAAGAGGCCAATGAAGTATAAGTAGTAGAGTATGTTATTATAATATTCATAATTTTGCATTATTGTATGTAGAGCTGAGCAGTTCAGGTGAACTGGCTGTTTCTAGTCTGAGTGTTACAGAGTATTTACAGCAGACTCATAACAGTATGGGATTGCCAGCATCAAATCCCAAATGGCAAGTCCACAACTTTTCCAAACCTATTCTAGCACTTCACAGGCCTTATGATAAATTTTCTCTAATAATTTGTATTTTAGGGTTTTAGCTTATTGATAGTGAAGCATCTTTTGTACAATTAGTCAAATCAGGCCTTATGCTATATGGAGGGTGCTTAAGCAGAAAGAAGAATATTTTTTCATTTGTAAATTAATATTTTTTATTGGTCAAAGTACTGTTGTTCCAGCAGTTATTTTATTGACAGTCTCTTAAGGAAAATATAAAATCTGGGGAGGAAACCTTGAAGTCTGAATGGACTTAAGATGTTGATACTAAGGGCCACTTATAGAACAGTTCTAGATCCCAGAGAGGGGAGACAATTATCAGTGGCACTGATTTAAAATTAAAAAACACAACCCCATTCACATCAGAAGTTTGTGTGGCTATTAATGTTGCTCCATATATTTATTGTTTGACTTTATATGGCACTTCCTCTTTAAACTGCTTGCCAAGTTTTGTATCACCCCTGGCTAGTAAATGCCGCTTCCAGGGACAAGAGTGTGGAACAGTTGAATTCCAGCTCAAGCACCCCTCTTTGGGCTTCACAGTTTGAAGCATTTTTCTGTTTTAATGCAATACGAATCTGTTAAGTGCTATCAGAGCATGTGTAATGGATTAGGATGTAATGGAGTAGAAAATACAAAACCTCAAACCAAACCAAAACACCAAAACAAAACAAAACAAAAAACTGGCAAAGTTTTCTGCGTCCTTTAATTCAGCAGTTAGAAACATACAACCAGGGTAGGGAGATTAGTTTCTAAAGACTGAGGGTTCAGGGCTGCTGCTGGTCTCAAAATCCACTGGGATATAGGCCATTGCAGGCATCACAAACACAGTTCTTAGTCTGTCCCTCTTACATTTCTTTAGGCTGTATGGAATAATTTGAGATTCATGAGTTGAAAAAAATATTATAGGAATGACTAGGCCTCCAGTCTAGTGATTAGGATGGCTTGCTAGTAATTAGATGTCTTCATTCATGCTATCATGCACATTTCATAATTTTATCCAGGAACTGTAAAAGAAAGACTATGTACTTTTATGTAAAGATACGGGAACTGTTATCTTCTTTCATTTTCTCCCCAACTATTTAAAACAAACCACAGTCCTTTTCCTCTCTGATCAAATTAGTCTATAGGTGAATGGCCTACTGATGTGACTAACACTCTGTCAACAGAGAGGAGAATTTCCTGTTACCAGCTCTTTCTTGTGTTACAGCAGGAAATAGATCTGAGGCACATCAATCACTTGAATCATTATGTTTAATCCTATCAGTTGACAATGAAGTAAACTCCACAGAATTAATAGAATTAATAAAAAGCAACCCACTGAAGAGAAATATTTTTAAGATGACTTGAAAATTTGTCATTTTGATAAACACAAAATGATGTTTAGCTCAAGAAACATACTAATTTCTTTGACTGTGCTAGTTATTGTGAATCCTTTTTTAAAGCTGTTCTCTCACCCTCCAGAGATTTTGCATAAGAAATTAGTCTGTGGTTTTCCTGACATCAGCCAATGACCTAAAATTTATGACTAAAATATCATTGTAACACTCTTGTAGTGTGGAAGACCTAGTTTCCAGTTGCCTGTTCACTGTGAAATCAAGAATACATAGAGACACAAGTGAAACCCTACTTTCCCAAGTCCCATGATACTGAAGCATGTTTTTATCTCTCAGTGAAATTCCTCACTGTTGCAATGCTTTTAAAATTCAGCCATTTTTTCATAAACATTCTGACCATTTCATGATACAGAACAGGGATATTTGAGTTTGGCTTAGTGTGTAGATCATAGCAGAAATGAGTTGTCTGTATGTATACATGCATACAAATACATAACTATACAGAGAAACTGTATATATTTTTGCAACACAAGGTCCATTTAGTATTTTCAGACATGCAGTATTTGCTGTAGGGTACTGTTTTCCTGAAGAATGTTTCTTGGCAACACTTTGACTGGCCTTTCTTTCTTCCTTTCACAGCGTTTCCCATACAGAAGATAGCCTGCTTGACTTACATTATCCTTGAACCCCTTGTTGCCTACTTGACATTAATTTCTGTAACCAAGGCAATATCACAAATGAAGTTAAAAATCAAATCTCTGAGAATAGCCTTATCTAGATTGATTCCCTCTTCATACTGCATATTAAATTCTTCTTTTGATTCCAAAGGAAGAAAGTAGAGCCCTCTTTTTCTTGCTTCCAGCATTTCATTACAATCTATATAAGTTTCTTAAAAGTTTGTCCTTCAGTTTGTCTGGTTCTGCTGAATTTTTCAGTAAATTAAATACTTTGGGCTTCTTTAGAAACAAAAGGGAAGATCAATTTTGTCATAATCTGTCCTGTTTTCTAGAATGCACTGAACTGTGTGTTCCAAAAAAAAAAGTGCCAAGTTCTTTGACATTTTATTGATGCTCAGGTATACAGTTCCCATTAGCTGGATGTATCATAATGTTTAGCTCTTGTCTTTTCATAGTGCTTTCCGTGATACAAGTTAGTAAGGATTCTAATGACTTTAGAATGGAAAACTGAAAAACAGAATAATAGGCTTCCTTCAGGAAGCTTACCACTTCAGAAAGGAGTACCCCAAGGGTAAAGGCAATCTAATTTGAGTTTAGTTATTTAAAGGTTCAGTATTGTGTCTAGACTGATTGTCTAGGAGGCATGTCCAATGGAGAGGAGACGCCATCGTTTCATCCTACACTATTGCTTTATTTCCCAAAAGAAGAAGGGCCTTCTTTTTTCTTTCTTTTTCCATACTCTGTAGGAAGTAGATGCTTAGGCAGTAGATGCCTAATTTTTAATTAGCTAAAATAAGTATGTGGAATACAATTGCTCATTATTTTGTAATAATTTGTTTCATCTTCTATGGGGGGCATTTTCAGGGTAAAAATGTGTGGTATTTGTCTAAAGGCTGTGTTTTGTTAAGATTTGATTGAATACGAGTCTCTGCCACATATTTATTGTAATTTTTTCACAGTGAGGCCAAACAAAGAACAATTACAGTGATTCATATGACAACAAAACTGAACCAAGGACCTGGAAATATTATCTTAATAAAATTTAGTTAAAATATTTTTCATACTAGGGTCTTATGAACCTTTTCCCACTGAAGAGTCAATAGAGAAGAGTCTTTTTTTCACTGAAGAGAAAATAAATGTATTTGCATCCACTCATTGCTATCTTAAAGAAAGCAATAACTGAATGTCATAAGTAAAATTTGTAAAAAGACATAAGAAGGGGTGGTTGGGAAGAAAGGGAAACCCAAAAATTTATTAAAGCTTTTAAATTTCGAGTACAATCCCTGTCTTAAAACACTTAAACATTATGTATGTCAGCTTTCTTAGATCATCTGTTTATTGATTGTGCCCACAAAAGTAAAGAGTGAGTTCATTTTTTAAAAGAAACATTAAAGATGGCTCCATATGACACATGAATGCAAGACCTGTTGGGCTGAAATTTTGTGAGCAACTGATAGATCCTTGAACATGTTTTTATCCCTGCTCATGTACCCTGTGCCATGATATGCTTTGTGTATAGTGTTTACATTATTCCTATTCTGTTAGATATTAAAAATGTGCATCTAAAAATGCTTTTGTGGTACTGATATAGTTTTGTCTCACAGAATTGAAAATGAAGGACACAAGTCTTAATAGGCCAGTCCAGGTGACTGCATAGTGACTTCCCAGAATATCCTTCAGCCTTCTCCAGAAGTTTGTTACTTGGAACAGAAGTTCAGCTCATTACTCTGATACTAATGGCATCTGAAACTGAAGTTCTTCATTCATATGCCACTATCTTTGAGTACAACTTTATTTAAAGTCCATATTCTTTGTGACCTGTCCTGAAATACTTTAAAAAATATCCATCGTGGCTCTCATGGAGGGTGAAAAGCATCAAAGGTTAAGACAACTGTACTTGTCTTTGGGATAAGGTTAGTTAAGCACCAGAGCAAAATGAAAAGTTACTTTACTTTAATTTATAAAATACGGCATTGTACAAAATGCTTAATTTCCCATGAAGATTAAGTAACACTAGCACATAACTGGCATTATAGTGTAATGCTTGTTTCCATTATTTAATAAAATACAGCATGCTGTAGAAGTTCTGATACATAACTCTGTATTTGTTCATCATATGAGCTATTCACAGGGCTCTGAGAACAGGCAGTGCGGGTAATGTGCAAATCAGGGAATGCAAATGCTTCCAGCAAAAGTGCTGTGAATAACAAAGCTGTGAAATGAAAAAAAGTTACAGGTTAGCTGCTGAACAAACTTCTAGTTGCTGAGAAAAATTTTCTCCAATCCAAACAGTGGAGTAATCTATAGGACTGATTTTCCTTCCATACAGATGTATATGATGCAAGTCCTCTTGAGTAAGTGTAAAGCTGTTTAAATGAGGAGGCAATTACTTCCTCTGGAATCTCCTCAGGAAAATGTTATATTCTCCAAGATTTGGTAGTATTGAAAATGGGAACAGATTACACTGAAGTGTTTTATCTGCGGGGAAAAAAAAATAAACCCCAAACCAACAAACAACACACCCCTTCCCATCCCCACGTCCCCCCTCCCAATTACTATTAAGAACATAGGTTTCAAAAAACATTTAAGATAAAAAGTGTCATCTGTTGGATACGAGTCATCGAGTCCTGGTGTGCATCATTGTCATTAATCCACATTTAGATAAATTAGAAAGACAAAAGGAGTCCAAAGCCACAGAGATGGACTGGTCACTTACACTGATTTATTAATAATTCACCAATATTTTGCTAACTCTGGATGTACTCGGACAACAGAGAAGGACAGTATAAAGCAGCTTTTTCACATGGGATTTAATTCTTTAGAATAAACAAGAAAAAATCCATTGAGTGGTTCATGTCAGTGAATTTGCTGAAATAGCACTTCACTCTTAGCATTGCACAGTGACTTAGGTTGATTCCTTCATATGACCTTTATTTGCTGAATGACCTTTTTTCTTTTATCAATAATCATATTCAAGTTAATTATCTGCTTGATAGTCCTTCACCAGAACTTTGCTCTCATTTTGTGCTAGTTTTCCATAAATTACCTCAGAAAAACCTCCAAACCATTCAATAATAAAGAACAGATGTGCACTTTTGACATAATTTGTAGTTGTGTACTTCTTATGAGGCTGTGAGATAAATATTGCCTGTGTCAGGTATCAGACCCAAAATTATCATGTGCATTGCAGGTCCCTAGAGGACCCTTTGGTCTCTGCACTGAAGCATTATGTTGGACAAAATATGCCATGTTGTACTTCTGTCTTCAGAGTTTGGTGTCCTACATAATGCCACAGTTGCATGACCCTTTTGTCATTTCCAAGCAGAAATATTTTAGTATCCTATAGGGAAGCAGGTTTCTTAATTTTACACTAATTAGGCTTGACAGCTTTGTATTTCCAAGTTGCTTGAATTGTTTTTCCAAGGTAATTCCTTTTGTTTTGCCAGCTATTTGCTATAAACATTTATGTGCTTGTTTATGGTAATTAATATCCCTCATTTCCTTGTTCCGTTAAATGAAGGTACAGTAGAATTATTACAGTTGTTAGAAGATTTGCAGAATGCTACAAAAGAAGGAGATACTGTTGTCCTCATTTATATAGATTTAGTGCACTTGCATATGTCTGCTGTTTAGTTATTTTCTAATCTAATAAGAATTTATATTCTCAATTTAAACATGTGACTTACCCAAGGCACCTAGTTTAAATGAAATATCTGTCTCAAAGCTCTTCTTTTCTCTTCGACAGACCTTGCAATTACTAGAACACATTTATTTTTTGAGGTGCATTACAGACATGTTTTGTCATGCTTTTTGGGGCATTCATTTTGCATGTATGAGAATAGTGTCTCTGTCCAGAAAATGGCAACATACTGCAGGGATAGGTACAGATAGATAACTATTACAGTGATTACCATTAATTGAAAAGAAGACAAATTTAGGTGGCATCTTTTGAGTGAGAATTCTTGAAAAGTTCTGGAATTTTTGAAACAGTATAAATTTGCTGTGCTAGAAGAAAGCTTTCAAAAAAATGTATTTTCAATATGTAGGTTAGAGCATTTTTTCTTCTGAAGAAAACATAGCTTTTAATAGAAGTTACATTGATTGCAGAAAAAAAGAATAGTCTGATTTAAGAGACAGGGTATTTCAGATGCATACTAAAACAATCCTTCTAAATACATGTTCCATGCATAGCAACTGGAGACCAGTGGATGCTTTTGGAAGCCTCTAGAGGGAGACCTGTCTGCCTAAGCACTTCTTAAGGCCTATTAAGAACTAGTTTTTAGAAGACACAGCTAACATTAAAACTTTGACCAACTGGCTTCCAACCACATACAGAATCCTCTCAAAAATTTTAGTGTTCAAACAAAGGCCGTGATGGAATGTTGGGGTTTATGAGCTTTAGAAGAGGACAAAAATGCTTTGTAGGATTAGAACATAATGGAAATTATTGATGATAAAAGATTTTGTACTGTACAAAATACCAAAAAAAAGGACTGGGCCACACTTGGAAATTCATTGAAATATATACTCTGAAAGACTCTATAATGCTTTATTACATGCTTCAGTGTTGTTTTATTCATGTGAACCTAGTTTCAAATAGCTATGTTAAAATGGAATATCTGTTTTAAAAACACTCTTTCATGTCAGTTAGTCTTCAAATGTAGAAAAATCTTAAGGTTGATCTGCTACTTTTTGTTTTCCTTTAACAAGGCAGGTCTGGTCAATGATAAAAAATTATATACCTATAGTGTTAAAGCTTGTTTTTGCCTAAATAATTGTAGGAGCATATTTTTTTTCTGAAGCACAAATAGTAGTACAACTTTACTCGGTTTTTTTTCCACTCTTCATGTTTAACAAGTGTATATGCAATCTGGGGTTTTTTATACATATACTAAATTGCAGGTTGGAAAATAAATTCTCATTGAAAAATTTGAATGCAATTTATTTTATATTTTACCGAAATTTTTATCAATTAATGTATTGAAAATATCTAGGGGAAATGGGATCTGTCCTAGAATTACTACAAGTACTGTCTCTGATAGCTAGGTGTAAGATATTTTTTACAAATATTCTGAAGCTAATTTTGCAATATCTACTCTTTAAAAACTACTATAACACTAAAAAATAGCCAGCACATCTGCATAAATTCCAGACAGTTTTTGTTATTGCAGTGATTCTTTGATTTGTTCATCTTTGCTAATTAAAATTTACACCACTGAACACTCCTACTCATTTGTTGCTGCACGTTTATTTTTTACTTGTATTCAGGAAATTGTTAATTTCTCAATTAACATTACCCAGAATTTTGAAATGCCCAGCCATGATGAAGATGCTAACAATAGCAGGTGTAAACCAGTAATTATCAGCAATCATAAAGCAACAAGCTGAGTTATTGAAAATCATATCCCATGTGTGAAATAAAACAAAATGTAGTGGGCACACTGTGCTATTTTACCATTCTTAAACACAGTGAAACTATATAAATAGAGGTGCTTGCTTGAAACTTGTAAGTGCCAACAAGCTAAGTTCTGAAGTAATTTAGAATTCAATTAATGTGAGAAGCTGAACAAAACAAATCCCTTAACAAGGCCGGTACATGAAGGCTTACTTTTAAAAACTAGAGGATACAAATAAGAAAATCCATTTCATGAAGGAGAGAACATTGTGCAGAAGTTGCAGCTTGGTTACTGTATCAATGGCAGTTAAAGGAGATGAAAGCAGGGAAGATAAATAAATATACTATTTTAAACATTGTTTCATCTCTGGAGCATATATTCTCCTCTGGATCTCCCCAAAGAACCCAGCAGAAACAAACACTGACTTTAAAATGAGTTTTCCAGCATTTCACTGCTTACTTCAAGCAGATAAAATCCAGCACTGCATCATTTACACCAAACAGGTTTCAGATGCAGAAAATTAGGTGGATGGAAAGAGACTTCTCCATTGTTACCAGATAAGGAGTTTGTGGTTGTTTTCTCTTTCTGTCATGAAGATTACTCTAATGCAGTAAGATCTCATTTGAGATGGAATATCACAAGTGAAGATGAGAAGTCTAGTCCCACAAAGTGATTAACAAAATGAGCTTTGTCAGGCAGTGTCTCTGTACAGCTGCAGCAGCTCTGGCCCCACTGAATGTCCTACAGCTGTGTGACTACCTGACACACACCAGCATTTCAGGGGAAAGGCAATGTAACCCAGTGTAAGCCTTTCACAACCACAACAGTTGTCTCAATTTCATGACCCTGTAATTTGACATCTTAATGCAGAGATTCCTGAGTAGCTCTTGATAGTGGCAATTGACCCAACCACTGAAAAGCACAAGAATCATACAGAATCATAATCAAGGTTGGAAGTGGCCTTTAAGATCATCTAGTCTTACCATCAAACTAGCAGCATTATCACCATAAATCATATCCCCCAGACTCCTCTCAAACACTTCCAGAGGTGATGACTGTACCACCTCCCTGGGCAACTTATTCCAATGCCCAACCACTCTTTCAGTGATTTGGGCTTTTTTATATCTAATCTGAACTTCTCTTGTCAATTTAAGGCCATTTCCTCTTTCACTTGAGACATAGCAGAAGAAACTCTCACTGCAGCCTCCTTTTGGGTAGTTGTGGAGAGCAATGAAATTCCCTCCGAGTCTCCTCCAGACTAAACATGCCCAGTTTTCCCAGCAGCTCCTTACAGGTCATGTTTTCCATACCCTTCATTAGCTTTGTTGCCCTTTTCGTGACATGGTCCAGCACCTCAATGTCTTTTTTGACACAACTGCCCAAAACTGAACATAGGATTTGAGGTGAGGCCTCACCAGTGCAGAGTACAGAGGGGACAACCAGTGCTTGGCCACCTGGGCACACACTGGCTCATGTTCAGCTGTGCATCAGCCAGCACCCCCAGATTTCTTTCTGTTGATCAGCTCTCAAACCACGCTTCCTCAAGCCTATGGTGCTGCATGAGGTTGCTGTGAACCAGGTACAGGACTCAGAAATTGGCCTGGCTGAACCTCATGCCATTGTCCTCAGTCCATTGTTTGAATCTTTCCAGATCTTTCTGCGGAGCCTTCCTCCCCTCCAGCAGATCAACACTCCCACCTAACTTGGTGTCACCTATGAGCTGACTGAGGCTGTATTTGAACCACTTCTCCAAACCATCCATAAAGGTGTTCAACAAGATGGACCCCCAGTCCTGATTCCCGAGGAACACCACCGATGACCAGAAGAAACCTGTGACAGGTGGTGATGGCAGCAGTTGAAAGAGTTACATCAGGATGGAGTGACCAGCTAAACTTGCTAAATATCACCAGGTCTCTTGGGAGAGGCTTGACTGCCAGTGCACTTAGGGATGTTCTGGACAATAACTTTTCTGTCATAGTACACCTTTCATTACTTTAATCTCCCACTTGAAATACGGTCAAAGTGCCTAAAAGTAGCTTGAAAAGCAAAATCATAATCAGTGTTGACAATAAACATTATGTATTAGTTGTCATCACAAGATTATACAGATTATTTTGTGCTGGAGGGATATACATGTACAGATCTTCCTGAAGCACCACATCCAAAATGGCTGAATCATACAAGAATTGATGTATTTATTAATTCTAATAGCTTTTCCAACTGCATGTACCAAGAAATCGGTGATAGCAAATAAAGCATTATTTTCTCTTTTATCAGAGATCTTGAGAGAATCAAAAGTAAACCCCACCAATTGTATTCATAAATACAATAGAGAGTAATAGGTAATTTATATGAATATTCATATATTGAGCTCAGAAAATGGGCACCTTGTTATTCATCACTTTAAAACATGTTTATAGAATACAAATATATTAGTTCTTGGGTTTTTTTCCTAATGCTGATGAAAATGAATAGTACTTGGGGACCAAGTCTGCCTATTAAAGTGATGTGATACATTACCATGCTTGTACAGAAATGAGCACAGATGGCGGGTCTATTATTTCTCTAGCAAGAAATTTGTCATTTTTTTTCCCCAGGATTCAAATCTGAGCAACACTTGCTTAAGTCAGACTACCTCTGTGGGGATCCTTAAAATATTTTTCCCATTACTTGTACATTAGGAGTTAGAGAAACAGAAAGTGATTAATGCCGTATTAAAACTTTAAAATGAATGAAGTCTCTCAAACCGAGTCTCGGATTTTTATATTTCCCCCCACCCCTAAGCAACAGGAAACAAATTTTGCATGTAAATGTGAGTCTACAGAGATGAAGTTTTGTGTACCATGTTCAGATTCCCAACAGCCTGTTTAGCTTTGACAGATCATTTCATTTACATTAGAATACTTGAAGATGCTAGATTTATAGACGTTTGTTAATTAAACAAAATTACATGGAGTATGAAATAACTTATGAGTAATTTATAATTTTTGTAGGCAAAAGATACCATTTCAAACAGACAAAGATTAAACAAAAATATGTTGACTTTCATAATCTTACTTTTATGATAAGAATCAATAAAGCAATATTTCATAAGGTTTTGTCAATGCCTTATTATACACCCAAAGAAAGAAAAAAGGCTTTCATCTGCCTTATGACTTGTCAGAGCATATAATTACGACAAACTCAAAGTTAAATGAGAGTTTTTAATATCAGTTGGTCAAAGCTGGATCACCTTGCAGTGAAAGCAAATTTAATACAGGTTACTATTCTAAATTAACAAGAAAAATGCAAATTTACTTAAATACATTGAGTGTACTCACATTTGGGCATTCATTACACACTGTCTCTACCACTCCTTCCTCCTCACAGTCTTTCCCCGCTCCAGCACGGGAGTCCACCCCATGGGAGTCAGTTGTCCATGAACTTCTCTAACTTGGGTCCTTCTTACAGGCTGCAGTTCTTCACAAACTGCTCCAGCGCGGGTCTTTTCCACAGGGTAGAGGTCATCAGGAACAGGCTCCTCCAGTGTGGGTTCCTCCACAGGTCACCTCCCAGCAAACCTGCTCCAGCGTAGACTTCTCTCTATGTGGGTCTGCAGGGCTGTTTCTCTCTTTCTCAATTAATCTCATCCACCTCCTCTTGCTCAGCAGTTTTTTCTCCATTTTAAATCTGTTGTCACAGGAGTACTACCACCATCACTGATGTGCTTGGGCTTGGCCAGCAGTGGATCTGTCTTGGAGCTGGCTGGAATTGGCTCCACTCTCGGGAAAACTTCTGGCATCCTGTCCCAGAAGCTACTCCTGCAGCCACCCCTGGGCTTTGCTTTTGCCAAGAAAACAAGATATATTTTGGGCAAAATATTATTACAAATCAAATTCCATTTAAATGAATCTTAATTTTTGAAATCCAGCTCTTCATTTTCCATACATGATGGTTACTTCTGGTATGTTCCTAAGGGAGAACTCACATGCAGAACCTGGAGGATCAATTTCAAGGTGCACTGTTCTGTTTGAAAATGGAGGATAAGGAAGCCTGCAGGCAGCAGAAAGCAGGGAAAATAAGAAATTCCTTCTGTAAACCCCAGAAAGGATCATGCCAGCTGTTGGTGAGAGAAGGATCAGTAGTGAGAAAGAAGGTGGAAATATGCTAAACAGCATAGGGAAAAAGTAATACCAAGGTTGTTACTACCAGCATCTATTTTCCAAATATTTCTTCAATGCAAATAGATTTAAATTTGTGGTGTTATCAAGCACTAGTGTGCTACCTGTCGCTGTTTCAATGCACATCACATCTGCTTCATCTTCTTACCCTTGCCCACTCTCAACTGAAAAAAGGTGAAGAGGAATTTAGAGAATGTTGACTCTGAAGAGGTTGGAGACATGATTGAAACTCCTAATATCAGGAGTTTCAGGCTCACAACAGAGCATTACTTTCCCAGCTACTTTCACTCATATGAAGGGAGGGAGTCGCTCCTACAGCAAATACCAGCTGTGCAAGACTTCTGATTTCATTGTAGAAATAGCTGAAAAAGAAATGATAATCAGTCTTGAATGAGACATTGCCAAATAATTCTCAGGTGAGTGAAACTAATAAAATTGTAATCTAGGGAACTTTCAGCTTCTGCATGATTTATTTCTTCTTGCATGGTTAGAGAAATGAGTATCATTGAATTAAAAAAAGAGAAAGGGTATTCTTTTTCACAGTTATGCTGTTCACAGGAAAATGTGCAATAGTTGGGTTTGCAGCATTTGAAAAAAAGGTGTTAATTGAAAAATTCTGAGTGACAGAAAGTGAGAACACAGATTTTACATGCTGTGAAACAGAGCAAGACCACTGGATTAAAATAATAGACATAACCTTCAAGATTTTTCATAGTCTTATGGTGTGAAGAGAAATTTTGGTGCTGCGTTAAACTAGTATGTTGAGTTAAACCAGTTTTTTCTGGTCACTGCAGCATTGTTCAGCTGGAATTAATTCCTTATTTATTTATCTATCCATTTTGTTTTATACAAATGACTGCTAAAAATTTTTTTGGAGGTTTTTATGCTAAACTTTAATTTTTTCACACTTAGAATTACCAGAAGGTTTGCTGGCTCAGCCCAAATTGTTGAATTAAACAATGGCCCAAGACTAGCAGGCAGACTGTGGATTTTGTACACACTCCTATATACAAAGCTTTTCCCCATCACTTCAAGCTGGCAAATGGCTCCATTGCTACAAGGCAGCACAAAAAGCTGTCTGCTGTAAATCAAAGTAACACCTTTTCAAAATACAAGCCATTCATTTATTCATTCATTTATTCAGTGTGTACACTTCCTCAGGAACATCCTAAATCTCATTTAGGGTGATATTTAAGTAAAGATCAAGGACAAAATACTGTTATGTGGCAACCTTGTTTTACTGAACTGCATTCATTGTTTAGCATATATGCAAGCTTTTCTGCAGAGCTAAGAGGACATGTAATGTTTTTCATAAAAGAAATTCTGCAAAATTTTAGCATGCTGTGTTGTCTGTGCTTATATGTGGATCTAACAGGCAAGAATTAGGTATTTCTTTACTCTGATAAGGTTATTTCCTTTCTTTTCCTTACAGCATAACAGCTGGCAAAATACTTTTGAGAAAGAGAGCTATAGAGCTATCCTCTTGTAGAGTACACTGAAAAAATATAGCATATGGACAGTATTTGCATAGTGTACAGTATCTGTGATGAGAAGGTAGATATTCAGTTTTTCTTGCATAACTTGAGTATTACATATAATATGGTAAGTTGAATGAAGAATTGCTTCTTAATAAGCTACAGAATCCTGCTCGGTGGTTAGTTTATTTACTGTATTTTGAATTTTGATGTATTATAAACAATGTTCTCCTTACTCAAGCAGTTCTTTTTTGAATCAGCTAATATGTGGTTTTTTACTTCTTTTTATATATCTATATATCAAGTACATTTTGGCCTACTCTTACTTATATAATTTATGTAATGCTAAATAATTAATGCACAATGTGGCTGTTATCTTTCAGTAAATATTCTGTCTGTGCATTCACTCACAAAAACACTAAAAATCTTCAGGTTTATTTCTGAACTTGCTATGTATATGGAATCTAGAGTTTGTTTTAAAACTTTGGAATGTCACACATTAAGGCAATCATCATGTTGTATTTAGCAAAATCAAAATGGAGCACAGTCTTTTTGCACGCACAAAACATGCACAGGGATCAATGTTTCATGCTACAAAATGTAGATAACTTTATTAAAGTCTGCAATAAACTTAACATGCTAATAAATAACAGAACTTTGTGGAATGTAGTAATTATATTTTGTTGTATTTCTTTTTTGTGAAAAACGTGCACAAAATTAATGCATCTCCTCAAAGAAGTATGCTGGTGCCATGAGAGATAATACAAAATAGAAGATGACTAAGATGACTCTCTGAGAGTAGAGTAAGTTACTAAAACATTTTTATGTGTGTTTCTGTATTAAACTAGCTATACGCACCATGTGGTTGGCAGTGGAATCAAAGCTCAGTCTGCAAATCCAGAAGTAAAAGTGAAGGGAACAGATCCTGTAATAAGCCAAATTATTGACAAGCTGAAACATGTTATTCAGGTAAGGTGCTTTTTCCTATGGATACAGTATAGTTCTGACTACCACTCTAGTAATGAAAGTATTAATTTCCTGCACCATAAAGGTTAATTCAAGTTTCTGCTGAGTGCACATCTACAGCAAAACACTAGTTGCTCTGTGTCTCACTTCAGTTATTAAAAATTATTTAGTTAAAAGGCTTGCATATGGTAGATAAGTGTAGGAAGTGAGCCTCTGGTACTGGGCCATCTGTACCTGAGAGTACCACAACTTGGCATTGCAGTGAGCATACAGAAGCACCAACAACATGATATAGGTATATTAAGTGGGTGCATATGTTTACGTAACAATAAGACATAATTTCCATCTTCCTCCTTTATTAAATCTAGGTTCTTTCTTAACTTGTATTGCTGCAAGGTTTTTTGTTTAGATGGCAGATAGAAAAACTAGGCACTTCGAATGAAAATCACATGCCTGCTAAATGAGTTGGTGTTAGTTACCTGATGTGCATATCTGTGACTTACTAAATTTAAGGCTTACAAGGAAGTCAATTCCAATATGGTGCTGTACAGTTATATTATTGCAGTAGGTTTACAGGATTACAAGAGTCTCTGGTTACATGCCACATTTATATGCACAGATAGCCAGAACTAGAGGACAAAAACATAATTCTGTTGAAGGCAACAGCTATTTTGCCAACAGCTCTGTATTTCAGTTTAAAAATACAAGTTTTCACTCTGATCTGAAGGCTCAGTGACCAGGAAGGTTCTACAGGCATTTTATGTCAGTGACCCATTTAACCCAGTATCCTCTCCTCTGCACTGGTAAAAGGAGAGGCTACTGAGGGAGGCCATGAAGCTTCTCACTGTTATTGTCTTCACTTCCCTTCTCTACCCCATTCCCCAAGCAGGAGAATTACAGATATTAAATGTCTTCTCCTTGCCTAGTATATTTAGATCCATCCAAGGACTTGCTTTTATTCTGTTTTTACATCTTCTTGACAGCTTTTAAGAACAGTTTCCCACATGGTTTCTGTAGTTGAAATATTACTGATAGCTTCATGGTAAATCCTCTTGGTTCTTATATCTCTAATTGTGAACAATAACTCTCCTCTGACAACAAAACAGAGGGCTGAAATAGAAAAAAGAAAAAAAAAAAAACAGAAAAATTTCTTTTCCATCAGTAGTGCTGTTTTCTGGGAGAAATGGCATTATATTTGAAGTTCAAAGGCAATCATTATTCTTTCCTTCTTAAAAGAAATATCTTTTTTATCCCTCCAGTTTCAGCATCATGCTTTTGTCTCTCTTCTTTATTAAAATGCCATCTACAATGGTGGGAAAAATCAATGCAATTTTCCCCACAAGAGATGCCACAGTTTAATTAATAACTACAAAATACTATACAAAGATAAACTTTGTAAATATTACTTGGTAAGTTCCATCTATCAGGAATGCTTTCCTCCTTTTATATCAAAACTGATCTGTATAGTTTATTGTGTTGTTTTCCTCTAGAGACTTGAAGTTGTGTTGTTTTCTCCTTGAGTGAGTACCTAAAAGACTGGAATAGAATATTTCCATTATAAAGTATTTCATTTTGAGAGCTTACTTGCCCTTGTCCCTAAAGACTTGAGTGGATCTTGGGGAAAAGGACATACAATTTACATACTGTAATGCTTACCAACCTCCCAGTATATTTTCTTTCTGGGGGATAGTTTATTTCCTTGTAGCTCTGAGTATGAAAATAGGGTCAAGGGATAAAGAGAGCAGCAAAATCCTTATGGGCCTGACATATAACTGCTTTTCCCCAGCTGAAGAAGCTGCAAAAAAGCTTTCCTCTTCACCATTTATTGCTTGGGAAAAAAAGATGATGAGTGTAAATTAGAGATTCAAATGCAAAATACCACTTTTTGTCCTGTGTGGTATGAAAAAAGATGAATCACATATTAAGCTTACAATGGGCAGAAAATAAGGGGAACTTAATGGATTGTGGTGATGCCTCAGAGGCAGACAGAGTCATACTTAAATCTAACACACGATCCAAGCTGTATTACTGAACTTCAAAATTTTAAATAGTTAATTTAGTAGGAGTACAACATATTGGTGAAGTTTTTCAAAACCAATCATTTCTGAAATTTACAAACTATATACTTTAATTCATCTTTAGGGTGAAAATAGCAAAAGGGCAGATATTTTTGAGATCCTTTTCTGCTCACATTTAATGTTAACTTAGGAAAACAGACAGAAACTGTCAGCCCTGCAGACAGAAACAGATGGATTTCTTAGCATCTCCTCCATTTTTCCTGTTGGTTATACAAAGGCATAGAAATCCCAAGCAAAGAATTTGCTTTAAAATATGTAAATATCCAGTGTTTAAACTGTATTTTCCAGGCTGTTAAAAATTTTAAACCCCTGAAATCAACCCCTGGCTGCGTAAGTGACAGTACCTCTTTTCAGCAGGCTATGGTTTCTGGGCAGTTCCCCTTTGTGAGAGGCTCACAGTAATCCTCCTTTTTCTGTAAATAGTGGATTTACCAAAAAAATCAATAAAACATTTTGATTCTGTTGGACCCCAATGCCCATAATCTGTGCCCTGGACTCTGCAGGTTTGTATTCACAACAACAAAGTGCACTTAGAAGAACTGATATGAACCCGTCAGTGCTGAATATGGCTTGAAAAAGTCACCTTCTGTAAAACTACTTACTTGTACAGGCTGGTATTTTCCAGAGTTTTAAATTATGGACTCTTCATTCATTTATCTTCATGGCAGGCAAATTATGGGTTCAATGCGCATCATTTTATGTACTGCAGTCTGCTACTATCACTCTAATAGGTAATCAAGATAAGCAAAGTCAGTTTCATATGGTGTGAAGAGTAATGGGAATTATTTTCCTTTCTTCCCCAATAATTTAAAACACTGATTAATTCATCATTCCTGCAAGTGCAAATACTAAGGTTATGAAGTAAGTATGATATTTTGGGGGTGCGATTACAGGCAATTGGACCTTGGTCTTTCCAGTGTGTTTCTTCTTTCAGAAGAGAATCTCAAAAAAATACTGCTTTTGAAAGTAATAGACATTACTTGGAGCTTGTATTTACAAGTTAAATAAAGTCTTCCTCATTTAGGAAATCTTGCCATGGCAGAAGATACTTCTGTGTCTGCCTGTCTAAATTAGGCAGACCAAATCTCCCTTGAGATCTCCAGAGGCACCTACCATTAGTGACTATACTGGAAATTTAAATGCTTCTCTCAGGATAAATTATTTCCAATTTCTAGGTGCAGTAAAATGCATGTCTGAACTTATTTGGACAAGATCCCATCTTGCACTGCTATATCACTAGAGTGCTAGCTGATATGCATAAAATAATATTTACCTTCTCTACAAAGGGCTGCAAACTGTCCCTAATGGAATTGATGCTTACATTCCTTAAAGGAGTAAATGCCATTACTTCATATGATATTAAATGCTGGTGACAGTCTAATTTTTCCTTTACTACTTGTCATTATTATTGCATGGTGAGTGCTCTGTTTCACCATGCTGCCATTTGCCAATTTACCTGTCTCAAAAAGGCTGCAAAAATAGTGAGGTGAGACTTTGTTTTGACCTTGATTTGGCATGCTAACAACTAAATTTTCCATGTGCATTTTTAAAGCTTTTATCAATGTACCACAGCACAGTCAAGTTAATATGTGTTTTTGTAAGAACTGTTCAAGTATGAATTGGAAATTGGGATGGAATATATTACCTGAATCCTCATCTGCTTGTATAAAGAACCATGTTTTGAAATTATTCATACACAAGGTGTGGCACTTGAAATTGTGCCTACTTACTGTAGTGTTACGATAACCACCTAATAGTTAAAACCCCCCTGCCTCTTAAACTAGTGCCAACAGCTGTATGTATGTCACAAATTAGACATTTTGATTGTTTTTTTAATGACTGAAATGCAATTCTTTCTCATGGAATGAAGGAATTCTCAAGAGTACAGCATTAGACAAATACAGTTTGACACACTCTTCGTAACACGTTCTTGGAGACTCACTTTCTAAACTTTTCTTTCCCTTTGTCTTCTTAAATGCTTTTTGTTGATATAGTGTAACCTGCAGTTTGTTCCTTTCAATAACGGGTAAGTGGGAAGCAAAATTTCAGTGCACTTTATGCAGCAGCCATTCAACATTCACTGGTATTAAAATTGCTTTCAGCTGTGTTTGCTCCTAAACTGCCTATTTATTTTTTGTTGCACTAGGAAAGACTTCCTTATGAGTTTGTTTTGTATTTCATATTACAAATGCATATTTAAATGTTAATTTTTCCTTAGATTTTGTTTGTACTGCGTTTTTTTTTTTACATTTTTTGGTTTCATCCAAAGTTAGAACAAATCTGCAGGTAAAGAATAGCTAAGTTAATTTTTTTCCCCAGTGATTTGTTGGCACTGCTTCTTTGTTTTTTATTATTCATTTCTGGAAGTAATACAATGCTACTGTCTTTTTGAAAGCAAACTCTTGAAAAAATTCTTGCTTTGGCAAGGTATGACAGTAGAGTACTAGTGATGTAGGGATATTGGAATATTCCTACTTGACAGAGAAGTCTAGTTCATATTTGTGGTATGAGCTGTTCCAGTCTTTTATCCCGTCTGTGGAGAGCTGTCTCTGACTGCTGGCTGGTGCCAACACTATGTTAAGTGCTTGACTTTTAACACTGCATGTAAAATATTGGCAGAATTCCTGTAAAAACATTAAGCAGTTAGAGATTAGGTGGGAAATTATTTTCTGAGATTTATAATCCTCCCTTTAAAATGTACTTCAACTTCCAGCCTCAAAAGTACACAAAGGACTGCAGAATTGCTGATGCTTTTGTATCTCTTGGGAGTGAAAAGGTTTTCTTCACAGTTCTGTGATGATAGTAAAGGTATAAACCCTTTTTGTTGCTCACAAAGGTGGTCTTTCTGTATTTGTAAGTCAAGCATTAAAAGTTACATGAACATTCTGAGATGGCTGTATGTCTTGGAAAATTATGTGTAAACTCAGACCTAGATATGATTTACAGGCAGGAGGCAGAACAAAAAAGTGATTAGGAGGGGATACATCTCCCACTGCTGGGGTGCTTAGGAGGTAAATTGAGAAAAACAGTCACCAGCCACATAGTCCTTCTGATCAGTAATTTAATTAAAACACCAGTAATAGTTTCCCTAGATTACTCTGTTTTTCACTAACTAGATTACCAGAGTTATTAAGGGCTAATCAAAGTCCTGTTCATTTAGAACAAATGATTATTTTTGTGAAATATATTTTTAAAATAGGACTTATGCTGAAATGAAAAGAGTATACATTGCACAGGGCTTTCTGAAGTAGTTTGTTGTTCAAATTTGTATAAAACTCTTAATAATGGGCTAATTAAAGAAGAAAAAATAACCCTTAACATTTGATTTATGTTATTTTTCTTCTTGCATTTCTTATAAAGCTTTGCACTGTGCACAGTGAGAAAACATATTTGTTGATACAGCAGGGAGATACTGTCATTTCTGGTGCATTTTTTTAAGAGAACATTGGCAGAGAAAATAAAACAGCCTTTTCTAGATACTTAGGTGGATAGTGACACTAACTGAAGTAAGTATTCATTATGATGCAGATCATATCTACAAAAGTCTATTTTGTACCTAAATTGTTTGCTGTTATAGCTGGTAAAAATTGCTTGTGTTAGGTTTTTTTAGCAAAACAGGACCATTGTTGTACCTTCTCATTTTAAGAACAATGATAAGGGAAGGAGAGTTTTGAGATTTTGGAAGAGCCTGGGGTAGCTCCACCTGCTCCTCATAGAGACCACAACCCCCCATACTCTGTTATAATATGTACTTCTGAAATCAATAGTCTTATTCCAATAAAAATAGAGGAATATTCTCAAACTGACATGCTTGGAACAACACGTTTGGCAAAAAGGGAAGAGAAATGTAGAGCAGTATCAAGCAGGGCTTTAAAAGATTTAAATTAAGCAGGATATCAACTCTCTAGTCAGAAGTGAAAATCAAGTAGTGGCTTTAACTTATGAAATCTGACATACATCACAAAGCCTTCCCATAGTTACCTTAAATGACAGCCTCTTAAGAACAGAGGCTCAGCAACCAGGTAGAATAATATCATATCAGGATGGAAAGTATCAACAAAATTGTGAGAAGCCACTTGCTGTTCCTGTTAGTACTAATTAATGACAGATGTAATCTGTCAATGTCTCAGTAACATTAAGATACTTTGTATTCAAGCAAATACATTAATAAGGAAAAAGTAGAGTGGGACAGTAGGTACCATTAAGGTGTAAGTGCCATTTCCATGGTCTTGCAGTGGTCTCCTCAGTGCCATGGAAATTCCCATATGAGGGGTTCCTCTAGGCTGACCTATCAAGGCAATAAGCAGGATGCTGTGCTGGGTGTCCATTTGTGGATTGGTGCTGCTGAGCACTGTGTCCCACCTTGGTTTGCTGGCTGTGGGTTGTCTACAGGAGCAGAGAGTGTTCAAATACAGCAGCAGTTCCGAAAATATTGAAGGGAATGCATTGCCCTATGTCAGTCCAAGTGTCACATCTGAGGAGAATGCTACTGAGGGGTTGAGGGTTGGCTAGAAGACTTTAAAGGTCCCTCCTAAGCTGAACTATTGTATGGTTCTATTGACTCCATGACTACACTGTGTGAACTCATATGCTATTAACACCAGGTAATACACATGAGAAGAGCTGTCATAAATAATATGGACATGAAAAGATGTTGTCAGCAATTATAAAACAGAAAGCACAAAGGAAACAGGGTTCTTTATCATCAGTGGTCATAAGACCATTTCTTAGAATATGAGCAAGTCATTATGCATAATTGTGATGTCTAAAACAAAACAGGTACCACAACAGCACAAAACACCTAAAAAAAAAAAAAGAAAAAAAAGCATTTCAGAAGCATTTCAATGGTTAACTGTTAAGGGAAAAAAGTTGCTGGTCACAGGTTTTCTGGCCTGAAAAGTAATGCATCCTTTTTGAGCATTTTGAATGTTTCCTATTTGAGACAGGCTATTTCCTTTCAGTCTCAGTCCTGGGAAATCCTCGGAGGCAGTGACCTGTGGAGAGCAATACAGAGCAAGTCATTTGCTGCAAGCATCATCATAATTTGTTCTCCTTGCCAGTTTGTAAAATAAGCAATGTGTTCTGTAGGCACAAGAAAAATCCGTCTGGAAAGCAATCTGTTGCTCTGAAATCTTATAAACAGAAATCTCATGTTATCTATGAGGGCTGTGTGTTGCCTAAAGAACTCATCTGCTCTTTGGAAGTTTTGGAATTGTGGAAAGCAGCAGCACAGTATGGAGCATTCAACTGCTTTTGAACACTGTGGGTCTGAAATCCATGAGGATAACACAAACTATATTTGAAACTGTACCATATATTTTGAGGTCACAAATTTTGCTCTGCACAACCCTGGTTTTGTCTTGAGACACTAAGTCAGCAAGCAGTTGAAGAATCAATACCAAAGGTGAAGTATTTAATTTGCATGAAGTCTCAGCAAAGCTGCTCAGGACTATGGAGTAAAAGGAAGTGTCAGAAACAAGCTGTGCTGTGCATTTTTAAAGCAATTTTTGTTTCAAGAGAGAATACAGAAAAATACAAATATATCCTGGCAGACTCTGGTTATGTACTAGGTTTGTGGATAAGTTTCTTAGCTTCTCTCCAGTACAGAAATATTACACTGCCCTGTATTTAACTGACTGATACATTTAAAGAACATAAACCAAAGAAGCCTGATAAATATGCTGATTCCCAATTCCTTCTAAAACAAGCACATAATAAAAAAAATATATTCACAGGAGAAAACTTGTCAAGATAGAAAAAATAATAACTTTGATAGTAACCTGATTGAACAGGCATTTATATATTTCTTTACAAGACAGGTTAGCTATTACTTTGAAAAAAATATTTTTCAAATTTTCCTTAAAAATCCAGACCAATCTTAATATACTTTATTAAACAGATTGTCCAGTCTAATTTAAATTCTTTAATGTGTTAATTTCTTTAAATGACTTCTCAGAAATTTACATCTTGAAAGTAATATTATCTTATTTGTTGGCTTAAAACCAGTTCCTTAATGCTGTGGTTTTGCCTTTTTAACACTTGTCTGTGTCTGATAAGCTTCATCCTTAAGAGCAGACCAAGGAAAGCTTTGAAGAAGATCTAAACATTCTTCTGCCAAATACCCACCCTAACTTGTTTGCAAAGCTCCATCCTTATAGGCCATACTTTTTAGAGAAAATGGAGACACCTCTTTCTCATTCCTACTCTGGAAGTGGTGATAATTGTAGTGAAGTGCTGTTCTGGCAGTGGGACATTGGTGGGGCACCTCTGCTTCCTCTTTTCCCTGCACTTTTATTTTTTCTCTTAGTGAGTCATTCAGCTTGATCTACAGACCACCTCACTGCACTGATATAAGCAACTGTAGGATAAAAAACCCCCAAGCAATGAACAATTCATTTGATCTCTAAAGAGAACCCCAAACCAATCCCGTATCTTTGAATTCCTGAACAAAATATACAGAGCCCAGTTTTTCATGCATGATAATGTTTTGATTAGAAACTTTCTCTTCTTGTAACTTGCTTGTCTGCTTGTCACTTCAGTTGAACAAGATCATTAAAAGCAATCACTATCCTCCTCTAGTTTACTTGACATGTCATTACTGTATAAATCTCCTCTTAGGTACACTGGCCCACAGTACAGGCTGTGCAAGTGATGAAAAGAAGTTTTGTGAGGACTAAAGGCTTTTGCTGATAGAAGTACTGTAAGCTAATTTTAGATAAAAGCATTTTCCTTTATTTTCTGCCTGTTAATAGGATGTATATTTGCTGTGAACACAGAACTGTCCTATCTTTCTTCTATAATCCTTTAAGTATTATTTTGCCAGGTCCAGTTTCCCCTTGTCAGCTTCTTATTTATGCTTCCTGACCCTCCCCAGTTCCTCTTCCTCTTTCAAATAATCACATGGTTTTCATCTTGTTCCATAAAATACTTCCCTGTCATATTCAACATTTCTTTTAACAGGTATCTGACCTTCCATGTTTCCTTTTGGTATGCAGGTCTGGGACAATGACAAAAAGGTCAAAAGCAAGAAAATTGTTTCCCATTCAGTCAGGACTATAACTGAAAAAATTAGTTTAAATATCTGAGTTAAAGTCTTACTCTTAGGTACTTACTAGGAATACACTTCTCCTTTCATGCAGGAAAGGAGGAGAGAAGTGTATTATAGCCTCTGTAAAAACTTTTGTCTTGATTGTGATGAAAGATAGGGAGGCATTTTAAAGTGCAAATAACGAATTACTATGATAAAAACATATGATAAGATTGAAAGAGGCTGCAAAATTCCAATTCTGTTACCTTGAACTGTAATTTCCTTCTTAATGCAGCTGCCTTGCCCTAACTCTGCCTTGTAACAGAACTATTTACTCAACTCTATGCTCAATTTATTGAAGCACACAGATCTGGGCAAACAAAAAACTGCAGTATAATGTGTCCAATAAATATAACAACATTAATTTTTTGTGAAAAGTATGCAAACTTCTCTACCAGATCTGCATCACAGTAACGCCACTGTTTATCAAACTATCCATCATGAATTCCTTTATTTCTTTGTCCACTGATTTTACACCCTTGTCATATACAGAAACGTAACAATCTGCTTTGCAAGTAAGTCTCATACAGATTTTGAAGAATCAGGTATCATCATAGTCATAGAGAATGGTATTCAGTATTAGCATGGAAACATTTTAACAAGTGTTTTTATGTATTGTAATAATTTAATCAATTTCATCTGTTCCACCTTCTGTTTGACTATTGTTCTCTGTCATTACATTCATTAGAAGTCCTCCTCTAAACCTCTGTACCTCCATGCCACAGTTCATTGTAACATACCTAGTACATATTTTATCATAGCTGTCAGTTTTTCCCCATTCTTCTGTTTAAGAACTCTATTACAACCTATTGAAGCCTTGTTTGAAGTGCCAGCCATCTGGCTCCTTTACAGTTCAGCTGCAATTAGTTCCTCCTTTAATAGCTCTCTTAATTTCTACTGTCTACTGTTCTTAATTAATCAGATTTTTTTTCCTTGCACTTTTTCTTCAATTTTAGATTAATATTGTTCCTCTACTTCTGTTTATGGAGGCATGTGGGATTCTGAATGTATGTCAGTAAATGCTACTATGGAGGGGTTGGGCTTCAATTTTCCTCCCAGCAGCTTAAATGTTGTCTCCGGAGCTTTTTTGATTGGTTTTGTATAGATCTACATGTAGGCTTAATATTTTTTCATATCCAAAAGTTATTACATGTCTTATCTACACAACTCAAAGGATTCACCATAGCCAGGTAGGGTACTGTGATTTCTTTAGCTATTGCATGTAATAAGAGTGCATTTGTTACTGCTTTTATTGCTTATACTGGCACTCTGTGCAGATCCTTCAAAGAACCACTTGTTTGATTTTCTTTCAACCCTTTTAAGGAAGTTTTGTATAAGGAATGTACTAAGAGCAGAGTGTAAAGTTAGGATTTAGGTGGTGAAATGTGGACATATCCATTTAGATACTTTTTAGAACATACCATAATAATCAAGGAAAAGACTTTTCTCCTTTTCAATCCCAGACCACTGATTTGATCAGACATAAGTGTGTTTTTCTGCTGGATAACCATAGTTAAACTCTGCAGGTGTTGCAAACAAACACTTGTATTTTTGGTGTAAGTAAAATTAAAGCTCATAAAATAGTCAGCTTGATGTATCTTGGGGACTGATATGTGAAGAAGTCACCTCATAAAACATCAGTTTTAAGAAAATCGTTTTTGTGCACATCAGTAAAAAGATGTGTATCTTCCTATCTAGGAGGAAATCTCTTCAGTTAGAAACTTGTGTGACAGAATTTTTATCAAGAAATAACGGTGTATGAAAACAACAAGTAAAATAGACAGTTTGGGGGAATTTTGAGGAAGCATTTATTTGAAGTTATAAAAGAGAAAAACTACTGGTTTTAAATAAAACTTCTAATTGAAAAAATTATTTTGACATCAGATACTTTTCATTCCTTCTTATATTTCTTATTCAATTAAATTTCTAATTTTTCCTAAAACTGTTTTTGAACATGAAGAAAAACCCCTAGAAAAAATGATTTAACAGAAACAAAAAATAATAGAAAGTGTTAATATTTGAAATATAAGAACAAATAAGCAGCTGTGAATATTTAAATTCTATTTTAGTTTTATTTGCTATTTGTATAATAGTTTCCATTAAAAAATTTTCCCTTCAGTTATTCTTTTAAGTTTTGATTCCATATTCAGCTTTAAAAGATTTAATTGAAGACTTTTAATTTAAAAAAAAAATTGTATAATGTGAAGAACTATACCCTCATTTGATTATTTCAAGCCAATTTTGCATAAGACATTATAGATTAATGAGGGATGTCATCTGTGCACCCTGAGATTGTGATCTTTTCCTCTGTACTTCTGTATTTTACAGGAATGGGTAGATGAAGACTTAATTTTATAAAATTATTTTATTTTTGAAGCTGCTCAGTTTCTTTCTTTTCTTCTCACTCTCTCTCTCTTTTATTTGCCAATACATTTAAAATAATAAGATTCAAGCACTATAATGATTATTTTTGAGTCTTGCCTTTATTGCTTTCTAAGTTACATGACAATTTCATTGTTCATGCTGTGAAATATGCAAGTTCCTTCAGGATAGGAATATAGTATATTGATATTGTTTGTATTTTTAGAAGAATGCAGAGTAACATGAATCTCTATCACTATTTGATGTTGAAAGCAAAGTTGTAGCCTGAGATAAAATCTTGAGTCATTTAAATCTTAAATACTCTATACTCATTGCTTTCCCTGCAGGAAAGGGAAAAAGACACCTCTAGAGGCACTTCAGGTTTGAGATGGTGTGAATCATACTCTAGCATGTCTCATTTTGTCTATTTTGGCATTTTAGTATAAGCACAGTCCAGATTGAGGTACCTTTTTAAAATATATTTGGCCAATGATATGGAATTTGCTTCATGTTGGGCAACACTGAATTCTGTTTGCGTTTGTTCATGTGGACATAAGACAGCTGTTTTTCAAGAATAGATTGATTGCTTTTCTGAACCACGAAAATCCTGTATTTCTAGAACCTATTAGAAGCTCCCCAGACATGTAAATGCCATTAAAACGCCCTGATAAGCTAATTCCTTGGGAGTAATTTGAATGACCATAAGTAATTCAGGATATATTTCCATGACACAAAATTTTAGCAGAAATGCCAGTCTTCATGATGCCCATCTGACAAACATCTCTGTGCTCTTCTCCTTATTCTTGTTTTCAGAGTTTTCTATAGCTGGGTTGGGTGGTTTGGAGGATTGCTTTTAGCCAGCTCTGATCTGTTTGCAGTGTAAAATTAGGGATACGAGAAGAACTCTGCAAAGTTAATGGTTTTGAGTATAAGATGTATCTGAATTGTAGAAATTCAAGGATAACTACAAAAAAAAAAAAAAGAGGAAAAATAATATAACAAAGTGAGAATCCAATTCAAAATTGATAAGCAAAAAAATAATATCTTAGTGAAAATAAAGAACTCCATGGAAAAGTATTAGCAAGTGCAGGAATTACACTGAATTTCCAGAAGCCATGCTGATTTAAATTCATGGGCAAGAGTGAAATAAATAGTAACAAAAATCTTCAGCAAAAAAGGTAAAAAGCATCTTTGAGAGAAGTGAGCTTCTGCTCGTCTATTTAACTAACAAAGATGGTAATTATTACGGAATCTAAAGGGTCATGAGTGGGAATGAGGTTTTGGAAATAAAATGTAGATGGTGGAGTTCAAGTAAGACATTTTAAGTTTCAATTCATGCTTCTAAATACCAATAGATGGACCACACAACCATTAATCAATTTTGGAAAAAATGAGGAGGAAAAAAGGAGGAAAGGAGAAAATGTGCTAAGAGGCAACATGTGTTTACAGAGAGCCTGTGACAGAGCAATAGAATATCTTGTCAGCAGTATAATATTTTCTCAATATACCATTCAAACATCATGTTGTAGAATCTTTGCTTGAAGGAGTACCACAGAAAAATTTCTGTAATTCAGTAAGATGGTTGCTACAATATTATATTAATTCAGTTTGAACTAATTGGAAGAATAATGATTATAGAGTTTGTAGTTAGGAAATTAAGTTAAAAAGAAAAAAAATTAGGAAGAGAAAAAGTGTCACCATCTATGTTTAAAAAGCAGTTATTAGACTGCAGAAAGATTACTAGAACAGTAGGTTGGCATTGCAGCCAGTACTAAATGATCTTGGCTTAAAAAGGTGGTGTTTTACAAATTTGGAAATTACAAGATTTGGAAATCTGAAGAAAAGTCAAATATTATAGAAATTATTGAGGGCCACAACAATAGAAATAGAATAATATACAAAAATGTGAAATGAGAGCTTTTGCTGGACAGGCTTCCGTTGCAATCCAGAAATTCTATGAGGTTGAAACACATGAGCTGGAAGCAAATGAGGACACCTGAGTCTGGTAACTGATCAAAAGATGAATTTGAGCCACCTACATTTCCCAGTAATTTGGATTCATAGCAGGCTTATTATTTTTTTCACAGCTGTGGGTCCAGAAACAGATTCTTGTCACACATTCATCTTCTTCCCGATTATTTTCTATACAGTATTTAAATATGGCCACATGTGCATTCAGGGAAGGGTGGAATGTACCTGGGTTTTATTGTTTTGGTTTTTAAAAAGTTATGTCAAGTTTATATGTTCTTCTTGAATAACAAACTAAATAAAAATTGAATTTGATACTTTTTCTACAAATTCTATATGCTAGTTCTGTAGATTTTTTTTAAGCCTTATTCTATAAAAGTTGAATAATGGTATTAATATAGTAGTATATTTCAGTGTGATTGATGAACCTTTGGATAAATCTATGAACTGTTTATTTCATTGATCCAGTTGCACTATGGTATTTTATTCAACATTTCCTAATTTTTTTTCAGACTCTATATTTGATTTTAGTGTATCATATTGTCACAAGAAAAGAGGGTAGTGAGAATTTATATTTTCACTTCTTTCTGCTTTGCTTAAATACCTAGATATTTCCAAACCATCCATAGATATTAAACTGTTCTTTTCTAAAGCTGGATATGATAACCTGATTCTTGAAAATAAGAGATTAAAAACCTCTTATCTGCTTTTTCAGTACTAGCAATGTAAAAAAATATCAGGTATTTTTTAGAAAATTAATTGTGTCATTTTGTTGAGGTTTTAATGAAACAAAGTAGATACTGTTGGGACTTATAGAAAAAGCAACACTACTTTAAAAATTACTGTTGTAGTATCTCCTACTTTCTATTGAATGCTTCTGAGATGCACTAATCATCAGTGCATCAGTTGATGAAGTGATTTTATTTCATAGTTTATTGCCTTGACAGGATCAATAATCCTACTGTTAGTAAACTCAGTAGAACTAAAAGTCTCAGAGTATTCCCAAACTCCACACACTTCACTAAAATATATTAAGATTTTTATTAACATTGAATATCTACTGACTCTTTAATAGCTGTAGATTCATTTTAACCATTTTCTGTTCTATTGATATCTCTCACCTAATTTCACAATTATATAATTAAAAAAGGTAAAAGTGAAACATAAGGAACTTCTCTCTACATTGAACTTTCCATAGGAAATAATTGTAATCAAAAAAGTATTTTGAGAACATTTCTTTGCTTTTGATATCTTGATGGCTGTGAACATTTTAGACTGTAGAAGTGGTGAAATTTGAATGATGTTTTTTGTAAAACTCTTTAAGCGACATGAGTCATAGCAAAACAAAATGAAAAAAAATTAATCTTGCTTTTATGCCATGTCCAGGTAAACCAATATTTTTTTCCTAGCTGGATATGGCAAAGAAAGACTTCTAAAAATATCCTTTTTTATTTTGATTGTAGAAATGCTCTCTTAGAAAAAAACCTCTTGAAGTCCTAAGATAATTTCCAGCACTTAATTGTTTGCAAAATGCTTTACACTAACACATCTTTCTCCTTCCTTTGGTTTGTTTGTTATTCTGAGGTAGTCTTCATAGCATTGAATCTCCTTGTGTTGTGAATTCTGTCTTTTTGCAATTTGAATTTCTGTTGGGGATTTTGATATAGATGGTATTAAAATTTGGAAAACATTTGCTCCATTAACATAAACTAAATGAAGTGATGACAATGTTGATTAGAAAAAAGATAAGCCTTTCTTTTTCTCTCCTGCTATATGTTTAAGGTGGGCATATAAGTGCTAGTTAGACAGCAGTATCAGACTCAAGAAGAGTTATGAGAAATGAAAACTACAAACCTACAGCTAAAAATGGGCTCTTACATACCACAGCCGTCCTGCAGGCATTTTTGCAGCTGCACAGCAGTACACACAATCCAAGAGCAGCTCTGGCTGAGAGCACTGGAGCCTGAAGAGAAATTATCACAGAATCACAAGTGGCTGAGGGTGGACGGGACCTCTGGTGATCGTACGGCCCAACCCCTCTGCTCAGGCAGGGCCACAGCAAACTGCCCAGGGCCATGTCCAAACAGTTTTGGAATGCCTCCAAGATGGACACTCCACAACCACTTCAGGCAGCCCGTGCCAGTGTGTGTCACCCTCACAGGGACAAAGTACATCTTGATGTTGAGAGGGAACCTCGTGTGTTTCAGAGTGTGCCCATGGGCTGCCACTGGGCGCCATCCAAAAGAGCCTGGCTCTCTGTTCTTTACACCTTTCAGGTATTCATACACATTTATGAGATGCCCTGAGCCTTTTTTAGCCTCAGTTCTCATAGCCTTTTCCTACACAAAATATAGTCCAGTCACTTAATTACCTTAGTGACCGTTCCATGGATTCTCTCCAGGATCACCTACCCTGACCTGCTGGCTACATTTGTTAAGTAGCCCAGAGGAGTACTGGTGGTCTTTGCCACAGAGGCACATCACTGGCTTGTGTTCAGCCAGGTCCTTTCCTTTTCTGCCAAGGTACTTTCCAATTGTGTGGTCCCCAGCCGGTGCTTGTGCCTGAAGTTATTCCTCCCCAGGTGCAGAATTTTTGTGGGTATTTTTTTTTTTTTTTTGGTTTTTTTTTGGTTTTTTTAAAAGACTGTAGCTTTGATACATACTTTGGAGCAGTGTATTGCTGTGAGTTCACAGGTTTCATACAGGCATGTCTTGGCAACATGTCTAATTGCACTGTATTATTGGAAATTTGTGCACTTGGACAATAAAAAACATGTATTCAAACACAAAAATGTAACTTGTTCAAAATGTGTATAAAAATACTTGGGAAATAGTGTAAATAGATACTGTGCCTTCAAAGAGAAAGGTATTTAGATCAATCTTCAACTTTTAAACTCTAAAACTGTTCATAAAAATTGCAATGCCAGCTCTCCAGTCCACCACACTCCTGTCTCTCCCAAGTACAAGAAAACAAAAATATCCAATTTCCAGTGCACTTGTAATAGAAAATACTGAGAAGTGTCCTCCAGAACTGTTTATTATCACAGTTGTCTCTGCAATGCGCTATACGACATGAAGTGGCAAAAAAAATGCATTAGTAAGTGTTTGTAGCACAGTTCTTGCCTAGAAATATCCAAATGAAATTCAATTGTTATCTTTAAAAATCCTTTATTACAGTGACCGCAGCAAGCAGTCTGTTGCTGTATTAGCAAAAAAAAAAAAAAAAGGAGTAAAATGAACAGTAGAAAATAAGTAAGAAAGTGCAGCTATTATCAAAAGACCTTTGAAAGTATTCATTTTGAAAAGTCATTAATTCAGTACTTCATGCTCCCAAATTTTCATAAAATGTACATCTATTTCAACAAAAAAAGATAATTTTATTCATGTTGTGCTATTTTTCTATTATTTTAGCAGGGTTTTTTAATGTTTTTTAAATAATATTTCTGAAAGCACTCAAAATGTATGTCTCATTTTACACAAGTTGTTAGTGGAAAACCACACAGTGGTGAATACTGAGGAGGTATCCAAACTAACCAAGGTATCAGCAGCAGCAACAGCTTGCAGAGTAGTCTGCAGGGATAAGGCCATGGTGTTCCCAATAAGCCTACTGTCTCTGGAGTACTGCACAGCATAAAGTCATGGGAAACAGAAGTGAGAGAACATTAAGAGGTGGGAAAAGGAATGCCTGTCCAAACAATATTTTCCAGCTTGGCAGCCATACTCTTCAATTTAAAGTCTGGAAGATCCCTTAGACTTTGAAAGAATTTTTCCTCAGCTGATGCCTCCTAATAGTTTGCCAAAACAGTAGAAGTTTTCTCTCTGCAAGAGCTTTGTTAGACCCTTAACGATTCCTCTGACTTACCCACTTGCATTCTATAACTTTTGAATTTCCATCCATAATGCAGTCTATATGTAGTTTTTTCCAACCAGTTTAGCTGATTGGAACAAGTCAGTGTATAAAATACACTGCAGTGTAAGAATAAAGCAAACCATGAGCTTCGTAGAGTTCTTGGGGTTTTTTGGAAAGAAGTTGCAATAATTTCATTGTTGGTGATACCTCTGTATTCCAATGCATTTAGAGAAAAAGAATGTTCTACCATTAGTTATAGTGTTTTACAACAGTAGTGTCTTTAGTGCTGCCTTGTATAACTCAGATATAGTGAAGCTTTTTAAAAGTAAACTCTTTACTCTTATATATCTTCCTTTTCTTTTATAAGAATCTGTAAAAGATTCTCTTGTTTTAACCCAAAAGTCTCATGCCATTGTTTGTGCTTGGTTATGAATCTGACTGCATATTGATCTTGTTTCACTAGACTGTACTGTTATCTATATATCTACCTGACCTGGAACACAGCAATGAACATAAACAAGTGGCTTCCTCCCATGCCTAATTGTGGCCTTATTAACAGAATGTAGTAGAGAAAACTTGTAGTAACCATAAAACAATCTGGAAAAGCAAAAAACTCTTGTTTCACTCATCACAAACAACTGAATAATTATATTCATTCATCTTTCTTACTTTACTGTGTGTCTGAACTTTAATATTAAAGTATGCATACACTGTTTTTTTTCTGAGTGTGGTGTAGGCTGTTTGCCAGGATCAAATTCTCTGTTCAAGTGCTCTGATGTCACAGTATTGCTACTCAAGACTTTGAAGTAATATTTTACTAGGTTTTTTTAAACTATGTTGTCTTTAAAAAAGAAAAATTTCTAAAAGGGGCTAGCTGATAACAATCTGATAAGTCAGTTCCAGGAAACAGATAAAATATCAATTCGTAAGGTATAAGTTCATGAGTCATTACAATATGTGCTATTATTAACAAGTTTTTATGATACAAACCTATTCCATGATTGTTAAATTATTTTTCATTTAAACTTTTTGCCTTATAGATAATTATGGGGTGAAATAAATTATAATATATACAAGCATAAAAAAAAATCTAGTTAATGTAGTTAGTTTCTGTATAGGTTTTCTTATCAATTTCTTTCATCCTTTTAGCAAGTTATGTCAGTTATACACTTACACACACATACAGAAAGCATCTTTATGAGTAATCACTGAAATACCCTATATCACGTTCTGGCTTTGTGGCTAGAGAAAAGAAGCTATGGTGGAATTGTCCTGTGGTTGAAGGTAGCAGATAACAGGGGTCTCTTTTGTCTTGTTTATAGGGGAAAAGAAACAGGCATTGTTTGGAATTTTATTTGTGGTTCTAGCCTCTAATAGTGCCAGTCCAATGGCATGAAAGTAGATTAGTTTACAGAAATTTTGGCACAAAAATGGTATCTACTCCTGTAGTCCAACATTCCCTGAATAATTTTTTTTAATACGAGAAAAAGTTGAAAAACTACTTGTTCAGCTTGCTACCCAATAATCTCAATCACAGCTTTACTTAGCAAGTCTAATAATGTTTTGGCCCTTGCTAAGATAGCATTTATCCACATAGGGAAAAATAAAGAAACTCAAAGTCCAGTAGGGAACAATGTTATGTGGTGATTCTTGTTAAATTAGTCCTGTGTACAGTGGAAGTGTTTCACTTGGTGAATGCCTGTCACAAATACCTCATTTCTTTATTGCCTCTTAACCAGTTTTTTCACTTGCTAGAAGTTAATTTCTGCAATAGTTCTCTTTTCTGAGCTGCTCTGTCTGAAATGGAAAATGTTTCCATTTCTGCTTGTTTACTTTATAGGTTCCTGCAGACTTTCTTACATTAGATTTGATTGTTGCATTTAATTTCAGGAAGACTTTAATTCTTTAAAGATGGCCTCGCTTCGCAGTCACTCCTAGTTACAGACATTTAATCATTCGCCTCAGTGCAAACAGTCCATCAGGTTTTTAACAACAGAACAATGACATTCAAAAATGGAAATCTATATTATGAAAGAGGCCCTAAATCAACCCCTACTGATTAATTTCCCCTTTATTCACAAATCTTAAATCATTCTGACTGAATCAATCAAAAAGCTATTACCTTCATACTTGCAAGTGTTACTTGCAAAATCAATGAAAACTGAATTTATTTTTAAGATGCGATATATTACCAAAATAAAAGTTCCCATTTACTTAAGCTAGATATTTATCAAAAACTGTTACAGTTGGTGAAATCTTAGGGTTTGACTCTGTGTATTTTTTGTGGTTTTTTTTTAAAATTTTCAACTTTGTCCACATTTTCTAGTTTCATTTACTTCAGTAGCTGAATTGCTCTTAATTTTGTGAAAGTATTTTTGTTGCTTCTGTACATGAAGGCTCTCAGACAGAACAGATATTCAGTAACTTGAACTTCCTAGGGATATGTCAGTTGGCAATAGCTTTGGCTGCAATCACCATAAATTCAGGGAGTTCAGTATCCTGAATGAAGTAAGGAAGGATGGAAGCTGCATACAGACTTTGGGGCAGAAACCGAGACAGTTAAGAAAGTTGGCTGATGTCCTTGCAAGGTTGTTCTCTATCATCTTTGGAACATCATAGAGATCTGGGAAGGTACATGGTGACTGGAAAGAAATAAAAGCCTGAAGGTCAGCCCAAGGCTCATCCTTACCTCATTCCCTGGGAAAAACTTGCAATTGTCTTACCAGAAGTAAATTATGTCTGACTACACTACTGTGATAACATAACCTGAAGTCCAAAACTTCGTGCAGTTGTGCAGACTTTGGGGCTTCTTATTTTTATATTCAGAGTCTTATGTGTATCTGAACCATCTTATAAATCAGATAACACCTTTCAACTAGCAAACAAGCTGAGATCTTTCATAGTGAAGGTCCTTCCAGCATGCTAAACCCAAGATTTTGTTTTCAAATAAATACATCCAACATCCTTTACTATAATATATTCAGTTATATTAATTGTATTATATTAATTATATTATATTATATTATATTAATCATTAAAATATCAATATCGTAGGATTCTATTGAATTTAAACAAAACATTACTAGCTACTTTTATTGCAAGAGGATGGGGAAGGGCGACTATGAGTAAATAGTCTTATTCTGATAGAAACTGTTGCAGGGCAAGAGAGGTAAAATCTTGTGACCAAAGGAGAAAACTCTTGCAGAAACTGAATTTAAGCTCTTCAGGAATGGATTTATTACTCTTGTCATACTCTGCTGCCTCCTTAGCACACATCAATGTGGTTCTTCCACTGTACAGAACTTGGTCATGGCTGCTGCTTCTTTTACAGGTGTTCAGAAATTAAACTTGTAGATTTGCAAGTGTATGTCCCTACTGGTATTACACCCATGAGGATGGCAGCTTTTCTTCCCTGTCCAGAAGGTATTTTACTGAAATTTATTCCACTGAAAGGAAACTGTATGTTCCTATGTTCGCATTCACATTCATATTCAAGGCAGCAGAAACTCAGGCAGAACTTGAGTCATATTTTGAAGATCTTTTAATTTGTGTTTTTAAATAGAAAGCATAGAATTTAGTGCAGTTAGTCATGCTTATTTTCGAAAACTATCTTTCAAATTCAAACAATAAGGTCCTTCCGATCTTCCTAGAAGACTTCCTATCAGATATTCAATTTAATTGCAGTTTACTCTTATCAGTCTCCAATTGGCCTTTTGGTTTCTAAGAGGCACAAATTAAGAGGAAATAGAGACTTCAGTTACATTATTGATATCCTTTTCTTTTCCATGAGAAATTCAGAGAAAAAAACCAAGAAGCTGATTTTCCATATAAATTGCAACTTAATTCTTTTTTGGTAGATTGAAACATTAATGATTTATACTTATTTTTTCCTTTTTGCATCTATTTTGGGGGTGGGATGGCAGTTTTGTGGGGTTTTTTTTTGTTGTTTTTTTTGGTGTACTGTCTTAGCACAAATATTGATGTAGCTTTGAAAACTTACTAATAATTGCCTCTCAAGAAATAATGTTTTTTCTTATTTTTTCCACACAAATTCTACCTCCTAAATTTCTTGTACCTCTAGTACTTTTCTCTTTCAGATTTGCTTGTTTATTATGACTGCTACATTTTTTCAGTCAGCATTTTCTAACATGTAGAGGAAATATCGAAAGTGATATGATGAAATTATAAAGAGATAAGCATGTATGTCACATATGTAAGAAAAATTGTGCAAAAACAGGATTCCATTTGAGAACAATGGTTTTTTTTCCTATTTGTATGCCTGCCTATTGCTCAGGAAAACTTTTAATCTAAGGAAAAATAGAGATGGCCTGTATTAAATTTGTTTCAACTCTAGTTATTTTTAAAGGCAGGACCATAGTAGAGATTCTTCTAAGAAAAATAAACCAGTTATCTCCTAAGAAAAATAAACTAATCCCTGAGGTTTACTTTATGAAGTAGACAAAATGCTGTCATATATATTTTCCTTCCCATCCCAATGCTGTGCTGATTAACTTTAGTTTTTACAATACTAACTAGATCTTGGTATGGCTTACTGATGCTGCCTGAGCAGACTGCTCAGTTGTGTGCAATTCTTTTTTGCCCTTTAGGAAACATTATTCTAATGTTTATAATATAATAGTTTCTTTGATCAATACAATGCTACATTTACTATATATAAACCAGTTTCATATTTATTTTAAGAGCAAAGTCTTGGCTTTTCTATTTATTAAAAAAATGTTTTGGATGATGGCTTTTGTCCCTCCTGTGAGGAATAGTGTCTGACTATTTTGGATCTTAAAGGATCTATACACTTGCTTGTGCAGTAGAATTACAGAATATGCAGCAATTAGATGAATTCTTAGATAGTTGTACATTTCTATCATTGAATTAGTAATAGCAAAACCATGAATTCAGTTTGTACATATGGGATTTTAGTCAAGGTAAATAAATCAGTGTTTTAATTCACTTGCGTTCAAATTTATTTAGACTTGTCATATTTAACAAAAGAAAATCATCAGCCATAAAGGAGCAGTCAGGCATGATATTAAACAGCTGAACATGTCAAAATGATCGGCATGTAGTTATGAAGTTTCATTCAGTACCTCCCTGCTCTACAGTTATTGTTATTGTGTTTGATTTGTGCATGCTTTAGATAAATTGACGCTGGGTGTAGAAGGCAACCTTTACTTAGCTTTTGTCCAGTGAGTTAAGGCATTGCTGAGACAACATTTTCAGGCACGTGGTGTGACTCTTGGGGTGTCCTGTGTAGGGCCAGGAGTTGGACTCAACAATCCTGATGGGTCCCTTCCAACTCAGCATATTTGATTCTTTTATTTTATGAATAGTTCCCCTGTTTCCTCAAAGGCACACTGATGTAAAGATCCTTTTTTTTCCCCTGTTATTATTTATTGATATCTATAGCCAGTAAATAAGGTATTTACAAAGGTTTTTTTGCTTGTCATATTTCTTCGCTGAATTTTCCAAATGAAAAGTCTTGTACGTGTTTCACATGCATGTGCAAATCAAATTGAACACTGTTCTCTGCAGCAGTATAAGAAAGAATTTGGTTCTAGGTCATTTGTTACTAATCCTTTTTGATCTCAGTGCCCCATTAAAACCTTGACATTTGGGTTTTCATAAGCAGGCAACTGTTATTAGTAAGTTACTTCGTGAATGGTAAATGGCTTCACAACAGTTCCAAAGCATGTATTTTCCTGTCAATACTCTTTGCAGCATGTTGTGCTCTGCCTCATCAGAAGAAAGGAGCACAGCTTATGTATTATTAATAAGCAACTCATTTATAGATAGAATGTTGGTAATCTTTGAATATTAATTGGAAGAATTCTAAAGGAATTATTATAGCAGACACACAGAAAGAAGATTCCTTCCTCTAAGTGTTGAATAGCATATTATTTTTGGACTATAAATTATTTACATAGAATTGCTGCTTAGAACTAGGAATCTTTTATCTTTCAGTCCTTGTTTTAAACCTGATCAGCAAAATGACATCTATCTTCACATTTCCCCTAGAGCCTGACAGTCATGAAAGCATAGCCATTTTTAGGCAGATGTTTGCTGCTGATAAGATGCATTAAAGCATGGACCATTAACTGAACTGTTTTGTAAGTCATCAAAGATTCAGATTGTTTAACAAATTGATATCTATGCAGAAAACAAAAGACAGAGAAGGTCTGTGTAATGCTGCAGTAGTTCTTATTGACTGTCTTTAAGATCAACAAGAAGTGCTACATTGGGCAGAGGATGAACAGAATGACAATGGGGCCTGTTTCAAAACAAGCTTAAAACTGAATGAAATACATCATTTATTAAAGTAATAGATCCCACTCACTACATCTGCCAAATATGCTGAAGCAGACTTTTTTTTTTCTTTTCTGCCTACTCACATCTATTGCTGTCATATTTAGATGAATGAAAATGTAACTTAAGCTTTGCATAGAAACACATCCTAAAACTATAATGCGATACTTGTGTGTGTGTGCTGCATGCAGTTTGCAACTATACAGGTAGAGTATGACCTACAGATTACAAATGGAAAGCTGAATAGTAACAACTAAATAGCTGAATGGAAGAGAAACAAACAAACAACAACAACAAAAAAGCAAAGGAACTGAAAAAGAGTAAAGATGAGTAGAAGTGGAAAAGGCAAATGAAAATTGTGGCAAAATGCAACAGTTGGTCTAGGGGGAAAAAACAAAGTATGAGATATATACTAGTAAATATTTAATGGAGAAAGGCAAGCAAGAAGAAAGAACACTGGAAAAAATGGAACACCATACATGCCCCAGAAATAAAAAAATAAAGAAAACAAGAAAATAAATGAACAAAGGAGGGAATTTGGCTGAAAAGAGAGGCAAGGAAAGCAAGAAAGGAATAATGTTACACGGTATGCATGTATCTAGAGATGAGAAATTTCCCACTTACATGCAGGCTATGCATATACACATATACAGATGCATATGCATATGTGTGTCATTTCATGGTATCAACTATGACTTTTAATGTCACAGAATCACAGAATGGGTAAGGTTGGAAGCACCACAGTGGGTTATCTGGTCCAACCTCACTGCTCAAGCAGGGTCATCTTAGAGCACATGTCACAAGATTGTGTCCAGACTGTTCTTGAATGTCTTCAGTGAGGGAGACTCTACAACCTCTCTGGACAATCTGTTCCAGTACGTGGTCACCCACACAGTAAAGAAGTTCTTCCTCATATTCAGATGGATGCTGACTCTTCCTCTTCTCCTCCTTCATCCATGTGGATAGAGATGAGGCTGACTGGCACATAGTTACCAGGGTCCTTCTTGCCCTCTTTGAAGACAGTCCATACAATGTCCTCATGCAATTGCCTGATAAACATTATAGATAAACTTGTTCTGCCAAATGTTTCGATAGAGCAGGGCATTTTCATGTCCTGACATTTTTAGATTTGTGAACTTCAAGCATAGTTCCAAGTACTTTCCATGAGAGTGTAACTTTGTAAAAAATTGAACTAGTTAGGAGATTTAAAGAAAAAAATCTTGGACAAAGAATCAAGTAAATCTTTGCAGTTGTAATCTGTTGAGGATGTTGTGGTAGCCATGCTGAGCTCAGCAATAACAAATCAAAATTTTCTTTTTCTTCCTCTAAACTCTGGATTGCAGCCTGTGGCTGGTAAATAATATATGTTAGTTCTGGAGTTATTCTTGTCTTATCTTTTAACACTGTACAGTTTTTCTTCCTTGTCTTTTTGTTACTGGAGTCCATTATTGCAGATAAGGGGATAGATGTATTACACGGTTAAACATTCATTAATGTAGACAGCATTAATTAAAAACACTTTGAAATTTACTGCTACTTCAGCAGTATATATATATATATATACTTCTCTGCTAAGTATATATATATATTTTTTAAATATTTTTCCATTAAACTAAATAAAGTCTTCATAGCACTAGCATACTTCCTTATGCTAGTGCTATGAAGACTTTATTTAGTTTAATGGAAAAATATTTAAAAAATATATATATATACTTAGCAGGTTGCTTTGTTCTAACTTAGAGGCAAAAAATTTAAATCTTGTGTCAGCATTAGAAGAAAAGCTAAGGCAGGTGTGAGGATTAGAATAAAGTTCTGTTCAGGCTTGCAGAACAGTGTTATGTCCTTTCCTTTGTCTTTTCAAATCTGGACTATCCCCGGTGAACCAAATGTGTAAATTTAATTGAAACCTGTGTTCCACTTCTCTTCACATATTTTTTACCCTACGTACTATGCTAAAGTTCCTTCAAGCTGTCTCCTTCTGCTGCCTCAATATCATTCCTCAGCTAAAAATTCTTTTTTACCCTTCACATCATTTCAGTCCATAAAAGTTTATCAGTCACACCATCCATTTAAAGACATCTGATGTGTTAGCTGACTTTCTCTTAGATCCCAGATTTCTCTGAACAAGGTTTTCACCGATGTCAAGGCAAAAGTCCTGTTTACCTCTCATAGAAATGTCCATTCTAAATAGTTTTATTAATCAGTGATTAAGTGGTTGGGAAATTTTTTAGGATTCTCAGACTAATTTTTTACTTGAAATTAATTTTCTAACTCCAATACATGGTCTCAATAGACACTAGCTAGTTTTTTTATAGCAATCATCTAAAGGAAATGCACAGAGGGACTTTATGTCTAAAATGTCAGTCTTCTGGAAAATCTCAAAAGAAAATTAAATAACAAGAGGTTCAGATACAGAGTAGTGTAGTTTTAAATGCAATTAATAAAAAAAACTACCTTGGGGCAGATAATATGTGTGCATATGTGTCAACATTAATTTCATTTCTATAGAAAAAAGGCTAAACCAAACAATCCCCCTCTAAACCTTATACAAATTTTAGTATGTTTTCCTACAGATTTCAAGATCAGTCAATGAGTATTTCATAGTGCAGCTGACACAGGCTGTACACTAGAGGCTATAGATCAGGAATTAATTGTCACTTTGCAAGCAAATGAGATAACAGTCAGGCTTGCACAAAAAAATTACACTGTCTCAAAAAATAAATTATTCCTTGGAAAGCATAAATGAACTGATAATCAGGAAGCTAGATATTAGTGGAAAGAAATAAGCTCCTTGAAACATCTCTACACCCTAAGAGAATTTTAATAAGATATTACAAACTCTGGTAAAGGAAAATGAAGCACCAAAAGAATGGAATCTGTCAGAGTGATCATCTAGTTCAGTCTAGAGAAAAGCTGTGGAGATTTCTCACAATTTTTCTTGTCCTCTATTTTAAGTACATTGTTGCAAAGCAAGTAAGTTGCTTAGCTCTACCAGAATAAGATTTTTAAGTTTCCATTCACTGAAGATTTTATTACTCTGGCATAAACTCAGGAGCTCTTTTTTACAGTAGATGTGTCATGAGAATGATATAAATTTTGTGGCAGATAAAAGAAGTGGGATCCCACTTTGTTTAACATTTGCAATGTCATCATGCAAACTGGCTTAGAAATCAGTATGATTCCATGACTACTGAAAATATTATGGGCCAGATTCAGCCTCACTGAGGCTGGATAAGTGCCTCTTTCCTGATTTGGTAGAAGCTGTAAAATCTTCTATAGAGCTAGTTAACTGAAACAATAGAAGCCTTGCCCTCAGCCCCAGGTTGTTATTACTTCCAAAAATAAACATATAGGTGGGCACTTATGGAAGAAAATTGTCTATGAGCATTTATTTGCCAGGCACAAAAAAACCCACCAAAAAAAACCAAACAAAAAACAACAACAAAAAAAAAACCCCACAAACCAAAAAAAACCCCAAACCACCAAAAAACAAACAAACAAAAAAAACAAAAACAAAAAAGAAGAAAGACAGAATAAAAAGAGAGAAAAGCCAGTAAGACTGCAAGAGAAGAGAAGAGAAGAGAAGAGAAGAGAAGAGAAGAGAAGAGAAGAGAAGAGAAGAGAAGAGAAGAGAAGAGAAGAGAAGAGAAGAGAAGAGAAAGCTAGAGAAGAAAAATGGTGGACCAAGTGTGGCCTGAAAAAGATATTTTTTTCTTTGTAAATGAACTAGTTTGACCCCACACATCCCAAGTAGCCAAAAAGACAGCACTGATGGCAACCATAAGGTTGTTTCAATGGAGGTAATGCATATGCTTGTACCTTGCTAAACAAAAATGAAGGAAAAAAAAAATTTAAAATGAAAATGGAGGATGAAAAAATCAAATATGTCCCAGAAAATGTAAAATATGACAGAGTTAGCTGAAAGCCTCACAAAAGGAATTAAAGCAAGGTCTATGTATTTTTCTAGAAGGTGGCAAATAACTCCAGACAATCTCATTCTTCATGCAATTAAAAAAACCTCATTTCCTTCATCTCTTCTGCTGTGTTTTTCTTCAGAAGTTGTCCAAATCATAGAGTCCTAGAATCATAGAATGGTTTGATTTGGATCTTAAAGATCATTTATCTTCAACTCCCCTGCTCAGGCCAAGGACACTAGGTTGCTAGAGTCCATCCAACCTGGCCTTAAACACTTCAGGCATTAGGCACCCACAAGTTTCTGGGTAACCTGTTCCAGTGCCTCAATCCCTCTCACAGTAAAGAATTTCTTCTTAATATCTAATCTAAATCTACTGTCTTTTAAAACCATTTCCCCTTGTCCTGTCACTGCATGCTCATGTAAACAGTCACTCTCCAAATGAAACCAAGGTTGTCAGAAACAAGTACGTGCCAGCTACTCCCAGCTGGTGGATTGTTATTTTTATTTAAAGTAAAACCAGTGGCATAGGAAATGAATGTGCCAGGCTGTGAATTTGAATGCCTGAGCAACCAGCATACAATCTTTAATTGCCAGTAATTAAGGAATGGTAATGTATTGCACAATGATAGATGAAGCCTGAGGGAGAAATTATTCCAATCAGTCCAATCAAAACTTGGCTGGGAGCTTTGTAGTAGGTAACTTACAGTCAGAGATGAAATCTTCATTGAAGCATCAGTTATAAAATTCTAGTCACTTCAGGACAGTCATTGCTTCACCAATGTCCCCTGGAAACCAGGATATTTCCCAGTATATCTATTCTGTGTCAGGGACTTACAGAACTGAGAAATCACTGGGAGAATAGGAGAGCAAATCCTAGAGGTGAAGGTCAAGAAGGAAGTTCATTTTAGGGTGAAAAATTGAGTCAGACCAAATACATATGTAAGAGTTACTGTTTGAGGCAATTTGTTATCTTCATAGTTGCAAACAGAAGGACTTGACAGAACCCCACAACTTTTGAGAAAGAGAACATAGAATGTTTGAAGTTATACTGATAAAATGACAATTTTATGTTCCATTAAGCAAGTTTTTAGTTTTGGAGCTTGCCCTGAGGAAACAGACCAAGATATCTTGTTCAGAATATATGACCGGATCTAACCATAAGTTTTAAGTTGCCTAGCCAAGTGAAGACAATTAGAAAAAAAAAATCGTGAGTTGGAAGATCTTATCTCTCATGCAACCTGGTACTAATGTGGGGGGGACTTGCTAATTGTAGATAGCTAAGTTCAAATGTATATACATCTTAAAATAAAAACAAACAAACAAATGACAATTAAAAAAAAACAACATTAAGAGTGTGGTAAACTTTTTGTTGCAGAGTGAACCAGTAAGGAATGCAGTGATGAGTGAAGAAGATGGAAACTAATGCCCGAGAATGTTACAGATACAGCTCTGATGTCAATATGCAAGAGTGTGATTCAGAAGCCACTTATGTTGTGATAAGGGAAAATAATGCATTTAATTTGTAGAGTAGAGGAAGTAGGCCTTAGTCCAAATGCTAAGATAAGCAGTTCATTGAACTGAAAATTCAGTAATTCGGCTGATGTTTCACAAGAGACAGGATCATTCCAAGTACAAGTTCTGCTCAGTTAGCAGAGCTTAATGACAGTTTCACACTGTAATCCCCAACCTCCCAAACAGCCAACCTCCACCCCTCCAAAAAAATATTGTAGAAGGGAAGCAAAAGGGGGAACCTTGGTTCTTACAGAATAACTTCTCTTTAGTTCATAAAGGCTAATAAGAAATAAAAGCAAGGGTTTTTTTAAGATGTAAAGTGTTGCTGACACTGCTTCAAATATGTGTACTGCAGAAAGAAGTGACTAAGAGATCACAAACTATTGTCCATTTTTAGTCAGCATAAAGAATGATTAATGAAATTTTGCACATACTTTAAGGTGTCTAAAAACCTTGGATGGCTATCCAGTAAATTCCATTGTAACAGTGCATAAATTAACAGTAAAATATAAAAATTACATAAATAAAATAAAATATGTGATTATTCATTTATGTGTCTGTATAGCTTGTCAGTAGGGTCTTTGTGCTAAACTTCTATTTTCTCCAACACATTCTTAACATATTCATCATTCTTTTATCTTGGTAATTCTCAGTACAACAATTTTGCCTGAATAAACACCCAGAAACCTTTTAGAATTAATACCACAGTATGATAGCAACTTTCTTAGTATGAGTAGAAAGACATCTATTTAAAAAAAAAAGGAATTTCTGAATCCTTTGTAAAATCCGCTCCTGCTTTTGCATGATCAAAATAGGAAATATTTAGAAAAAAACATATTAAATTCTAATTTTTTTAAAATTCATAGATAAATATAGCCTTTGCAAAAAAAAGTATCATGTTGGACCCACAAGTCCAAATACTCTGATTATTCATTCTAATTTCATTTTGCAGCCTAAAGTGAGACAACACAAAGCCAGCAATTAAAAGATTCAAACGTACAAAAAATTCAATTGGCTTCTTAATTTGGTTTCATTGTCATAAATAAGTGAAAGACAAATTACATTAATTCTGAAAAAAATAATAAGGCTTCTGAAATTATTTTCTAATAATCTAAGTGCTTATTATAACTTTTTAAATATTACATCTTGCTAAATATAGTAATAAGGAGGTTTTAATGGGTGTTTGGGAACGCAAAATTGTTTGGGAAAAACTAGTTTGGCAAAAAGGTTGGAAAAACTAATTGAATCCCGTTTTTCTGTTTTTAAATCAATACTCAAAGTACACCTAAAGCTTAGACATTCAAAGTTATAAAATTTACAGTTAAAAATTGCCTTTTTAAAATCTTCTAAATAAAATTTGCTATCATATTAATTTATACCCATCACATAGTTCTTAATTTACTGAAGTTTCCCAGCTGTAAAAGATTAATGGCTGCCTCATGAAGTGTGTACAATGTAATTCCCAAATATAAATAGCTAAAATCCCACTTCTGTCTGTTCTAAATCACACTGCAAATATTTAGTGTAAAACTAGTAGAAATAACTGATTTACTTGATGGAATAAAAATGCATAATTTTTGCATTGACTTTATGTCAGTCTTGTCTATGGCTGCGACTACTTCATCACCTGTATTTGATATTTCTGCACCAAAATTACACTATTAATGTGCTAAAAGAATGCTTAGACTGAGTGTGAATAGTGTGAATAGTATCACTGACCTTGATATCTAAGGTTGTATCAAGTACTGTTAGTTAAACAGTTTATACTACAGACTATTGTTTGTGACTGTAATCTGAATAAATATTTTTTCCCTTGCCTCCCAAACCCTGATTTGATGACGGTACTTAATAATGAAAGAGCTTCATTGTGTTCTGTTATTTTGCTCAAGCTGATGAGGAGAAGTGTGAGGAGAAGTCTGGGTATTGTTGTTCTGATCCCACTTTTGTCACCAAAATAATGTGATACACTGAAATAATGTTAGGGTCCAACTAGTAAAGGATGGCTCTGTCCAAATTAAGATGCAAATGAGACATTAGTGTGGATTTTATTTAAAAATAAATATGAGGTAGAGACAGATAGGAAGAGAGCAAGGAAGAAGAAAAAGAGGATGAGTAAGAGAGAGATGTAAAACAAAAGATATCATCCCCACATTGGTTCCTGCAGCTTCCTGCTGGCCCTTCTTTACCCTGGTTTGCTCAGTGGTGTGGGTGCCCAAGTGTTCTGCTTCAGGTACTCCTCCTACACAGTCCAAATCCCAGGTATACATGAGGTGTGTGTGCCATTCCCATACCTTGGGTGGTGCGTGTGTAAGCAGTTGCTTCCTTTTCTCAGAGTTTGGCATGGTTGGAACTTTTGTCTGGATAAGTTACCTAGATCTGCTTCATCATGCCTGACATCTTCCTTTTGTTGCCGCCTGTGCTTTTCTCACAGTCTGCACAGTGTTATTTTGTCTGGTGTGCTAATTCCAAACCTTTCACCTTTGTGTAGGCCTGAAATTAATGCCTCCCTTTTTTACATCTGTGCCCATTGTGGTGGTTTGTCTTAAGGGAACTTTCTTCTTTGACAGTGAGCTGAGACATTTTAAATGCATTCTTTAAGTCCTGACAGCCGTGGAATTCACCTCCTTCGCAGTTCACGCATGAGATGGCGAAGCTCTGTTCAGTTGCTCAAAGACTGCTCTGAAACGTCTTAGCCAATCTCAGACACCTGCATGTGGCTGGCAAATATGGCGTGGGACCCACAGGTGTCACAGGAGCAGCAGCTGGAGGCCCTGCAGGATAGACTTTGCTGTCTCAGACGACACTAAATCAATACCTGCGGTCAAGTGAATTGAGCCTCTTGTCAGCACACCGATAGTGTCTTGAGAACCAGCAGATCAAATGTCAGTGTCTGGTTTTAGAGTGACACAAATAGCTCTGTAGGCTCTATTGACTGTATTTAGTGCATCTTCACTGACTGTGATGATAGTTTAGATTCCTATCTTAGAGATAAATACGTGCCTGTGGTACAAATGTTTTTGGCTACATCAGGTTCTTTGCATAAGTGAATTTTCTCATGTAGAAAATGGAGTGAGAAAGAATATTGCTTTAGCCATGGAACACATTGGTTTCTCATGTCAGTTTTCATCTTTTTTCATCCTGTAGCATAAGCAGGGCTTCTGGCACACAAAATATTTTTGTTTAAATTAAGCATCTTGAAAAAATCTCATTTGTGATCTGGGAATGTGAATGGTTCTGTGGCAAGAAGCTGGAACATGTAGGTTAAATATTTGCTTCTATCTCCTTCTTCCTTTTACTTTCCCTAGGAAACACAAAGAAATTTTTTATGTTTTAACTTGCAGCTAAGTTTTATCTTTTTTTTTTTTTGGTTTTTGTTTGTTTCTTTATTTTTAAAATGATGTAGTGGCCTAAACAATAATATATCCAACTACCACTCCCAAAGAGCACTGAGTTAAATTAATCTTAAGAAGCTGCAAAAAGGTGAATTATTAGGCCATTAGCCTTTAAACCTATATCCTTATATATTGCTGCTGCAAATAATCTGTGAGTGAAAATGGATTGCAGTGTTTTCACTAGCTAAGGTTGTTTTATTCATTGCTAGTAGTAGAAAACTACTAAACCATGCACTGACATGAATTGGTTTCAGTACTATTAAAAAACTAAAAATTCAGATCAGCATCTCACTTTTTTGTTGCAAAAAAAAAAAAATAGACATGCATATAATTATGTTTTGTGGGTAGGCTATACCCACAGAAGCCGTGGCTGTGCCTTTGCAAGTACTCCTGGAAAACGTTTAGCAGTCTGAGATTACAGTAAGTGCAGGCACGTTTATTGCCATCCTTGAAAGGTTAAACAAAAGTTTGTGCAATAGAGACAGGAAACACTATTTTTCATTTAAATATGGCCTTGAGGAGACCAATACTACAATGCAGACCTGAACTCAATATTTTAAAGGAGTGTGGAAACATACAGAAGATACAGAGAAAGCTATTATGTTTAGAAAAGATAACTCTCAGTCAGAACCTGCTATTTAAAGCAAAGAAGTGGAGGATAGTTTGGGAGTGTTTTTCCTGGTTTATAATAATTTTCAGAAGGAAAATCTGGAAATTCAGCTTTAATCTGAAATTTATTAGGAATAATAATGAGAGAAAGAAGTTAGACATATTTGAAGAGAAAATAATTTTTACTAGTAAAGGTGGTTCACCAGTGCAATATTATGAAGATTAACTCTTCATACTGTAAGATCAGGAAGTCATGACTAGATGGATTTTTGCACTGTATGCTTCAGTCACACCATGGTGCCTTTATTCCATGCTCAGTTGAATGATTCTTAAAAACCTGGTTAAATAATTTTTTTAACAGCAAAGCTATACATTTAGATGCTAAAACTATTGGTTGTTAAAACTGTAGAAATGCGTTGTAAAATAACTCATCCAAAGAGATATGCTCCATCTTTGTTTTACTGGAGTTTCCTTTCCTTGCACTTCAGTTCTCTCAGCAGTGTTGGCTCATTAGCCAAGAACCATCATTATCCTATTGCTAAATCCTTTCGATTTCTTAATTTTTAAGAGGTATTTTGAGGTCCGTGGCTCTTGAGTTGGACTTCCTAAACGAAGTGCAGTAACTAAAAAGGCATGGTCTCCTGAAAGGTTAATCTAAAAGCCTAAGCAGTGGGAATCAGAAAGAGAGCTGTCTGAATTTGTTTGGTGTTATTTTCTTCCCAAATTATTTTATAATTGTTTGTTATACTTAACGTAAAATAAAAACCACTCCTCCCTATGCCCCCCTCACCCTCCACCCTATGAAAACCTATCACAGAACTTTCCAAAATGTTAGCAGAACCTCTGAAAATTTTGTGATAATTCTCTTTCTGCAATTTCAAACTCAGTATTCCTTTGTCTATAGTTTCCATAATATGTAAACTTTTCCTGTTTTACCTATTGTACTTTCAAGTAATATTTGTAAAACTAACTAGTATTCCTCCCTCCCTTACTTCATAGCTATTGTATTTTTAATCACTCACCTATTTTGTGTAGCAGTGAAAAAAAAGGAAAAATGTACTCTCATCCACCACTTTTGACAAATCCCACCTTTCTAACATTCCCTTCTCTCTGGCATCACGGTCTTGTCATACACTCAGTTTCTCTTCTATGTACTACATGAGCTTGCACTTAATGCTCAGATAAGTGCGCTGGAACTATGTCATTCAAAACTACTGGGCTCCCAAGTTCTTCTTGTTAGTCTATAAAATGCAGAAAAATGGTGGTTTGAAAAATGTGTGGGAAAAAAAAGTTGAAAAAACATAAAAAGAGTTAGAGACTGATAAAAATACTTTAAGTTTCAAGAATAATTTAAAGTAGGTGTAGCTGTGTTTGCCCCAGGGGGCACTGAGAACATGAAAACAAATTTTAGAAACGGCTATGGAAAATCCAAGGAGCAGGCAACATTATAAGACACCACCTGTGTATTCAGCAAGCATGAAAGATTAAATTTGATCAGATCAAAAAGCACAATGTGGATGACATATAAGGGATGCCCTTGGGAGTTCATTCTGTTTGACTACAAGGGAATGGTTTTTCATTAAGGTTTTTCATATCCACAGCTAACTGCACGCTACAACAAAAACAATGGCTGTGTTCTAGAGTTAGAAGTTTCATGTTGTTAGACTTCTCAGATCAAACCATTTCATTTTCCTAATGGTTCTCCTGCTTTTTGGAAAAAAAAAAGGCCAAAAACTAAGGTAAAGGGGGGAAAGTCTTTATTTATGGTGTCTGTCACCCATTCAAAGGCTTTGTGAAGACAGCTTTTTTGTAGTTTCTCATTTATTCAGCATGTCAACTGAATGATTATAATATAAACAAACTGTAAAGGTGCTTGCAACAATATTTTTTTCCCCCTGGGGTAAGCTACTTTTTTGTTTCTGTGCTCATTTTCCAAAAGAAAGCAATTTTCTTGAAAAAAACATCCTAAAGAAATCCTTCTTTTTCTGTCACAGCTATCAGTTACAGCATTATAGATTTGTTTAAGTTAGAAAAGACCTTTAAGATCTTTACGTCCAACTGTTAACCCACACTGACAAGTGAACCACTAAACCATGTCCCTAAGTGTCACATCTATGTACCTTTTAAAAACATCCAGAGACAATAACTCAACCACTTCCCTAAGCAGGCTGTTCCAGTGCTTTACCTCCTTTTCCAAGAAGAAATTATTTTTAATATAGAATCTAAACCTGGACTGGCCCAACTTGAGGTGATTTCTTCTTGTTCTATTGCTTGTTACCTGAGAGAAGGGACCGACCCCTTCCTCAGCACAACCTCCTGACAGGTAGTTTTGGGAGGTGATAAGGTCCCACCTGAACCTTGACTTTTCCAGGCTAAACAGCTCCAGTTTCCTCAGCCACAGCATCACCAGTGCTGAGTACAAGGGGATGATTACTGCCCTGGTCCTTCTGGCCACACGATTGCTGACACAGGCCAGGATGGCACTGGCCTCCTTGGCCACCTGGGCACATACTGTTTCTTGTCCAGTGTCTGTTGATCAGCATACCCATGTCCTCTTCTGCTGCGCAGCTTTTCCACCATTCTTCTGCTAGACTGTAGCACTGCATGAAGTTGTTGGGACCCAGCTGCAAGACCCAGCACTTCACCTTGTTTAACTTCATACCATTGTCCTTAGCCCATAGATCCAGCCTGTCCAGAACCTTCTACACAGCCTTTCAGTCCTCTAGCAGATCGACTTTGTGGTATCTGCGAACTTACTGAGGATGCTTCCAATCCCCTTGTCTGGATTGTTGGTAAAGCTAATAAACAGTCACCAGTACTGAGCCTTGGGGAACACCACTTGTGACTGTCTGCTGACAGATTGTGACTCTATTCACCATCACTCCAGTTTCTTCAGGAGAATTGTGTGGGAAATGGTGTCACATATTTTACTAAAGTACATCCACTGAGTGCATCGTCTTGTCATAGAAGGGACCAGGTTATTCAAGTAAGACCTGCCTTTTGTAAACCCACATTCTCTGAGTTTATGAAAGGTTCAATGGTTGGACTTAATCTCTTCAAACCATAATGATTCTATATTTCTATAATCCTATTCAGACCCTTAGAATTGTGTGTGCCTAAATGGTGCAGCAGGTCACTGATAATTTTATCTTGGATTATGGGGTCTTCATTCTGCTCTCATCCCTGTCTTCCAGGTCAGAGGGCTGGGTATCCAGAGGGCAATTGGTTTTTGTATTAAAGACTGAGGCAAAAAAGGGCCTTAGGTACCTCAAGCATTTTCCTCCTTTGTCACTGTTTCCCCCCATATTCAACAAAGTCTGGGGATTATCCTTAGCCTTCTCTTCGTTGCTAATCTATTTATAGAAACATTTTTATTGTCTTTTAGGACTATAGCTAGAATAAATCCTCATGCGGCCAGGGTTACTTTTGACATAGAAAGAGAAAAGACAGTTTCATGCCTCTTTTTGTCATGCATAAAATCATCCAAGTTTTCATTGCTTAATCGAATTTAGTTTACAGTTAACTAGCTACAACAGAACCCCAAAAGAATAGAATCTGTAGTACTAATAGGTTAAATTCTGTAGGCAATTGATATTCTTAGAGATAGAGCATTTAACAAAAACTAAAACTATACACTTTTTTTCCTGTCTTCTTTATTATTTTTGTCATGGTTGACTTTACCTAATTTCTTTGTTTTTTTATTGATCCACAGTTTGAGTTTCCTCTGGGCATCATGGAGTGAATGTATGCCCAAAAAGTCAAGCTAAAAGGAAAACATCATTTTCTTTTGATATTACTACATTCCTTTTATATATTCTTGCTGTCTTAACTATGTATATAGTTAGCTTAATCATGTGGTTTCAGGCTGCAGTACATAAACACAGAGGGATCATAAATTATTAAAATCAATGCATCTCAATACTCCAGACAAGCAATAAATTTTTGTTTATTTTTTATTAAAAATATGAAATTACTGTAACACAGTTAATTTTCTTATGCTATACAGCAGATTTAATGGAAATAGTCTTGTTGATTTCTCTCAGACCTAGACCAAGTCCATTGCTAATATATGAGCATAAGGACTGTGTTTGTGTAATATATATTATGAACCTAATAGAAACTTTTATTGTATATTATACCATCTGTCAGCTCTTATTTATCCTTTCATGTATTACAGGAAAATTATTCCTTTCCATGTTAAAAGCATGGGGAATTTTTAGTTGTAAAATAAGTAGGATTTCTAAAAGTAAATCAAACCAGAGTACCACAGTGCTTTATTCTAAATTACAGTGATGTCATAAACATCCCTTGGTGATCCAGCACACAGCACATATCTGAAATTTTCTCTTCTTATTCACTATGTAGCAATATGAAAAGAAAAATAAACACTGTAACTGCTCTTGACTGATGTGCTTTAATTTCTTATATTTTATGTGATAGGCTCACTTGTGGCATATGGGTAAAGCACACCTTAGAGGAGGTTTAATCTTTCCAGTACATAAATGGGAGCTACACAAAATCTGGAGAAGGACCTGGAGATGGTCCTTCTTACAGGATGGGATTGACTTAAAGAGGGTAAATTTAGGTTGTATATTAGGAAGAAATTCTTTACTGTAAGGGTGGTGAGGTGCTGAAACAGGTTCCACAAAGAACCTGTGGATGCCCCATCTCTGGAGGTTTTCAAGGCCAAGCTGAATGAGGCCCTGAGCAATCTGGTCTGGTGTAAGGTGTCCCTGCCCATGGCAGGGGAGTTGGAACAAGAAGATCTTAGGTCTTTTCCAGTCCAAACAATTCTATGGTCATAGAATAGACCATAGAATAGACCAATAGTCATGATTCTATGACTATGATATGCAGATGAAGTGTCCCACAAAAGTCAATACAGGTATCCTAGGTCAGATTAGAAGATGTGTGAAATCCCATGTCCCCATATCCAGTATTACCTAAAACAAATACCTAAAGTAGAGCATTTCCTTAATACATTCAGTGGCAGGGTCTTTTCTACATATTCAATAACCATTAGATTCCATTAACTGGTCATGTTTTCCTGTGAAATCCATGTAGCATGCACAGCACTATATATCAATTAGTTTAACAGTACTGTGCCTCATTCCACAAAGTACCCCTTTTGCTTGTTATGAAACTGGCATCAGTGACCTTAAGTTCTTGTTTCTTCCTTTTGAAAAGATGAAGAATAGTCTGTTTCAATCTACCATATCTAAGCCAGTCACTTTTTGAATCTCTATAGTGTCATCTCCACTGACATTATATATTTTCTTTGTTGAAAATTCCCTTTTAATCTACTGCTCATAATACAAAATTCTTTGCTTACTTCTCATCAAATATGTTTTGTTGTTTTGGTGGTTCCCTTTTTTTTTCAGGTGAGAATGAGCCAGACTGTGCACAGGTCTAAGTATGAGTGTGACTTGTGAATTTTGATGGAGTGAACAATGTTCTCTAAGACTCTTTGTGGTTTTCTTTATTATAGATTCTTAATAATTTCTAGCAATTTGTATGTATTTATGAGGTATTCTATTTATTGGTATGATATTTTGGTGGAAATAGCTGTCATGAGTCCAATGTCCTTAACTGATAATGATCATCCTTTTGTTCTAGATATTGTTAGAATTCTTTTTCTTCCACATTATGAAGCAATTTATATTTGTTTGTATTAAATTCCATGAGTTATTTTATTGGCAAACCACTCAAAAGTTTCTTCCACAGATTGTCACAGCTGAGTCTTGACTCTATTACTCTGAGTAACTTTATAACATGAATAATCCTTCATCTTTCATCCCATGTTCTTTTCAAGGCATGTATTCATAAAGACATTGAAAAACATAACCATAACTTGGGTTGGCAGGGTGCTCCAGGGGTCAGTTCCTTCAGTTGCCTTCTCACAGCAGGTTTCATTAGACCTGATAGCTCAGAGTAAATATCTAGTAGAGTCATGAGTACTTGCAAGGACAGAGATACCATACCACAAGCTCTCCATGCAATCTGAGCCAGTACTTAAACTTTCTCATGGCAATTTTAATACTTTGTATCTAATAAAAACTTAGTGTGTTACATCTCTGTTTAAGCTTTTCCTGCCTCAGCGAGAAGTTTAAGGAGAATGACACCTCAGCCCACATCTTTCCACCCCAGAGCTCTGTAGGTGGTATTGATATGATCCAGGTTTCTGCTGGCAGTGATTGGTGCCTGTGGTAAGGAGGAGGCAATTTTCCAGAGGCTGAGAAGCCTTGCAGAGGGACTGCAAGGAGCTACACTAAACTTGGCCCTAACCAAAACATCTCCCAAGATCTGGTTAGAATATTGGTGCCTCTATCACACCGGCAGGAGAGAGCCCAGTAACTACTGCTCACCTTTTCTTTTTCATGCAGGCATGATCTATGACTTTGCAGAAATCACACTGCCTTTTCCTATAGCAAAAATACCACAATTCAGAAAGAGACCTCAAAATACCGACATGAGTTGTATGTAACAGTGGTGAAAATAAGAGAACTTTGCCTTTTATAAGAAGGTGTTTGATATGTAACTAAAGCTTGTGATTATTTTTTATTGATTTTTTTCAGCAGTGTTCTTCAGTAATAAAAGTGATCTGTAACATATCAGCACTAACAAACTGTAACACAGTTGCTAATTAAACACAGCATAAACACATCAAATAAGAAAAAGAACTGGTGATAACCTACCATAAAAGATCTGGCTTAAAGTGAATTCTGATCTAGCTAGAAACACGTTCTAGCTATATTTCTGATATTCAAGTAATATATTCTCTCTAATATAGAGTAGTTGCTCTGGCATAGAAGGAAATGTGTCTCTTGTTGACATTTTAAAGACTGTAAGAACAAAGAAAAAAGAAAGTCAGAAGAGTGGCAGAAACCACAGGGATGAACAGGTAGAACATTGTACTCAGTAATTTGATTCTCTTCGTAATACTCATGTATTGGCTGTAATGGAAGCATTTATAGCAACCCCATTTTAAATGACCAAGTAAGTACTACTAAGGAAGCATGTCAAAACAACATTTGGATGCTACTTGGAGAACTGTGATTATGTGACTCTACAAAGCTTGAATTAAATCAGTTTGGAATGATTTGTAGTTGTCCAATGCCCTAATAGTAGTCATGTTTTATTAACTAAGCTCTATTACTGGCTAACTATAAGAGGGGAGAACTCAAAATGAGTCCTAATTTCCTCTCCTTTGTATTTGTATGGGAATTAAGATGCATGATATAAAACTTCTATTTATGGTGAATAGATAAATTTCATTATGTGGAATATGTGGTAGCTTTGCCTATAAGTAAGATTAAAAGAGAAAAGGAATGGAAAAGAGAATGATTAGGATGGAATTAGTTAGTATTTTATATGCATAGAACAAAAAATAATATAGTCTTATCCATTAAATAAATTAGCATTTGAAACAAAAAAATCATGGTTAGTTTTAACTAATTTAAATTACAAACTCAGAAATTACTGCTGTACAACTCCTCCCTGGAGTGTGTTAATCAGTAAGAAACAAGAATCATGCTCTTTTTAACTTAATACATATTTGTGTTTGTGTCTTAATGGGTGAAGGATGAGATTCACATGTAAAGTATATCAGTACTTTCCCTTCCACCCCAAATACTTAAACCTGATCATTAGGCTTAAGCATTCTTAGAAGAAATGTACATTTAAAGCCATAAAATAGAAAAAAAAAAAGTCAATGTTCTCCAATGTTTTGGAGGAGTTCTTTCCCTAAATTCTGGATTTAGGATAAAAATGGGCCATATAGTCTCTTTCATACTAATTTTCTCTGAATGAAAGTAATATTTTCTTCTGAAAATAAATACTTAACCAAAATCCAGCTAAGACTGGGTTGAAATTCATCAATAAGAAAACAGTGTTTTCTGGGAGACTCGGTGAATATGATTTTGTTCAAAGACGGGACTGAAGATGAGCAAGGGGCCATAGTGAGTGAGCTAGAGGGTTTCAGGAGAAGAAATATTCTTCTCTGGTGTTGAAAGTATAAAACAGAAATCCTGTATTGAGGAAGTGCCTACTTGTCCATTTCATGGACTGTCATTTTAATTTTTAATAGATTATTATAATAGCAGTAAGAAGCTGAATTATATGAGCATGGCAGCCTTAATTCTGTTTGATTGTGCAATTGTAACATTTAAATTAGATTTATAATATATAATTTTATTTACAGTACCAAGTCTAAGAACAGGTGGAATACCTGACTGCTAGCTCCAGAGAAGATCTAGGTAGTAAAAGTACAGATTCCTCTATGTGGAATATTTATTTAATTTTGCAATCTCTTGTTATTGACAGAATTAATGAATTAGCAAGAATGATGAATTGAATTATTTTAACATTTTTCATGAGGGTCTGGAAATCTGCCAGAAAAAAAAAAAAAGGAAAAAAAGAAAAAAAGAAAGAAAATATTAATTCCTGCATAAAACTAGTCTAAAAATGTCTTTGCTTACAAAATTGCAACTTCAGGTTCATTGTGCTGCAAATATAACAGTAAATATAATCTTTATTTGAAAGTGTGGACATAAATTATGTGGAGGCTCAGAGATGGCTGTCATTTTCTAGTGGAACTTTTTGAAATTACAAACCATTGTTTCCAAAATTAGCTTCTCAAGTTTGAGATTTCAGTTTTGTCTTCTGTTTTTTTTTTTTTTCTGTTAAAATATCAATTAATGTAGACAGTTATTATTCTATAGAAAGCCAAAACAAGTGTTTGGGGACCATAGTAATTGAATACAAGACTCTCCAAGTCAGTGTGCTTTGTACTGTAGAATAATATGCTGCATGCTAATAGAGGTGCCCTTGGTAAGAGTGTATTTTGTCTGATATTAGACTATTGAAATTCAATCCTTATTCCATCCACAGATTAATTTTCTTTTAAATTGGCCTCATCTCACTAATAAAAAAATTATTGTTTTAATGTGCTGAGCCTATCCATTAGAAGGATAACATTTATTACAGAATATTAAGTGGATTTAAATATAATTAACTGAAAGTGAATTTGAAAATTAAGATAAGTTTAAAATCAAGTTACATTTTGCAAATAGATTGATTTAAGCACTAGAAAACAACCCATTTTCAAGGTTTTTTTGCTTAATTTTGCACTAACATCACATTGGACTGCAAAACTCTCTATTTTGTCTTTTTGCTTAGTGAAAGCATTTGCGTTGCTTCAGAATTGAATATGATCCAAAAAATTTAATGGACTAATATTTATGCGCTAATAAAGTCACAGTATCATAACAGTCATGTCAGGCAGAGACATCATCATTGTCTGTCAAGGCGTGTTCAGCACTGCATGTTCATAAACACGAACTAAAGTGCAGTAAGCTGTAATAAAGCATGCTTGGTTAAAATAGTCTCAGTAGAGAATTCAATCAATCAGCTCTTATCTCTTCTGAGAGTAAGTTCTTTCCCAAACAGCATGACTGTGTATACAAAATGTTTTCTGAAGTGGTGATTGTGAAATGCAGGATGGCTGCTGTAATTGCCTCATTGTTCAGCCTATGTCACAAAATTATGCTCACCATGCACTGTAGGTGCCTCTGTGCGCATCATGTGTGCACAACAGCGGGTTCATTCTTTCCTCTGACACGTGACACTGAGTGTGTTTCTGTGCTGGCACTCTTAGAGCTGTTCAGTTGGGGACTAGAAATGTGTTGCATAAAGGCAGACTGATGAAACTTTTATGCAAAAGTCGTGTGAAAGAGCACAATAACACAATGACTGGAAGCACTGCAGAAATGATAATAGGTGTGTTTGGGCTTAGGGCCAGGTTAGTGATTTTGTGATGCTGTTTCATATCAGCTTATCCTCTGATTTTCTCAGAAAAGGAAGGTATATAGGTAATATCTGGCTGTGCTTTGGAATTTCTAGCAGCTACAACAGTGTTTGGAGAATTATGACTGGGTGCTGTAAATCTGAAGACTTGTCACTGCTCAAGTTAGCTCTGGAGTGAGCTGCCTTCAGGTAGCCTCAGAATCTATGGGAACATAAACCTACCTTATACCTATTTATTCCCTCAGCCATGCCAAGTGGAATAAGTCACTTTTGCTTTTCTGGTCCCTACCATATCATTCTCTACATCATGGCAGAATAGAAGCAAGGTTACGTGGGGTGCAGCAGATAAGAATGTAGCAAACAAGTGAAGCAATACTGCCTGTTGTCCCAGTTATTGAAGAGAACACTCCAGAGGGGGATTATTCAGAGTATCTTCCTGTGCATATATTTTGGAAGTTCGGGTCTTTTGTGCTTTAGGTTTTGCTATGTGTCATTTGTAGTGCACAGGGAAAGACTAGGTATTCCTATGGCATGTTATGGATTTAAATTCTCTCCTGCATTCTCACACTTTCTAGTGTCATTTGTTCGGGATAGACTCAGCTCAGACATAAACAGAAACATAAGCTGTACAACTGTGGCTGTGCTTAGGTGATTGGGCACCACGACATCAAGTGCTTATGAATTATAAGGTTTTCAACCTCAACTTTTGCCATTAAGGATATATTTGATGCTGTGCCTTACCTTTCTAAGCAAAACCAGAGCTTAACAAGTTTAGCAGCTCATTTTGTAACACAGAATGGCAAAGCCTTGAAATCAGATGTGCACACTACTCTGGAAAAGAATGTGTCTCTTCAACCATTTATTTCTACTGGTCCAAGTATTTGTAGAGAAGTTGATTATGTTTCTTAATATTTAGATTACTTAATCAACTGAAATACTATGATCTTATCAGTAATTCTTCATGCAGAAGAGCTGTATGTTAGGCAATACTGATAAAGAAAATATATCTTCTCATGAGTTGTTTCACTAACTTACTGATAGTAATTTCTCAACTTCACTTGGGAGTTCTGTCAGCATTTCACCTCACTTTCCTTTCTGTAACTGCCTTGTGCAATTTTTTCCATGCATGTTTTTCTGTCCAACACAAGGAGAAAAATAAAGGCTCCTTCTTTTATAATGAAGTTGTTTATGGGTTTGAAGATATAGGCAAAAGTAATCAATAAAACAAATGTGTTTAAATCTCTTTTTTGCCCTTTTATGACTTGACTCCCTGCTATTTCTCACTTCTACCTGAAATCAATGATACATTTTCTATTGATTTTCTATAACAGGGAAAAGATCTAGCTGCCTGTTAACAAAGTCTAGCATATTGAAACTCAGTGAGGTGAAAGCATTGGTTAAAGAGATGCTGAGGAAAAACCCTCTTTATTTTCCTGTAAGATTTTTTAAAGGAAAATAATTTTATTGTCATATTTATATGCTTGTATAATAGTTTTAATTATTTTTTAAATTATTTTTTTCACGTTGATAAATTTAGAAGCAACACTTTAGGAAAAAGTCTTACTGTTCTCATTCAGAGTTTGATTTGAACTAAATAGTGTTAGCTAAGTTTTTCCTGTGGACTTGAATGGTTTCAGATCCATCAGATTTATGGACTTTCAGGAGGTTATTAAGAATCCGGTAAAACCCAGAAAAGCTATATGAAGAGGGTGGTACTTTTAAATTATCATCTTGATTTCCCTAAACTGAGACAGTCCCAGAAACACTCACTGTACACCCCAGTGTATCTGAGAGTCCTCAAACAGGTGAGCCTAAAATCAAATGGCAATAACATGATTAAGTAGTGCCTAGTTGAAAGGTGTAACTGTTTGCCTTACAGAGAAACAATTAAGTTTTCATTATTAAAAAATACTATATTTATTGAAAAGTAAAGAGGGGAAAATTACTGGATAAAATGGTTGAGCACAATGTGCAGTGAATAAAATATTACATTACTTAACATAAATATTGCAGTGCTTAATTGGGCTGATTTTTCAGTTTTATCAATAAAGGAACTGGAAAATTAATAGTCTACAACACCACTATTAATTTTTGAACATTTGTTTACATTCTTTTCAAAAAAAGTTAAAAGCTGCCTTAAAACATATAGAAGTTTTGCGAATTCTTTCACATTCTGTGTATTTAAATTGCAAATTCTCTTTTCCAGTAAACAGTACTGGAAAATGTTCCTAATCTGCCAATGAAGATTTGTATGTCCTTGTAGCACAGTGATCTTGACCATTTCCTTAAAGGGAACGAGACTTCCTTTGACAATTGCATGACCACCTTATTCTTTGTCCTCACCCAATAAATAAAGAAATTGTCCCCAAGTATGGATAATTTACTAAATTTCTCATTTTTTGCATCTGTGATGTTTTTTCTCCCCATCATTATTCTACTGAGCTTTCCCCCACACCATTACAAAAGAACACAACAAAACAAAACAAAAACAAAACCAAAACCACCCCAAACAAACAAATGCACAAGCAAAAAAAAAAAAAAAAGAGAAAAGGGGGAAGAGATGGTTTGGGCTTTTTTATGTGTAAAGAATTGTACATTCATTTTTAATGCCTTTAATTTTGTTTTATGTACATAGGCAAAAGTTTTGGTGCTTTTAAAAAGGAAAAAAATATTTTCAGGAAGTTTGATTTTTTGTCTGATGGTTTGATGTCTGTTTCTTCAAAATGTGGTCTCTTAAGAAGAGACTTTCGGTCTCTTCCTTGACCCAGATTACTGATGAACACAACACTGAACAGAGCAGTCCTTCAAATGTTATTTCAAATTTCACTTTTGTAATTATGCTAATTAATAAAAAGCCCACATTGTCAATGACACCATATAAAATGGCAACCAGAGGTATGGATTTCGCATAGAAGTTGTCTCCTTTCCATTTTTGCTCAGATTTTGCAATAAATAATTGATTGGGTTTTTTTGTTTGTAAAACAAAAGTCTTGTCAGGTAGTTCTGGGAATACTGCTTTAAATTGCAAATATGAACAAAATGTTTGAACACTAAAATAGTTCTGTAATACATGTTAAATCCCAAAATTAACTACATAATTAAATCTCTTTACCCCCAGAATATGTTATTAATTGGACAGAATACAAACTAAAGAAAAACTAGTACATTTCTATTTAAGAGTAGTATGAAGTTGTGAAAGATGTGCCTTGTAATATATTGTTTTGTCAATTATTTTATGAAAGATTGTAAAAGTTGTATCTATATTTTTTTTCTAAAAGTAAGGAAAAAAACCCAGAAAACCAACTGCATGTAAACAATATGAACAAGCCTTTCTGCTTTTATAAATAGCTGTTGGTGGTAAAGGGAAAATTGAAAAGATTATCTGTCCTGCTGTTATAAGTAAATGTATTCTCTTAAAGGACCTTCACAGATCAGTTTCTCAATTCTATTAAAAAAAAGATTCAATTTCCTTTTAAGGCAAGCTGATCCATTATGCAAGATGCTTCACCACGTGTTCATTGTGAAACAAATTACATGATTCTTCATGAGATCTTCAGGAATAAAAAGAACCTTCTGCAACATACATGATAGCAGATTTTTGCAAGTTTATGTCATATCAGTACATTTGTCCTCAGATAATTCACAGATTCTAGATATGAAACAATGCTTTATGATTTCTAAATATTCATTTTTAAAAAAGAAAAATGAACTGAACCCAAAACTTACTCCATGAGAAAGCATATGATCGCAAAGATCACTTAATTGATCTCTACATAAATTACTCAGACTGCACTTTTTCCCCTGAAGCTTTTTTGGTCAAACTTGTTCTAAATGAAAGAGAAATTTGGTAGGTACTTGAATGAAACAACAGGAAGGCATATAGTAAGGATGCGAAACAAACAAGCTCAACATTTATCTGGAAGAGGATATCGATCTAATTTAGGATTTAGAGGAATCCCAAGGAGAAGGAAATTAGAGTCTTCCCCCTGCACAGTCCTTACTTCAAAGTACCACTGCTGGATAGTCAGCATATATTCATTTCTCTTGAGTTGATACTCCTTCTTCTTATTTTGTGATGATTTCTGCACAATGTTTTGTCTACACTCCCCATAGTTCTAGCCAAACTCTTGGTTATATTGGTTCTTCATTATAATCAAGAAGGTTTTCACTTGAATGCACAACCTTTATTTCCTGTTCCTACTTCACTTAGTCCCGGGCAAGAAATTCCCAAAACCATTGCAGTATTAACTCTCTAGCAAGTAAATAATGTCTGCCTTCTATAAAGCTCTTAAAGTTTTGTTTTTCTAGCAGCAAATGGTGAAAATATAGATTTGTCGTGTTTGCACTTTATTTTTTTTATGAAAGAAAATAAGAAAAAGAAGGAAGGAGAGGCCCAAAACACGTTTCTCTTCTAAGAAAGAAAAATAGCTCCATATTACTATCATATAGGAATCTTTTTTCAGACAGCTAAACCAGTTTCCTCAATGAGATATCAGCATAAGAAATTTTAATATCTTACTGCTTTGTTTGAATAGATGATTCGGATATTTTAAGATGACAAAAGGATGATTTTATGTAAGATTTTTAATATTATGCCATGCAAGGCTGAAATAGAAGGTAGGTTGGTTAATAAATACCTCTGAAACTGGAGTGGTTTATTCCAGGGATATCTAATTTTATGAGTAATTTTCTTTGCTTTGAGTGATAATTATGCATATAAATATATACACCCTTTTAAATTATCATACATGCACACATAAAGATGATATTAGAATACATATATGTACCATTCTTGTCTGAGGAGACATAACTATATATAGATATAGATATAGATGATATAGATATAGACATAAATATAGATAGATATAGATATAGATATAGATAGATATATAAGCTGTGCCAAGTTTGCAATGATTTCACTGCCATCTCTTAAGTATTTGTAGATCATATGACATATACATTTTTCCTTTTTTTGTTTTGGTTTTGGTTTTTTTATGAATTGCATTGGTTCTTGGATTTTTTAAAAATGAAATTGATGTGGAACTAACAGACCTATACTTATTTTGGTCCACCAATTCCAGTTTCAAAATGTTGGGGAGAATATTAGCTGGTCCAGATTCCCCAGGCCTTGCACTGTAGTCTAACATTTATTGAAGTATCAACACCAGTCATCCAGACTGTTCCTTGATCCATAATTTCAATGTTCTTCCCTGCAAGTTATTTTCATTAGCTTGTATATATATTCTGACTTGTCTACTACAGACTTTCATTTTGCAACACAGTGAAATTCAAACCCTAGATTTTATTATTTATAAAATAGGATCTAAACTGCGTTTAAAATATTTATCAGGTATCATTTGAAATAGTTTTGTTTCCTGATGTGATAGAAAGTGTTTTCACTTACAGAAAGATATTTCACCTGGCTTTGCTCGAAATACAGGAATATTCTTGTACTGTTTTGACATGGTGTATTATGATTGATTGATGAATTGCCCATCTGTGTCAAATTCAAGTCACATATCTGTGTTAGAATATTTTGTTTCTAGCGTCGTGTACTACTTATTAGCCTTCATATTGGCCTTAGAGCTTTCATGAATATGTTTGGTTTCCTTTAGCAATTTCTTGAATTTCCCAGTTGATAATGTATACCACATGGCTGTCAGCTTCATTTTTCCATTGGTGATGTATGTTATTGGTGGTTCCTTGTCATTAAAACTAAACAGAATGCAACCTCTGTAAAAGTGTTCATTGCACTTTTCTCTGGTCATGTTTTCCCACCAGAAATCCGGGAAAACAAATATTTGTTTCTACTGATAGTTTGAAGTCTCTTACCAGACATTCACAAGGTCAGAGTACTGGAATGCATGGATAATTGGTATGCCAAAGTGCCCTACAGGATAGGTGGATTTAGGATCAGTGTTAAAAGTAGGTGTTTAAAGAGCACAGTAGCAATTCATCTTCCCCAGTCTAGACAGCTATTGCCATTCCACATTTTTGTACATTTCAGTTGTAATGCCCTGATAATTTTGGTAGAAACAGGTAAGATAAAATCAAACATTGCTATTATTACTTATTAAATTTAAATTGTTGTGGCTGTAGAAAGTTTAGGCAATCAATAGTACACTATAAACAAAAGTTAATGATCTCATAACCAATGATAAATTGTATTTCTGATGTAGACAAATGTGCATATTCCCAAGTAACAATCTGCACACAGTTTTAATGAGAGTTGATAAAATTACTTATTCCAGTTAGCACTTGACTCCATAAGAAAAAGAAGGACCAATGTACACAGAAGGTTTCTACTCAGTTGTAATAACACATACCATAATCTTGCTTTCTGTTTTTGATTTGCACATTTTTCTGAAAAATAATGTTAAAAAACTCTTACATAAAACCTCTGAAAAGACTAAAAAAATTTTTTGGGATTTAACTGTCATGTAGCACAATGAAGTCATTCCGTATATAAGCACACAAGCATATATTTTTATATGTAAGAAAATTTTAAGTCCATGTGGTAAGTAGACATAAATCATAGATATTAAATTATGATTTAATTTAATTTAATTGATTGTTCAGTATTTCTGATTAGGAAAAAGAAAAAGCAAAAAAACAGGGTCTAGTAATTTTAACCCTTTGTGCCTAATGTGAAATGAAGGGAGATCTACCATGACGATTTGAGCAATCAGCAGAAGTTCTAGAAGCTAAGAATAGCCGACAGTTATTACTACTTTATTTGAGTGTTTGAGTGATGTATTCCTGCAATTTGGTTAGCCATACTATTTTCAACAAGTAATATACCAGGAGTTTTTTTTATATTATTGGTACAATAACCAGAGAGTGTTATATTGTGCAAGAATTAGGTGGCTATTGTTTTTTCTGGTTGAAATCATAGTTGTGCGATAAATGGTGGAGAACAAAACAGTTTGAAGCAGGTTAGCAAACAAAATGGGAAATGGATGGGACAAGTAAGGAACTTCAAATATTTTTTTTAATATTACCAACTGCATGTTAGACAATGTGAAGCACATTAGCAGAGGGGGGAAAAGAGAAAGACCAGAAACAGCAGTGGGTATAAAACAGAGAGGAAATAGTTATTAATGTATTTTCTTGTAAATGAAATCTTAGGTTCTGCACAGCAATGTCTTTCATTGGGATTGATCTGGTTAACGTAGCATAAAACATCCAGTGTCAACTGAGATTTTCTGCTGTCTTCCATCTCATTCTACACTAGGTTGCAAGTTTCATTTTCTACCTGTGTCATAACTTTCATCTTAGCTCATGTGTCTTGGATACCCTGGGACGACTTCTTAAACAGTATGGGATACTTATTTTAGATAGTTAAGCCCAAACCACTGGACCAAACAACAGTACTTTTTATACCTTTTTAGGTATATTTTATAAAATAATTTATTCTAACAACAAAAAGAAAAAAGTCATCAAGAAAATGGACCAGCACATTATATACAAAGAATATAGAAAGCCTAGTAGAAAAGGACCTGTGGGTCCTGGTGGACAACAAGTTGTACATAAGCCAGCAATGTGTCCTGGTTGCAAAAATGGTATCCTGGTATCCAGTGATATCCTGGGCCATATTAGTATGAGTGTTACCAGAAAGTCAAGGGATGTGATTCTTTCCCTCTACTCAGAAGTGAGGCTACCCCTGGAGTGCTATGTCCAGTTCTGGGCTCCCCAGGACAAGAGAGACATGCATTTATAATAGCTGAAGACTAGTTTAGCCTAGATGCTGAAAAATACTACTTACTTGAAGTATGCATTTTATTCTTTACGCTCTTTTCAGTGGAGTTTAGATAAATGTAAAACAGTATTTTAATTCAAAGCAATAAAAATGTGTGTGTATGTACATATATATATGTGTGTATGTACATATATATGTGTGTGTATATAAATATATATATAAATGTATACATATATATATACACACACAGAGAACAAGCTAGCACAGGGTTTTTTTCCATGTCAGTATATTTTGCTGAATCCACAAGTTACTTCAACTGTATCAATAAATTCCAACTGTTAGCCCCAGTCATAGCAACACAACTGCTGTGCAGCACCACTCCATACATAAAGCCTTCTGCCCAGTCAGTACCACAAGCAGAATCTGCTCACTGTGTTTTCCCTTATCCCTTCCTCAGCCATAGTTCATCTGCTTTTGTCAGGGCCAGTTCTGCTTCCAGTTCTAAAGACTGAGAGGAGCATCTTTTTTTCGTCAAGTGAACAGTAAAATCTCTGCAGTTTTTTCCCAAGATCTCTGAGTTAGATGATAAAGCTGTTAGCAAAGCACTGTGCAAAGTCCTGTAAGCAGTAGTAGTCTAGGTCCCCAAATCAGAGTTGGTAATAGCTTTCTTCCTGATACTGACAGCTAACAGCATGCAAAGCAGCTCCAGTCAGCAAAGCTTATACATTGAAAAAAGTGCCACAGATCCAGGGTGACATTTTTCAGGCTATAATTTTATTTAGATATATAAATTTCTTTTGTCTATAAATTTATTTAGATTTAATTTTGGAGGAGCTCGTTCCAACAGGAATTTTGCTGGCAATGAATGAAGAGAAATTAAGTCAGTAAATTTATGTGTACCTATCCCAAACACATACATTGGATCAGAAAAGTAGAGAAAGTTGTGCTGCCCAGAAGTTGAATCATTTGCCTAACCGACATGAAAATCAACATCTGCCTTCCTGATGAGGAAGTGAACACCAAACAGAAAGGAAAGAGAGCTCAATGACTTTGTGACTGGGATATTTCCTGAAGATAGAAAATGCTGAACTTGATTCAGATGGAACAGGCCATATCAAACCAAGGATTTTGAAAGCAAAGATTCATTTCCTTGTGGTTTGGAAGGGGAATTCTGAGCTGATGCTGCAAGTCCTAAATTTTATGTCATGGTACCTTAAGCAAAATATATATCCTGTGAATACTTATGTGCCTCAGAAGAAGATCTATTATTTGCAGCATGGAGACTAAAATGCCTCAAACTACCTAGAGCAGAGTATGTACACTGACAGTGCTGTGGTTTCAGTCTAGTCTTTCTCAGAGCCAAGGGAACCATATTTATGGGTTTTAAGTCTGCCCTGGAGACAATGCTTATCCTGTCTTTCAAGTCAAGAAAGTGAAATGACCCTTTCTTTCTTGTAAAATACAATTCAGCCTCTGTGGACATCTCCTGTGGGGAGAGGCAGGCAAAGTTATTATTTAATCCTATGGTTTACAAAACACATTGCAACCTGCAAAGATGAAAAGGCACATTTAGCCTATCTGCATTTTAATCTTATGCATTTCAAGATAATTACTTATCTTTGTGTACTCTGGCGTGCAAACTCAAAAAAGTGACTATGCTTCTACAGTCATAAATAGTAATTTTTTGTCCAGAGAAATTAGTTTTCTTTCCAGAGCTAGGAGTTAAAAAATAATTCACAAAGTTTCTCTAGGTTTTAAGTCCTAGATTTTTTTTCTTTTTTTGAATACTTTGTGAAAGAGAAAATTCTGAAATGGGAGGGTCTTGAGAATACTCTTTGTACCTGTACAGCTATGTTTGCAACAAGTTGGTATCATAAGTTCCTGAAAAGTAATTAGACTGTATGTGAACAACCAAAAATTCATGATGTCCCAGCATTTATATTTTTTTAGACTTTTCTACAGTAACTGAAAAGCAGTGTGGGAAGTAAGATCCCTAAACAAAAGTAAATACATATATGGCTGACCAGAAAATGAATGATGATGGATGTCAGTACATGGCTGTAACTATAACTGTTATATGCTATGATGGCAATATCACTTGTCTGATATAAACCAGTTAAGTCACTGACATTTTGCAAGAATAAACATTCTACTATGAGCAATAGTTTTTCATAAATCTTGTCTGTGTTCTGCTAAGTAGCCATTGGATAACTTCCAGTCATCTGGCTGGCATCTCAGCTCCCATGAAGGCAAAATTCAGCATGATTGTGTGAGAATAACTACTCAAGATTTAAAGTAATTAAAGTATTAAATATTTTGTATATTGCTGAGGGAGGGACGTTTGGGAACTTTAAAGAAAGCAAATACCTTTCTGTGAACAAAAAGACACTTTGGTATCAAAGAAACCAAGCCTTTCTGTTTTCCTTTGGATTTTTGGAATCCCACTGTTGTTCTTCAAATGGATACTTTTTTCCAAGTTCATAATTGTGGAAGAGCTAATTACTTAAAGAGCATTAAAGATGGTCTGTAGTATTCCCACTATGTACTAGGGTTAGATATTAAACTAATGTGAGTCTTCTAATTTTATTAAAGTGGTCTAGTATATTAAAACTACCTGATGGGAGAGGGTTGGAGCTTAGCCAAATGCAGTGGGAGAGGTAATTTGCAGACAACATCAAGAGTATTTAAAAAAAACCAAACATTAAAATGCATTCAATCTTGCTACTAACTTGGTTTGTTGAAACCATTATCAGAATTATTGTCTAGAAATACTGTGAAGGATCACTGCCCCTCAGTATTGCAGTTGCTAAGGAAAATGGTCCTTTATGTTAGTACAAGGTAAAGAAAAATATGTGCTTTTCAGTTTGCTTTCTCAATTGGTGTGCTTGATTTTTGCATGCCTTTTTCCATGTAATCTATGTAAAAAAAAAAGCTTCATTTTTGCTAGCATATTTAGTACTAGCATTGAGAAATGTTTTCCTAGAGCATTTTAATCCTAAATTCTGAACCTATCTTAAAAAAAGAAAAAAAAACCCCAAAACCCAGCCAACAAAACCAAAGCAAAACACTTCCAGAAACTGAATGTTTTATTAGTAAACAAGACCAAAAAGAACAATGACTGTCCTGAGAGTTCTGTTTCTAGCCCCTGCAAGAAACTGAGCCTGGCAACAGCAGGAGTGGGAGGCTGGAATAAAAGATGTGCCATCACTAAGGCAAAGACAATTTTTGCCCAGTCAAAAGTGTTGTAATTCTCTCTCTCTCTTTGTACCACAGTCGGTACAATCCTCATTCTTCCAATGCATAGGCACATAAATGAAAAATTTGGACTGTATTTCTTTCTGCTCTGATTCAATGAAAAGTGCTCCAGTGAGACAGTGTTTAGTCTGATCATCTGTGTTAGGAAAATCTTTTCAGCAGTAGAACATGTCTTGATTGTAATCTGTTGTTTTGGAGTTGTTTGTTTCAAATAAATATCTGGATTAACACTTTAACTGCTTTATTGCTTTTTATTCAAAGAATGAGAAGTAGCTGAGGTTGGAAGGAGCCATTGGGGTCATCTAAGCTGACGTGCCTGCTCAAAGCTGAGCCAGCTAGAACAGGTTCTCCAGAACTTTGTTCAGTTGGATTTAAAATATGTGCAAGGATGGGTACTCCAAACCTTTTTGGGCAACCTCCCCCAGCCTTTGATCACTGTCACTATTAAATGGTTCTTTCTTATACTTAGATGGCAGTTTCTGAATTTCACTTTGTGCTTATTGCCCCTCATTTGTCACAGGGTGATAACAAGAAATGTCAGTCAATGTTATTTCATTCATGCCCATTAGGTATTTGCATACTTTGATAAGTTACCATTGAGGCAGAGAAAAGTATGCTTTAAATACACTAAGAATTTTTCTGTGTTTTCTATGCTAGAGGAATTGCTGAGGTAAAAAAAATTTTATAAGTTTATATGGGCAACATATTTGGTCTCTTTATCAAAATTTCATGAAGAAATAATTTAAGAAATACAAATGATGCAAGTTAAAGTTTTTCTGGTATTTTCAATATTGAACACAGTAAGTTTTTTAAGAGTAAAACTTCTCCATCTTTTTGAAATTTTAACATTTTTTTTCTGAAATGAATTCCTTCTCTTCAAAACAATTTTAAGAATTCTGAACATAAAAAGACTCAATCACAACATTCCCTCTACTCCGTTACAGAAAAAATATACAAGAAGTATTAGAATCTGACTCCCTTTCTGCTTTATTAGAGCAAATCATACTGTGACCCTCACATTTCTGTAAATTAGAAGAAAAAGACAAAGTTAACAAAATTTTTATATTGGTCTGGAAACGCATTGCAAGCGCAAGGCATTTATATTCATTATTATGGTGGGCGTTTGGGGTTTTCTTTTTTGTGGGGTGTCTCTGGGGTTTGAGCGTTGGGTTTTTTTTGTTTGTTTGTTGGTTTTTTTTCAAATAATACTCTTTTACAGTTCCATTTATTGGAACTTTTTTCCCCCACAAGTACTATTTTAGACTGTTTCAATATTCTGACTACTATAAGTTTGTATTTTGATTTTTTTTATACTTACAAAAGATTTGATTCAAAAAGAACTTCAACTTCAAAACACTTAACCTTTATCCATATTGCTTCTGGAAATTTCAGGTTGGTGATGGCAAGTCTACAAAGTACAGGATGAATAGGTAGGAAATATAAGTAGGAAAGATATGCACCTTGAATGGAAGCTGTTGGGTCAGCTTTGTAGGTGAAACCGTAGATCTGTGTATAATAATTTAAAGCCAGCTGTAAGAGAATCTGTTGAAGACTGGCTACTTTAAATTATAATGAATTTTGTGCAGAATTTATATTTGCAGCTCCAAAAAAATTCCTTCTCTGTCCATGTTTTCTACTAAGCTTAAACACAGCCTCTCTGTATTCTATATTGCTGTCATATCTTATATATATAATCAACTAAAGATCATCCACAAACACTTTCAATTAGGTTTAACTTATGTTAACTGTGACAAGCAGTACAGTAATGCCCATTGTTAGTGTTGGTAAGAACTTGAGGCATACTTAATCCCATTTAGTATTAGAACCTTAAACATTAGTAATCCAAGTTGTCTTTGCAATAGATATTTCTCTTCACTAACTACAAAATGAGGCTTTTTCAGGCATAGATAATATCTAGGCCTCACAAATCCCATTTTCAGGTACCCTTTATTCTTAAGGAACAATTCAACAGGGTGTTCATCTAGAACCCAATATTTAGGTTTCTAAGGAAACAGATGGATTTTTTTGTTCTTTGGCATCCTCTAAACTCATGAAATTGAACTTTCCCTTTTAAATTCCATTGTTTCTCCTTGTATTTTAAAAGCATACATTTGATATAATTCTTCATATATTAGCTGCTGACTGATTTCTAAAAGTTCATTTATGTGATCATCCAATATTTTCTCAGACCATTTTTCCAAATAATTACTTCTTAAGTTGACTGTTTACACACTCCTCTCTCCTAGAGACACCATATTTCTGACAGTTTAGGGTAGTAACAAAACAAACATAATAATATCCCAATTTGTCCTTTATACACATGCACATGTTTGTCATAACCTACAGAAAACAGTATGATCATGAGCTTTCATGAGTCCACTGTGACCAGCACTCACCCTATGCATTTACTTGTACACACCCTTTCTCCTGAGTTGCTGAACTCTTAAATGAAATATTTAAGGCATTTTTCTTCTCTGAATATAGGTAGTGAAAGCTTATGCATAAGATCTTTAATGCCATCCCAGAACGTCATTTACTATATTCTCCTGGGCATAATTCACATTGCAGTATTCAACAAGGACCTTCTCTAATTCTGCACTAGAGCCATATTTTTGCACATAAAAAAAAGTGTTTGGCATTTATTTAAACAGTTTAAGGCTGAAAATGTCTAGGCTCATGTTATATTGCAAGTGCATGATTTGGTACTGAACTCTTACCTTACTTCATGAGATTTAACCTTATGCCTTGTGCATTTATTATGAATTTGCTGCAACAGAAGAGAAGCTAGTGTCTTTATACGTTTGATGTCTGTGCGTGTAAAAAGTAAAACTGTACACATTAGCATTTAATTTCCTCTGAATGTCTACCAGTTAAAGATCCCTGAGGATTTTGTGTCATTTGTAAGTGAAAGCTGGAACCATTCTGCTTTCTCTGTGTGTGTTCCCCACACCAGAGTTCAATTAAACATCTCCCCTATGGTTTCCTTCACCTGCAAAAACAAAGCAAATATACCAAGAGAAAGGCTGCCAGCACCTGAAATGGATGCATGTTGCTTAGGTGGATATATATGCAAGCATGTAGCCAAGGTGTAATTCCTCACCCTTGCCTCCAGTGAAAATAAATCTTCTCTGTTTATTTCACTCATTGAATCATCCAGAAAAGCACTTTTCCTGTTGATTAAAACAGTTACATCTTTCTCCTTTGAGTGTTGGAAGGTTGTGGACAATTTTTTTTTCTTTTGTATTTGTCATATGCTTTTTTAATCAACCGAAAACCATGAAATGCATTTTCAGCATGGAAGTGCAGCACTTTCACAGATTACCCTCTTATATCTTCAGACGCTGAAATACAAGTTGAAGTTATGAAACGAAAATTGATCAAGAAAAGATATATTTGTTTTAATTTAAGAAAACTGTATTATGTGACATGAAATTACATTTTTTTCAGGTCAGAAAGCTTATTCACCAAAAAAAAAAATCCAATAAGAAATAAAAATAGAACTTTTAGCATGATCAAACTTATGTCTGTTTGAAGTACATGAACACGTGTGATTGTCATGTAGCACTGGCAATCACCTTAGCCACAATGGGATAGACGATTGCTTATTATTTTGTCTTCTGGTGTCATGATTATTCTATGAAGCATTTTGAAGTTTGAGTTCAAATGCTCTGTTTGTATGTTCAAGTGCAGAATTGTGTGTATAAGTATATAAGAAGAAGAAAAAGAAGAAATTAATGTAAAAATGGGTCGTGAAATGTTGGTAGGTTTAAAGATAGCCTTCAGAAACAAGTAGTCATTATGATAAGGATTGGAACACGTGCTGTGAGAGGAAAAAAGATAGTTATATTACAAGAAATTTCAGTGCAATTTTTTACTGAAAGAAGATGGTAAATTTATAACATTTTTCTGCACCAGTATTTTTCAAAAACATAAATTAGGTGCCACAGGGGACTGCCCAGATGCTGAAATTGGAGAAAGACTTGAAATACTGAAATCAGATATAAAAAATGGAAAAAAAAATCTAGTTTGAATTTTTAAAATTAGTTCGGTTTGACTTTAAAAAAGGTCTTCAAAAGGATCTTGGCGTATTTTAGGAGATTAGTCTCCTTTCTGGAAAAGGTTATTATGTTACACATGCCCAATACTGGATTTAGGTGCTAAGGTACAATGGTGACATTTTCTTTCAAAAATGCAGTCAGAGATATGGCTTGAGCAATACGTGTTTCCCAGATTCTCAGAGATGACATGGTCTCTGAAGTATGTTGAGGTAAAATACCAGGAATCAAAGGCTAGGAGCAAATTTTTGTTCTGCTGGTTGATCACTGCACATTGTTCAATGGATGTTTTACAGTGTGGAGTATAACTGTCCCCAAACCTTCTTTGGACATAACTGTTTTGGTTTTTTAAAAATATCATAATCTTCAGATTACAATAACAAATTATTATAATATTAAATTCTTATTTGGGTTAAAGAGAAGAAAAATATTCCATCACTTTTCCGTGCCTTTTTTTGTTATATTGCTCAGAGCCAAATAAAAGTGCCAAGGAATGTGGTTTCCCTACCAGTTTTGCTTTACATCTGCATCTCTGATGGAGATTTATCAGAGTGTTCACTAACCATTCTTGGGTAAGGTGTGCTTGAGCTGTTTCTTCATCTCAGGTCTAATGGATTAAAGGATCTCATGTATAGCCTTTTGCTGCTTCTTTTGTGATCTTTTCTATGGCAGACTTCAGAGCTTAATGTAAGCAGCCAGAGCACTAACTCTTCCTCTGCCTTCTGTGTGAGCACTTTTCATTATTGTGTTCTTTCCATACTGATGATGTTGGTGACAACTTCCTGCATTTTATACATTATAATTGTCCTTGGTGGCTGAGGTAGATGTTAGCTATTAGCATTTCATACATCTCCAAAGCACATTCTGTGTGTTTCAAGGAGTGGAATGAGGCTTTCAGACAAATTATGTATGTCCTTAATAAATGTATAAGACAGTAGCATGAATTCACCTGCTTATATATCTTAATTCTAAAAAAACCAAAACCCAAACATGAGCAACAAATAATTATTTTTGAATGCTACTGTGGACATTTTGAAATGCTGTCTAACAGGGAAAAAGTTATTGTCGACAATTACATTCTGTACTGTCTAATATATACTAGAGACACACTGGGAAGTAGGGAAACATTAATCTAGAATGAGGATGGAGAACTACCTAGTCGCGGAATCAGCATCATGAGGTGTTACTAGAATGTGCACAACCCACAGATAACAGAAGAAATAGGAAGGAGACATGATTTCAACTAGGTTGCCTACTGCATGTTTCCAAGGAGAAATTACGTGTAACTTTTACCTCTAATCTTGACAAATCTCCATCCAAACAAAGTGACGTTAAATCTCATATTTGCAGACACCACTTGTCTTTATGGCTGCTACTCACAATTAAGATGTCAATCTTAAGCCTGAATTATCTTGCCTTTTCAATTCTTGACAAAGTTGCTTTGCAAAATAGTTATTTTTGAAAAAGAAAGCAAAACCAGCTCCATTTGTCATTTCCTTGAAGCCACCTCAGATTAACAGTGTTGGATTCTCTATGTCTACTTTTAACCTCTCATGCAGTAAGATACATATGTGACAGAAATAGATGGCAGGCCCTCTCCACATGCTTATAAGACTTAAGTTTAGCTAAATTATTTCAAAGTTAATGAGTGAGCTGTTCAGCAGAGGAATAGTTAATGAAAGGAATAGTTACAGAGAGGATCCTGGTTTGAGTTGAGATTTATGGAGGGGAATCATATCTCTGGAACAGTAGCGTGAGAAAAGGAATTTGTGCAGCTGAGTGGCTGTAAGCACATTGCAGGACTGAGAACAGTTTGTATCAAGTGAAACAGAGGCCACAGATGCTCTCACTCCCTTTTCACTCAGGGCAGTCTGTCCCTAGAATTTATCAGGGCCTCAAATGACTTCAGTCATCAAATCGCAGCAGATCTTAGAAATCTAATCATCCTTTATTTTTTTTTTTTTACCTCACTACATCGGAAAAAAGCAGATAACCTATAGAGTGAAACTCATCTTTTAGGAACCATGCCGGTTTTTGGACAAAAAATATGAGGTAAAAATGCTGAAATGGAGCAATATGGTTCTTTTTGTTTTCCATTTTTCCATCTTATGAGAAATGATCCAGACACATGATGTTCTTTCATTGCCAGCTTCCTTTTTTCTGTCCTTACACACCAAGCTGTCGTTTATGCAATGGGAAATGAGAACATCCCCAGCTGTGGAAAGTGATGAAGCCTAAAGAAAGGCCAGGAGAAGGTCTAATGTTGTAAACAGTGTAGCATTTTCTTTATCAGTGAAGAACCTGCAAAATTGTTTGGCAGAAAAATTGAAAATTAGGAGGTAGTTAAGTATTCATGATTTAAATTTTATAATACCTGATGATTTGTAAGACTTATTGTGAGAGTCTGTGATTGACACTGGGCATTTTTTATCATTAACATTGGCAAAATTGGTTGCAATCTGGAGAGTTTTGGTCTGAAGAATTTGCATTTGTCAAAGTTATTAGCACTAGAAAACCATCATATAAAATCAAACACGGAGTGTAAGAGATGATAAGGGCAAAACTCACTTTGTTTTTATTTGAGTAGTGTAATCCACATACCTAGACAGAAAAATTTGTTTGCTCTGTACACTGCAGTGAATACTCTTTATGCCAATGGCATACTTGCCTTCTGTCTTGATCATTCTTTCTGTGCAGCTACATGATGATTTCAAGTTTTACACCATGTTTGTGCTGCCAGTCTGCAGAACCTGAACTGTCTGCAGAAATGGACTGACAGAGCCCTAACAAGGGGAAAGACCCAGTCCTTTACCTGGCAAAGAATAGCCCCATATGTTAGTGCGTGCTGGGAGAAGGCCATATGAACAGCAGCTAGCTGTGAAAAGAACTCAGGGTTCTCATGTTAAAAAAGGGGAGATATCCTCAACCTTTAGCTTGGGGAGATTTCCTCTACCCTGATTATTCAATTTGTCTGTCAGCTCTCCAGAAAAGCCAAGAGCCTTGTGTGCAACCAGTCAGAGGTCCTTCACTGAACAGTCCTTCTGGATCAGAGGGCAGTTTGACTTAGGGGCACACACCCCCTCACACATCACTTCATGACCCCTCAGCATGTCTTCCCACTTTTATTCAATTATTATTCAAGTATCTCACCCACTGACGGTGACTGCCAGCACTCTTGAAGGACTCACACTAAAAATTTACAGAATAACACCCTTTGTTATAAAAGTGTGACAGATTAAGGTTTGAGGATTGTGATAATATTCTTTATATTTTTAAAGGAAAATTTTATGTATTTTTGAATTTTAAAGATTCCACATAGGTCTAATCTTATATTAAATTTTATAAAAATCAATTGCCTTCTGACTGTTTGCTAACAATTATTTTTATGAGTTTAATATGCATTGTTGAAAAGAAAATGTACTTGCACATAGAAAAACAATTTTTAACCATTAATAATAATGCTAAAAAATACTAAATGGCCTTCTGTCCCTATACATGTTCAGCCAAAGAACAGTTGAATAATTTAACCATAATTAAAAACAAATCTTGAAGAAAGATTATTCTTCTTTTAGGAGTAAACACTGAATTTTAAAAAGGTCAAACATCCTTGTACCTGAAAGAAGAAAAATTCAGTTTATCTTCTAGGCACAAAGAGACAATCAGCTGAATTTTGGATGTCTTGGCAATATATGCTTGCTCTACTTTTGAATATTAAGAATTAATTACTGCTGCTTTCCTGTTTGTTGTTGTTTTTTGTTTTTTTCCTTTCATAGTCGAATAATAGTTCAAAATTGCTAATGAGGTCTGCCACTATCTAATTAAAAGCAGCACAATTAAGTAATTTCTTCATACTGATTTTTATTTCTCTTCCAAGTGCACAGGAAATTTATTCCCAACAATTGATTTAAGAAAAATGCTATGGAATAATAAATTGGGGGAGGGTATGTTTGCTTGTTTGTTTGTTTGTTCAGATATAGTTGTTATCTGAGCAGATTATGAGAGGAAGAGATAAACTAATGAGGTAAACAGCCCACAGAGTAATTTGGATAATCCCTAAACATTGCTTTATTTTATGAAGTAGTGCTTTTATGCAAATTGAAAAAATTCTTTCAATTTTTCCTTGTACAGGAAGAAAATATACAGCCACTAATCAAAGATTGTTAATGAAGACATGTTCAGCCCAGTGCAGCTGTGAAAATGATAATTTTTTGATAATTTTTTTAAAAAATAGAAGCCATCACCTTGGTATTGCCACCTCCATTGTGTGCTTGGTTTCAGGATGTTGTGGGGTTTTGTGCCTGCTTTGTGGTCTACTGCAAATTTTCTGTAGTAAGCTTATTTATCATGTTGAATTCACTTAGTGATCCTACAGACCTGTGGCATGGCTCTCACTGGTTCATTTTGAATAAATCTGTGGGAGGAAAATATTCTTATAAAAGAAGTGTTAATGGCCATACTAAAGCTACCAACATAACCATTTATGTTACGTTGGTATTTTTGATCTTTTGTTCTCTGCCTTCCCTCACCCTCACCATTCGATTAATGAAGTGATGAGATGTTTCAGCAAGATACAATGGTGGCCTTTTTTCCTTAAAACTTTCCATGATGGATTTACCTGCAAAAACCTAAACTAGTACTTGTCTTCTAGGGAGGTAATTACTTCCTAAGATATGCTTATCTAGATAGAAAACAAAATTATACAACTATTTAACTAATCATGAGCATCAAAGACTAAACATCAGTGTATTTGCAGAGCTAAGGCTTTATAGTAAAAAGTTAAGGTTTAATGGTTGAATTAGTTATTTGGAATTCAGGAAACATGAATTACCAATGCTGAAATTCACATTGACAAAGCCCTGAAGACCATAAATGTAGCTTAAATCAGTCTAAGCACATAAATTCAGGCTATTCTGATAGGAGTCCTTGCAACAGGCATGTTTGAAGCACCTAGACCCCACAAAAATATGTCACTTTAGATAGATTTTCAACATTTCTTTGTGGTTGATTTCTAAGGCACAGAAAGTTTTTGGTGATTTCCACCCTCTGCAGTAATCTGAGAGTCTAATGCCTGATGAGGAAGAAGTATGCTCCAGGCTCTTTATGGATCAGTCCTTTAGGCGAGGATAATTGATCTTTCACTGTACTTACTGATAGGAGTACTCTATCACATCCTTTTCTAGTAAATGTTTAGCTGGTTACTGAGAATCTCATTAGCTCTAAATTCAGGATTTCTGAAATCTGGACAGTAGAGGTTTTTTTCTTTTTTTTTTTTTTCTTGCACATATTTTATTCTCTTTGAGGCAGGACGTTTGCAGAGTATGGATTTCATATTTATGTCTATAACAAGAGAGTTCCAGTTCTGATATGTAAAGTCTACCTTTGAAAAAACATTTGAATTTAAAATCTGACTTACATTGTTTCATCTCCTTGTACCTTTGGTATTTATTGCAATGATTGTGTGCTAAGTGTTAGCTTGAAGCTTCTGAATTATCCTTGCAGTTGAGTTTATCATCAAACTTACACAGACTATAAGTTATCATTCTTAAAAATAGTAATTATACCCTACATTTTAGTCTTTTAAGAAAAAGTGTTTAGGAGGAAAAAACAGGCTTCTGCTATAAATTCTACATATATGCCAAGGCCTCTAGAAGAAACATGCTATGTAGAAGAGGTCTCTGCAGAAAACTTGAATAGCCTGAGGTCAAAACTATTATTGTTAGAAGATGTGGTATGATTGACATTTCAATGAGATAGATATGTAGACCTATCATTCTGTCTTTGAGTTTACAGAGACTACAACAACTCATAAAAAAAGTCTACACCAAAAGAAATACAATTGCTAATTTTGAGAGAAGGAAAGAGACCTTGCACATTGCATGTTATTTTAAAACAAAACAAAACAAAACAAAAAAAAAAAAAAAAAAAAAACCCACAAAAAAAACCCAAAAAAAACCCAAACAAAAAACCCCAAAACCCTCTTTGTTCTCTCTGGTCTTGGAGAGGTGTAGAAGGGAGTACTTCCTTTCCCAGAATCATTTACCTTCAGGAAATTATAATGGTGATTTCAGGTCTGTTCACGGCAACATGCCTTAGTTCATTTCCAGAAAATACTGAGGTCAAATCCCAAAAATATTTATTTTATTTTTATTAAGACTGCATATTTCTCTGTCTCAATTTCATTTCAGGCAATTTCAGTAAACTGAAAACTTGAAAATCTTAAATGAAACTATAGTTCTACCCTTTACTCATAAAACTAAAGTTTAATTTTTCTTTAAAACAATGGATATCAGCACAGTTTTGCTGGTGATCCAAAGTTGCAGCATGTTGAATGGAGTGATGGCCAAAACCATTCTTCTGTAATTGCATGACAGAATGGATACAGCAGGAAATACATATGTACACTGAGGAAGATTTTCCATAAAGTAATCTAAATATGTGAAAAGCACACCACTGACTTTTGCTGGGACTGAAAGTCCCACAGTCTAATTTGGAGAAATCCACGTAATAACTAGTTTTTGTAAGTTTGTCAAAATTATTAATTTTGGAGTAAAATGGCAGAAACAGTTAATGGCTGTCAACATTTTGATCTGTTCTTTTGTGCATTACATCAGTACTTTTTCTTTGTTTTCTTTTTCCCCTAGTCAGAAGGCACATGCCCTTTGTGAGGACTAGTTATTTCTTCAGTATTCACAGAATTAAATATCTTGAAGGCCTATTTATTCTGGAGAGACTTCTGTATTTGAAAATTTGCCAGGGATACTTGGTGATCTCTTCCTGTACTCATTCTGAAAGCACCCATATGCTATGTTTATTGTTTCCTTATAAGCAGACTTCATTTGTGCAAAAAGCTCCTGCAAGTGGATGGGACACTGTATTTTTTGCATTTTTTAATATTGTAAGATTTTTATAGTCTCTTTAGTGTATTAACTTGGAAAAATCTCTCTAACAGCTAAGGATAAATATGAAGCTTTTGCTTCCAAATAAATGCAATCCTTTTAATTTTGAGATATCTCTTTAATATATTTTACACCATGTTTGCTAATTGTTTAATTAAAACTCCTGAGACTGGGTCCCAGCTGTCTTTAGCTAATGGGTTGTTGTAGATGGCTGCATCATTGCCCAAATTGTTTTTAAGGGAAATGTTTTGTTAGGATTTATTTGTTGTTAGCTGTCATTTAAATAAAGCAAAAAATGTTTTGTAACCTAATCAGAAAACTGAGATTTTTTCATGGCTGGTTTTTTTTTGTTGTTGTTGCTTTGATTTTCCAAACAGAGAATTGAATCAAGACACCAGGCAGGAGAATTCTACAATAGAAATAACTGAAAGTTTTCTTCCAGCTTACACCTGGAATGTGAGGCTTCCATAGCCTATGAAATATCCTACAGGCTGGCTTTTACCTCCACTGCCTTCTACATGATGGTCTCTGACTATTTTCCCTCTTAAAACAGATGTGAAGCCTGTGGCAATTACAAGTACCAGCATGTGGTAATCTAAACTGAACTTTAAACCACTAAGAGGCCTGCAAGAGTAAAGTGCATAGCTGTAGTGAAGTTACAAAATAGTTAGTAAGGAGACAAGAGTAAGAATTCAGAAGCTTAGCTGTGACATTTCTCTCTGGCCCCCAGCACACCAATTGCTGCTCTATAATGTCATGCTGCATTTAGCTTCTTAGTGATTAAGGAATTTTACATTTTTCATATTTATAGGCTGATATTGTAGAACAGATTTGAAGGCTATGAGTTATGGGAGGTCGGTTCAAATTATGGTACAAGTAACTGGTTTCATCCTGAACAGTCACATCCTAAATAGCTAGCTTTTCTTTTTCTTCTTCCTACTTGTTGAAAAGAAAGTTGTAATATTGGTCTGAATTTTGGCATGACAAAAATAGAATTTATCTAAAACAATAATAATAAAAAATTCATTACTAATGGTTAGTAATCAAATAAATGCTATATACTATTTAGCAATTTAGCCTAATTTTCCTGTTAAGTTTTGGTGTGCAACCGCACCTGTAAATGCCAATTATATCCCTTTATTTCCTTTAGTGCAGACTCAATGGAGTCTAGAGAATCTGCCTATTAAATTATCAGGGTTTAACTAAAAACCGTAATTATAAGTAAATGTATCAGTTAACTTCTCTAATACATTTTCATATATCACAATCAAATTAAAGTGTTTTCCAAATAAAGCTTAGCTGATATGAATACCTGCAATTACTGCAATAGAAAGACTGTTATTCCCCAATGATTCTGTTATAATATTTTAATTGCTGTGCCTATTCACACTGAAATATGTGCAATATTTTTTTTCGTTATGAAAAAGTCTATGGTAAAAATAATTTTTGCATACTAACATAGATTGAAACTGGGTTACAAGTTAAATAATTTAACATCACTCTCTTATAATCTCATTTGCACTGCTCCGGAGGTGATAATGCAAAATATGTGGTTCGATGTTTTCATAAACTTTTACATTAAGACTTTGTGTGGTAAAAGGTGAATTAAAAAGTGAGAAGTGGAAGGAAGTAATCTCTTGTGAGAAGTTTGGTTTAATTTCTTTTGACAAATTTCTGTGTCCCAATTCTGTTATACAAAAACTGAAAGTCAGAACAGATGTTTTGTCCTGTCCCAGGACAGGGTCAGTTATTTCAGTGGCCCGAGGGAGTATGGTTAGGACACAGAGGTTATTCTGTACCACCTACATCACTGACAGGGCAGGGAAAAGGAACTCTCTTCCATGGAGGAGTGGTTCCTCCCAGTCCAGTGGAGGAAGCTGTCTGGTATTATCTATTACCAGGAGTTTTTTTCCCATGTGAATAATTTAGTTGGCGGGGGGGGGGGGGGGTGGCGTGCGCGGGGGCGGGCTTTTTGTTTGTTTTGGTTTTGGTTTTGGTTTGGTTTGGGTTATTTTTGACCTTCTGTCATTAGTTTTTTTCCTGCTACCGCTTGCTTTCTTATCTCCCTGGTTTCCAGTCAATTGATCTTATCTCAGCCTGTGATCTTTGCCTTTTGTGCCTCCAATTCTCAACTCCATCCTGCTGCAGTGGGAAGGGGGAAGATAAAACAGGTGAGGGAAAGAAAGTTCCTATGGTTTTGGAGTCTCAGTGAGGACACTGAATTGTGCAGAATCATTCCTAAACCATGATGATTTGCAAGTAAATCTCCTTTGCATGTACTCATTTAAAGCATTACAGGTCTTTCATATGTGAGTTTTATTCCATTCCCTGTTGATAGCTAAAATTACAAAAAATTAATATTTTTGGCATCAACAGAAACTTCAGTATTATTACCTGAATGATATTTGCATGATATTTGATGTAGTCTTTGACTATACAACTGTGATTGTTATTTCTGTATGAAAATATAGCCTAGGAAGGTGTAATGTGGATCACAGAGTTCAGATGCCCTCAGTCCACAACCACGCAAGAGACGTCTGAGTTAGATCTCACAGACCATTCATTCCACTCTACATGGGACCATAATACCATATTAGAAGTTTCTTCCCGAAACTCTGATGAGAGTAGCACTATTAAAACATTAAAAAAAAAAAACAAACCCAACCCATAATCCCTAACCTCTGGAAGTGGACTGGGCTAATAACTGACTGAAAGTTTCTGTTAATTCAGGAAACACTCTTCTTCTCTTCTTGCATCTTCTGATGCTTGTCTTCCTTATGGTAACTAAATAATAGAAATCATACAGCTTTATGTTATACTGCAAGTTCTGGTGAAAACTTTGACTAGTTAATTTTATTAATTTTAAAAAGATCTCATACATTTTAACAATTTTAATGAAATTGTGTGGATCATTTCAGTTTGTCCATGCAAACAGATTTCAAAGAGCTCTGTACACTCTTCCAGGTTCATTTATTTAGCAGCTTTGTAAGGATTTTCACTGTAAACTGAATTTATCTTCAAATCAAAGATACTAAATCACACTAAATGTGTTATTCAGTTATCATATTTCCATTTAAGTTTGTTTCACAGGTATACAGTTCTTATTCAAAGAAGTTTCTAACTAAGGACGTGTCTCATTGGACTGGTCTGTCCAGCAGAACATGCTGAGTTCAGATGGGAGCTGGGTGTGAAGTGTTAGAAAGGAAGGCTTGGTGATAGACATTTCACCATAAAATGGGTATACTTGGAAGAATGCAAAATCATATTTTTTGTTGGTATCTGAAATGAAAAAAATTTTGAGAAAATTTCTGGAACAAATCAGTTTAATGAGGGATTTAAGAACCATTGTGTTACGTTTTACAACAACAACCAAAAAGTTCCTGACGTTATCTATTTTTATTATTAAAATGCAAGAAGGATGGTAGTATTCTAAACATCTTGATGCTGCTTTTATCAGTCCAGTGTTCAAAGCAAAGGCAGTCAACTGATAAAAGTTTATTTGGCTTCCACCATCCTTTCAGATATATTTTTAGTAGACCTTAGAGGTTTTCCAATGCCCATAAGAATCTCTGTTATTTAGTCATCAAAATAAATCAAAATTGCATTTGAGCTTATTAGCATCACAGTGATTTCAGAATGATTAAATACTGTATAATTTTCAATGGACTGAACAGATTTTCACACTTGAAGCTAATATTTGTCTCTTCCTTAGGCTTGCAACACGGTGCTGAAGCCTAACCACATTTTCCTACACCTCCTGGATATGTAGCCTAACTAATTACTATTTAAAAATTTATGACTAGTAGACCTCTTATACCACTTTTCATTGGGCTGTCACATTTTAAGTTGTTATCAACTGAAACGGCTTCTGAAAGAGACAGTTTTTTACTCTTCCCTGACCTGCACAGCTGGATGCTTTTCACCTGCAGGCATGTTAACATGACCATGTGGTGAACAGGATCAGACAACTAACACAAGTCAAACCTGACATATTTGGATGATTTCTTTTAGCAGTAGTTAATTTTCAGATCCAGTTCCCTGACTAGCTGCACAAGCTCTGTGTGAAAAAAAAATTGGGAAAGTCACAAACATGTCAGAGGCAAGATGGCAATTTTTAGTAGCAGTGTAAGATGATGATGATTGAGGTGCTTGTGGTACTGGTATCAGCACAAAGATTTACAGGGCCTCTATTAGTATCACTTTCTTTCCTCTTGCATTTTACTGAATAGACAAATCAATTTTTGTTAGGACACAGTGAGCTGCAAAATCAACAGAAAGGTAGAATACAGCTGAAAGCAGAGAGGAAGAGTCGGTGTGGGACCACAGCTTTTTAGATATTCCTTCTTTCATTGGAGTAAGCCAAGAGCTCAGATGTGTCTTGCACCTTTCTTATTTTGAGTCTTGGAGGAAAGAGAAAGATTGATACTAGTTATAAAATGAAAAATAAACTTGTTGTCACATATACAATTGAACCTGCAGACTTCATCCAGTGCTGTATAAAAACAGCCATAAACCCTGAAGTTCACTCTCTCTTTTGTTCCCTACTCAATAGAGAACAAAACTGTCCCATCAAAACTGTCCCAAGTTTTAAAATGTCACTTATCATAATAGATATAATTAGTACAACTACCTATAAAGAGCAGATAAAAATACCTTAAAGAGCTATCTTGAAACTTCAGTGTTTTCATTTCATAGAAAGGCCTATATCTTCATTCAAGCAAACATGGCTGATGATTTTGGACCTGTATTATATTGAAATATTGACTTTCTGTGTGACTTGTGACTACGTATATTTACGAACACTAGATGCAAACAAGTAAAAAATACATCTCTTAATGGTTTTTAGTTTCCAGTGCAAATATTTTGTCAGCTTTGAAAAGAATAAAGGAAATTATTTATCATTTCATGGCTATATATAGCTTCAGCCATTTTGACAGGATGAATTTTTACATACTGTGTCTGTTTAAGACTTTTACTGAATTCATGCATACAGGTTATACAGAGCATCTTGGTGAAGAGAAACTTTTTTCTTTGAGGATGTCATTTCTCTGAGAAATGGGTGATAAATTCGAATTACATAAAGCAGAGTAGACTGTAATATGTAGGCTCTGTGATCATAATCACCATCTCAATCATTGGGTTTTGCATATTTGAGATTAAAACTGGTCAGGTTTTAGTGTAAAAAATAAAATAATTCAGTTTTGAAAATGTCATGTTAAATCATCTCTGGCAATGATTAAACACCATTTGCTTTACAAATAACCAGAAACAACATTACAGTATTTATCCTTCACAGCATTTATCCTTCACAGCATCATTTGAAACTCCACTAAAAAAAAAAAAAAAAAAAAAGCTAGCAATATGCTCAGAACAGTAAGCTATACTGGAGAGAACAAAACACATGGCAGTCAAGGAAAGGTAAAGCTGTATAAGATTATGATTTTTTAAATTTTTAAAAAATTTTTTTTGATACGTCCTGCATCTTTGTGAGGTCAGACTTAGCTGAAGTTGAGGCTTATCCACCAACCTTTTCTGTAGATTTTCAGGTTAAGTGCCCAAAGGTTTGAGAATAGTTACGTAAGTTGGATCATTTTCTGCTTCACTTTTTGATGCAAGACTTAAGTCATTCACCCTAAAATTAATTTTGTTTTCTTCCCTTGCTTCAGTTGGACTACTTCTCTAATTTCTACATTTTGGGCACAGGGAAGAATTCTACTCAACTGTGCCTTGGCAGGGAGAAAGTACTGAGGTCCAGGGAGGACCAAGGCACTGGTTACCACGGGGTGAATTCTAATGCTTCCCCAGGCTTCATGACTATTTCCTGGCATCTGGAAAGCTCAGTCCTGGTGGCCACTTAGCAAGGGGTAAGGTATTCCAATCCAAATCTATAGAAATTTAGGGGTGTAGGGAAAAAAAACCTCTGAAAATTTCTATCTGATATAGCTAAGTAGATATGCTATATCAACTTTTGTCATAAAATCATTGCCAAAGCCCTACCAAAGCCTGTAAACCATTGGATATAAATTACTTTTCACAGGACATCCAGAGGTAAGACAGGCACATACTATAACCTCATTTTAGCAGTAAGGCTGATGTATCATGTCTGCAGCAGGTAGGCAGACTGTACCTTCTTTCCCCTTCCCTTCCCTTTATTTTCTTCCAGCCAGACTGGCTGATCCCGCAAGTCAACAACAGATTAATTAGTGTCTTCATTTTAAGATACACTATCCTTTGAGAATGGTTTTGCAAATCAGTTTGCATTTGGACACTATATCCCGTGCTGTCTTTTTTTCTCTGAAAAATAGCGTGGCTTATCTCTTTCTCTCCCTACAGTTACACTTCTCTGCATGGATGGGCAGTCTTCTAGGAAGGTGTGTGCCCTTAGGGATCAACATTCATATATTTCACAGGACACTAATTTGTTTCCCTTCTTGTGTTCTAGAGAGATGGCAGCAGTTGCCCCAGTCTTTATTAAGTTGAACTAGGTATTTTGAACTCCTGTAGATGGTGTGGTTCTCCAGAGCCTCCTCAGAAATAAAGCAAAGTGCAATAAACCATGATAATCCTCATGGCTTCAGGGATGCTGGCTTCTAAATTGGCGTCCCGAGAAGTCCTTCAGCATCGAGTCATTTGCCTGAAGGTATATATCCATCTTTAACCTCACAGGGTTCAGTAGTGGTTGAAAATTGCAAGTATCCAGACAAGGATATATGGCTCAAAATAGCAGGACGGTAACATGCACAGTGCACACTGACAGTCTAGTAACACAGAGACTGATGGTTTTTGAGGGAGATGGAAGGAGATAAATTTCTTTTGGAAGACCTAAATGCTGAAGAAAACCAGATATCTTGAATCTGGCTGTAGATTGTGTGCATAAGTACTCTAATGAGAGTTGAGGAGTTCAGCTTGGACAAAGCTGTCTGATGCTGTGAAGTGGTTCACGCAAACCACGGAAGTCTGGAGTCATGAAGAACAATTTGTTTAGACTTTGATTACCACCAGGTTCATATTGAATTAGGAACTTATGTGACAGTTTGCAACAGTGGGGAGCATTTTCTTGCTAGTCAGGTGCTCATGGAATGGTGAAGAATATGTATTGGCTCCTAGGGAAGGGCCTTGAATGCTGCTATTCCTAATTTAAAGCCTTGAAATTGATGTTCTCAGAATAGTAGCACAAGATCTTACATGTAGGTACAGATGTCTCTTGTGCCAAATCTCCTGTCAAGGACAGAGGGAATTCCTGACAGGGAGGGGATGTGCAAAGGGGAAGTTCTCTGTCTCTTGGGATAGGCTTGGGATATATCTCTTGTGGGTTAAGGAGATGGATGTGTGGTAGGACACTGGATGTGGTATGCTAGACATCAAGCTCTAGCATGTTTAGGGAAGATAATACTGTGGATGAATAATGAATTATGTGGATTCTAGATGGTGCTCAGATGTGATTTTAAAGGAAAAAGGAGAAGCTAAGTATTTCAAAAGTAAAAAGTAGTTCTTTATATAAGTCTTGGTTGTGGCCTCACGTTGTCTAATATTTGTTCTGGTTGCCATGGTCACTTTCTATTTATGTGGTCCAGAGTAGTTTTTCTGCAGGAGGCTCTGATTACATATCAGTGGGAAAGAGTACAACTTTTCCTTTTCTCAAGAACACAGAGGGAAGAAAAAAAAGTGAAAAATTCAGATTTGCCTCTGTAAAATCATATTGTTTTATCCAAATGGGACCTATTAATGTCGAGTATATACTATTTATTTTTGGGAATATAGTTTTAAAAACCTTGTTGTGATATAGAGAACACACTGTATCAATAGCAAAAAGTTACTTGCTTTAAGCATAAATAATTTTAAGATCATTTTTTTTTCCGTGGAAACAATTTTAGCTCTGTTGTATTGCTTTGAAATGATTACATAGTGTGTTATTTTTAATCAGATATGCAGTTTCATTTTCCTTTGTGTTGAGAGGATGCAATCAAACATATAACAGACAGTGTCACATTCACTTTAATGATGATCCAGCAAATTGAGGCATTTTACTCTGTAGTTCTGTTGTGTTTTGTGGTTATGCAGTGAAGTCTTATTTAAGTTGATAATATTTTCAAAGCTTTCTTCAGGATTTATGTGTTTGCCACTAATCTTGACTTGATGAATTGATAATCAATGGTTAAAACAAATATCCTGGGTACTAAGATTATTTAAAGCTACTTGTATATCTCTATTAATTTAATTTTATGTACAGTGAACTGATGAGAAAGGTGTGCACTGATCATCAGAAAAAGAAATTTTTATGAGAATAAGTAAGAGGAACTGAGAGAGGTGAACATGAATTTAATTTACTGAATAAAAATCTTGGGGGAAATCTGTTCCTCTGCAGTTATGGTAATGTGAATGGGAGTTATTTACATATATTAGGCGGCCTGTTTTCCCCAGAGATCATACACCTTGTATCAGTTTCTGCTTAAATAGGCATCTTAGAGTAGTTCTTTTTCCTTATTCAGATAGGTGAAGGCAGAGAGGAAAATTAATTTCAGATGGCTTTAAGCAAATGTTAGAAAGGTTAACATTCACAGACTTCTAAATATCTTTTGGGCAGCTGACATTTTCAAATACTAAGCTTTTTTCCTTTAGCTGAATTACCGTGCTGGGCGGAAAGCAATGGATGTGTGAATGAAATATGCCATTCAAATACTGAAAAGAAGGGGGAAATGGCTTGTAACTATTACAGAGAATAAAAGGCAAAATTGAAAGCCTCTGCTACAAGCTGAGTGTTCTGTTTGAGGCATTTCACATAGACTTGATATATTTTATGTATGAGAAATGCTTGGAAACTTTTTTCTCTCACTAAAATACCTCCAAAAGTAATTTATTTCAAGATAAAGAAATTGGCTATTCAAATGAGAGAAAGATGTGGTTTAAAATTCCACAAAACCACACTGCAAGATGAACTTGAACAGCAGGCATCATTACTAACCTGACTAACATGTCTGAGTACCACTTCGGATTCAAGAGGGAGCCAATCTGTTAATTTTTTTGCTTTTAAAGCTCAATTGCCTGTAGTGTGTGTCCCATACAGTGTGGAAACTGAGTACACATTACCAACATGCATTCATTTATGTAAGATACATAAATATTGTTCCATACAACAGATTGTTGCTGGAATTAAAAAACAAAGAAGATATTTCTTACTACTGTACAGATCATTGCCCATCATTGACCTAATTTAATATAACATCATAAACACTTTCCCGGAAGCACTGCAGCAAAATATTTTAAATAAATAATTTGTACCATGATTCCAGTTACCTTTGCAACACAAAATAGGTTTTGCCTAGAGAAATATGACTATCCAAATGTTTCCTCCAGTGAGATGGATTTGCTAATCAGATGTGAACATCTTTTCAGCCTCCTAAGAAACTAAAGCCTCTGCAGTGGTGGTGTGTTTACCAATGCTCCTGATAACTTCTGTGCCTTTTACCCTTCTTCATCCACATTTAGTGAAGGAATAGATGTCATTCAGCAGTGGGAGACTGCAGTGATTTTGACTTAATTTATCCATGTACCAAAAATAGAGAAAGGGAGCTAGTACTACTAGAGGAATGTGCTGTTAGCGGAAACTGAGGGGATTTTAGGGAGGATTTTGTGATGAAAGTCTGCTAAATTATGACAAGCAGGAGATAGGGATGTCAGGAGAATCTGTCATTACTGTTGAATTGGGAACTGCTGGAGGAGAACTGAAGAATTACTGTGGGTTTGTTTTAAGGATAGGATGGAGGTGAGATCATGTTTAATTTCAATGAAAATAGGCAGAGGAAACATATGGGAAGGTGGACATATGTCTGTGACAAACCAGGTTTCGCTATCATTTTATGATTAGCGGGACAATTCAGTAATACTTAATTCATAAGATAGTTATAACAACAACAGTGGTGATATCATGGAATCATGGAGTGACTTGGGTTGGAAGGGACATTAAAGACCATCTAGTTCAACCTCACTGCCATGGACAGGGGCATCTCCTGCTAGACCAGGTTGCTCAATTTTGAAAGCAGTGAACAAAATAAAGGTGAACTTCTCTTCTGCATTCATGAATTGGGCTGCAATTATAGGTGTCAAATCTAACACACAGGCATTTCATTAGGACCATAACATAAACTCAACTTGACATTTTATTTCAGAAATTATTAAACCTCATTTTAAAGACCTCCGCATAAAAACGCATCCTTTGTAGCAGGTACACAGAGCAAGAGCACATGCCAAGTATCTTCTCAGCCATAATTACCAGGCTACCAAAGTGGCCTTTTCATCTGTTTATTCACTTTGTTCATAAAATTCTTTGCTGATCAGTAAAAGCAGTTCCAACAGGAGACTAAGGAGTGCCATACATACAGGAAGTGGTATCAGTCACAGCCCAAGAGTGCGTGGGTTCTTTGGTTACTTATCCAAAAGAATGGTTCTGATTCCTGGTGATGGAATCCTTAAACTGTGGAGAAAAGATGGTATTTCCCACTGCTGTTTTCCACTATGAGCGGCGGTTTCTGCCAATGGATGTCTTCGTGTTTAGTATCAAAAACACCTCTTTATTATTGTGAACAGTATAGACAACCCTGTTACCCAAGCTGGCACTAATTCTCCTGGAGGCATAGAGACCTTTGCTGAATTTGTCTCTGTATGTCTTTTCCAGAGCTCCATTCCTATTAAAAATCAGATGAACCCATTGAGAAGAATTTTATTTTCTATAAATTCACAAATGCTTCTTATTATTTTTTATAGGAACCTGTTTAAACTGTTAAGATTATGAGACCAGACACAACGTCTTTTCTTCCTTGTTATATGTATCGAAATGAAAGATGAATCATGGTGCCTATAGATGTGATTAAAATACAATTAATAGTTATTAAGACAATTAATTAATACATCCCTTCTTTATATGGCTAATTGTGATTCAGTGTTTCTGTGTTGATTTCTTAGAGATTAAAAAATCCAGGTTTTGCCTGTGATTTGACAATATGTCAGCTAGTATTGCCTCTTCACACTTTCTTTTCAACAGTGCTAACTGAAAGGACAAGATCTGATAAATACATATTTAAAAGAAAAAGAATTTCACATACAAGGTGAAGAATACTGTCTGTATAAAACCTGAGAAACACTTTAAACCCCATATCTTCTAAGTTATCCAAGTACATAACTCACAGCAATAGATTTAAACATGCAGTTAAATATTTTGTTGAATTATGCTCTAAATATAACTGAACATATGTCTAGTTCTTCAGAGCAGGAGCATTAAAGAGTGACAGCAGGCTAGACTTAGAAATTCCACACTGTCAGAACAAACAGCATAGCTCAATGAAAACAATACACAAGTAACACCAAAGCAGGGTGGTGTGACAAAAGCTTTTCTGGATGTTGTTGGGGACTGAAAAGGAAAGCTCAGTTAAAATATGCTGGTCCTATGGCAAATATAGACCTGCTGGAGGGGAAATATTTAATAAAAAATGTCCAAGATGAAAGTTAAAGTTGTTATCAGTGTAATCTACACTTTAGTGAAAAATAACTAGGGTTAATTTGTAACATGAAAATTTCTCATTTTGTACTGCAATAAAAACAAATCCTTTCATGGGATTCCCCTGTTCATCTTCCTGTTTATGCTCTGCTCATCTCAGAGAAGTCTGGAACCTCAGTCCACATTTGACCTAAACACTGTAATTACCAGCTCATTAACTATCCCAGGGTTTAATTTTGAAATTCAACAGTGAAATCTGAATAACTTTATTTTTTAAGTAGTGATTTTGTCCCAGTAGCTAAGATTTTTTATGATTTTGGCATTAATCTTACGTATGGTTTATAAAATTCAAGGATATGAAAGCATTTGTGGAGGGGAGCTCTAAGTTTGAGCATAGTGGCTGCAACTTGAATAGAAAGTCAACTTTTCTTCTGCTCCAAAATTTGCATATTTTTATTTGTTTAGATTTTCCTGCCCCTTTTCCTTTTGCAGATTTATTTGTCTGCTTGGATTTCCTAACTGCGGGGATCTTACTGCCTCAAAGGCCTCTACATTCACTTACACCTGTACTTTGTCAGACCTATTCTACTCATCTGTACTACTTGAAAAAATATCAGGAGACATGGGGCTAGGCTTCGCTGTACTCATTTCTAAAATTCTTTCTGAGATCAGTGAGAATTGATGTGGAATAAGCAGCATTGAAGAGAAAAGGACTTTAGCTCTGCACTTGCTTTAAAGCCCATTCAAAGTTGCCATAACTATGCTGAGATTATGGAAATTGGATACAGGATCTCTTATGCTGAAAAGAATGCAGTCACTGCATATATGAGATCAGTTAGTAATTGTAAAGTATATCCTCCATAGTTTTAAGACTAGATTTACTCATTTTTACACTTTGTGTTCAGCATATATCTGTCTTGTGCAGCCCTTCATAAGGTTTTCTTCCTGTGCCATAACCACTAAATGTGCTTATAGCTTAGCAGGATACTATCAATTTTAAAATCTTTCCCTGCATTTTACTGCTACCTTTGTCAATGGCCCTGCAAAAATGCTGAAATTTTATGAGGCTAAGGGAACAAGAGTTCTCTCTGGGATAAGTTTTTACTTCTTGAAATATATAATGTATCAAATTAACAAAGTCTTGTCTGACAAGAATTCTTTGTATGAGGTTGGAATGTATGTTGTCAGGGAAATGGCATAGAGTGAATGTACTCTTCTATTTAATTTTGAGTTCTAGAGAAATATTAAAACAATTTTAACTCTTAATTGACTTAGTATCTGATGCAGAACTTCTTCTTGTCATGTTTTACTACATTTTGTCTTTATAATTCTATATTTCTTTTTAGTTAATATAGCAAGTTCACACTATCTAAACGCTTTCTTGTTTCTGCCATTTCTATTTCTGTCTAGAGTATTGTATTTGTACATCTGTAAGTTAGAGCAGTTGAGAACCAAGACGACCTTTTAAGTTTTATTTTTGTTGAAAACAGTGCAATACACAAAACCAGAAACCATTATTTTAGAAACAGTGATGACTTCAAATTTATTTCTTTTGACAATATCCAAGATGCACATGGCTTCACAAGGGGAGAGTTATGCTTGTCCAACATAATTTCCTCCTACAATAGGGTAACTTGATTTAGGAAATCCAGTAGATCTAATAATTTTGGGCTTCAGCAAAGCTTTTGATACTATGTCTCACAGTATCCTTAGGGACAAAATATCCAGCACTCAGCTGAATAAGTTGCTCACACGATGAGTGAGCAACTGGCTCACAGGTTGGGCACAAAGGGTTCTAGGGAATGGAGTAACATCAGGCTGGCATCCAGTCACTGGTGGGGGTTCCACAGGGCTCCATCCTCTGTCCAGTTCTCCTCAACGTCTTCATAAATGACTTGGATGTGGGACTTGAAGAGATTCTAAGTTTGACAATAACACTAAATTAGGAGGAGCTGATGATTGCCTCGAGGGCAGAGAGGCCCTGCAGAGAGACCTCAACAAATAAGAGAACTGAGCAATCACCAGTCACATGAAGTTTAATGAGGGCAAGAGCTGGGTTCTGCACCTGGTCTGGGGCAGCCCTGGTTGTGTGTATAGACCAGAGGCTGGAGTGCAGCACTGTGCAAAGGGACCTGGGGGTCCTGGTTGATGGCAAGACAAATGTGAGTCAGCAGTGCCCTGGCAGCCAGGAGGGACAAATGTGTTCTGGGGTCATCAGGGACAGCATCACCAGCTGGACAAGGGAGGGGATTGTACTGCTCTGCTCTGCACTGGGGTGGCCTCACCTCCAGTGCTGGGGGCAGTCTTGGGTGCCACAATATAAAAATAGTGTTAAAAGTGTCCAAAGGAGGGCCACGAAGATGGTGAAGTGGAAGCCTTATGAGGTATAGCTGAGGTCACTTGGTCTGTTCAGCCTGAAGGAGACTGATGGGACACCCCACTGCAGTCTCCCAACTTCCTTGTGAGGAAAGACGGGTACCAACTTCTTCAGTCACGTGACCAGTGAAAGGATTCAAGGAAATGGCATCAATCTGAGTCAAAGGAGGTTTAGGTTGGATATCAGGAAATGGTTCTTCACCCAGGGGGTGATTGAGCACTGGAACAGAATCCCCAGGAAAGTGGTCTCAGCACCAGCCTGACAGAGTTCAAGAAATGTTTGGACAATGCTCTCAGGCCCATGGTGTGACGCAGGGTGTGCTGTGCAGGGCCGGGAGTAGCCTTGATGATCCTGATGGATCTCTTTCAAATCAGGATATTCTGAGATTCTATGAATCTGTGATTCTGTGACTTTTTTTTTCCATTATAATTTGTACTTTTACACTTTTCTTTGTCATCAAAAATTGTTCTCATGCTTCTAGGTGGGTTGTGAATGGCATGATTACTGGTCTATAGTAATAGGATCATAATGTAACATGTAGTGTGAGGATGCCCAAAATGTCTTGGTGACTCAGAAACTTTGAACTGACACTAAATAAATATACCCAGAATGCTCTGTGTTTGTGACAGAAAAAAAGAACAGAAGGTTTTAATTGCCTGAGTGGAAATGTTAAACTTTTTCTTTAGAACATATATTATTGGTGGCTATACTAGCTCCCTTTCGAATCAATAAATAATATTCAAGGTAATTTATATTTTGATCTAATTTCTGCTTAGGGATAGGCTAGAGACCCTAGAGACCCTTATTCTGGTGGTGATATAATATGGTAACTTCATTACAGTTGGCAGATCCATGATTTTCCAAGTTATAACAGAAAGATATGTATTCAAACGTAATTGGAAGGTCTATCTCAACACTCAGCAAAGAAATTGTCTTTACCTTTAAGCTATAGGGAAATATGTCATATTGGCACATATTTTTTATGTCTGTACAAAAAAACCCTCTTAAAACTTGGAATTCTGTAAGCACTTCTGGGTTTTTTCTTAGATTTCAAAGTTCAGAATGGACAGATTTTGTTTTGGTATACACAATTGCAAGCACTCTCTTTAGTTACTGTGTAGGTACGCAGTATCATGGTTTTAATTTTTTTCAGTGAGCTTGTCCACTTGTTTGACACCAGGGTTATGTGTTTAGGGATTATATGTGGCAGCAATTCACTCATTTTCCTTTGGGTATTTGACCACTGCTCAGACTTTCTGCCTTTATTGGTTTCCAGTAGGTGGCATCAATGCCTAATAAAGTTCTGTGAACCTTTTCTAGTTGGAGTGGCTTTGTATTTCATTCAAGACAAAATGTTATTTCAGTGCCAACCTGTATTACTAATTTAAAAAAATTAAAACATTTTACTTGAATTGTGGCTTCTCAACATAATTTTTGTTTCTCTTCTTGCAAGATTCTAGAAGTTTTCTGAATAACAAAATTCTTTGAGAAAACTTTGTAATCCATCTGGATTTGAAAAAGCAGATCAGCCCAATCTCAGATAATAGTCTTGCTTTCACTTCACCATTTCTGGATGTTTCACAGTTACTAAGCACTAAATTTAATGGCAAAATTAAAGCAAATAATGGAGCTGAATATTTGTAAATTCAGATTCAAAATTAGAGGTATGGAAGGAATAAACTACACTAGTTCATTAGATTGCCTAGAAATTTTGATTATTTCTCACTGGTCCAGATGAAATTGTAATCAATAATATAGTCACAGTTGAAACCCACTATCATCACAGAAATGTTACTAGTGTATAGTGTGCACATGATCTCTGGACAATTGCACTTCCTTCCCCTAACATCTGTGATTTTAGATTGCTAATTCTACAGCTTATTAGTTAATCAAACACAATAAGCTTTCCCTTCTTTTTTGAAATGTCTGTTAGTCATTGATTCCCGAAGATATATACAGAAATGGTAGATGCCAGTCCCTCTATGAAATTTTTTTGGAATTCGCTAATTCTTTTAAAAAATTTTAGGGGTTTTCTGACAGGCAATGAAACAACACAATCTCATTCAAGCACTCCAGTCCTTGGAAAAAAAATGACATTTACAAATATAGTTCCCTGAAAAAAACACTTGCAAACTATTGGTTTCAGTGGATTGGACAGGTCCTGATTCTCAGGAAAGGTATCCTGATTAGATTACAAAATTTTAGGAAATGACAAAAACATATGGCACCACTGATTTATAAATCTTTTATAAAAGCTAATGCTTTGGCCACCCTACTAGTGCACATAAACCTTGAAATGTTCCTATGGGAAACAGATCCATATGATTCCACTGCCTGTGTAGAGAAGCTCACCTTAGTTGCAGGCTATATTCCTTAGATAATAGAGATATCAGTGATTAACAGTTGCCTCTGTGGAGTTCTTAAACCTAAATCTCTGACAGTCAGCAATCTCGGAGTAATAACTGACTGTCTGGAGGTGCTGACTTCTGGCTGTGGGATTACATACATTCCCAGACATGATTACAGCTATCAGTAACAGGAAGTTAAATGGATGGATAGGGTATCAGTTAGAAGGAGTGGTAGGAAATGGTGGTGACATGGTGTTATACTCCAAGTTGGGGACTAAAATGGAGGATTGTTTAGAGTCATAGTGCATAGTTAGAGAGTGCAGGGCATGAAGGCTATGGGTTCCTTACATGTGGGAAAAGGAACTGCTCTGGCATCCATATGCTCTGAATTTCCTGGTACCATGAGCTGTGAGCACCAGTGTTATATGGGAAGACTGTAATGTTTACTGTAGGCTCATAATTTACAGAAAAACTTGGAAACATGCATTAGAATTATTTAATCTAGCAAGCCTTGTTTTTATAGCTTTTCTGATTGCTTCATGGTTTGGCATCTGAAATTTTTGACATGCTGATATTTAATCCTTGCATTTTTCCGTTTTGCTAACAAAGCAGAATAAGTCAAATGATTATAAAAACTGCTGGTTACTTTATAAATGCCATTCTGAGCCCAACTGTTTCAACTTTTATTCATGAAATAAGAGGAATTTCTCAAAAACTGTGATAATAATAGCCCTATCTATCTCATGTCCTGAATACAGACTAATGCAGCAAACATGTCACAGGGAGTTAGATTTGGAACACAGCATGAAGGAAACACTTCAAAAGAATGTTATTACTCCTACATGCATATTCTCATATACAGTGTATTGTGAGGCTGCCTTGTACATTATGAACACTTAGGAGATAAACTACTGATAAACAATGAAAATCCATCCTCAAGTATATGCAAAGTCTTGAGTGTAATTAGGAATAGGGATGACACTGGTCAGAGACAAGGTAAAATAAGGATGTAAAAAGGAAAAAAGAAAATGAACACCAGATATTGAACTATAAATGTAATGCAGTAGCTGGCAGAAAAGACACAGTAATTCTGTCTAGTGCTCTTATGTGACAGTGATTCCATCTGAAAATCAGTCAAATGGGAAAATGTAAAGGGAATATGGTAATGCAGAGATTGATTACATTGTTCAGAGCAAAAATAGGTGAGAGAACCTCACTGAAAAATCTGCTGGCTTTTTCTCCTCCCTTTCCAGCAGCTGGAATGGAGTTTGATTTTCATTTTTTATTCCATATTTTATTTTTATTTTTAAGTTTTGTTCGAGGGAAGCAGCAAGAAGCCTTTTTTTTAATTCGGAAGCTCAGAAGTTGTGTTCCTGCTGGTGAAAGGTTCTAAAGCTCAGTTTCTGCTCCTTTGGAGCACTGTTGATTGATTGCTCAAAGTATCTGTATAATGGTGTTACTCTTCTGGTAGTACAGCAGACTAAATCAATTAAAATTCACAGGAGTACTATCTGTTGCACAAGACAGTTTTATAGTTAAAGTGAATTAACAGACTAGATCTGCTCCTCCGTGTCTTTGAAGGTACTGGTAGTAAAATAATAATAATTTAGAAAGAAAAAGCTACTTTGTTTGATACAGGAAAAGTTATGCAACTGGATAATGGATCATTTTAGATTTCTTAAGAATTAGACTTAGTGATCTTTTAAATGGTGATGAACATGACTATATGAATGTCTCTATTGACCTATACTTCACAGCACTGAAGAACCCCAAGGAACAAGTAGAATCAGAGACATATTTTCAGAAGTTCAGTTTTTTAATCATAGGGATTATTTGAATCTTAAGATTTAATATATGGAAATAAAATCCTAATATATGGTTGCTTGGTAGATCCCTAAATTAAATCCACATATCAGGAAGATTAAATTTGGAATCTGCCAATGAACTATGGAAACTATTCTTTACTGAAGCTGATTATATATGCACTTTGAAGCTGGAAGAAATATGTATGTTATTAAAGTAAATACATGTTCAGTGGCATGTGGAAGGCTGTAAGCACAAGTGTGCACCACTGAAACCAAGTCTGAGTGTATTGTTACTGTGCACAAACAGCAGCAGCAGCATCTGCATTGATTCAGAATCCTATGTCTAAAAGCAGAATAAAATTAAGGCAATGACTGTGTTTATATGTGATAAAAAGATTTTCCTTCATCTGTAGCATGATGTCAACATCACATTTCATCCCCAAGGATAGAGGAGCAGTATGGCTGCTGTTAATGCTTGAGTCCAGGAAATCAGAAGTGTTCCCACATTGCATAGCCTTAATATGCCCTAAAAGTCTGCAGACTGTGTTAAGGGGATAAGATGAATAAAACAGTTTTGTTCCCTTCAATTTGCCTATCTGAAAATTATAGCTCAAAATTCTCTAAGTGATTAAAAAATAATCTGAGAGATTAAAAATAAAAAAATAATCAGAGAGATGAAAATCTCTCTGAGAGAGCACATCAAGCCATTTCTCAAAGACAAACATATATGTGACATGCAGAAAGTCTACCCTCTTTGTATATAAACAAGCACTGAATCACCTAGTTGGAATGCTTTCTTAAGCAGCTGTCATTCAGTAGTCATAACTTTGTCAGTTCCTTCTGGCACTGCTCATTCTTGTTGCTCCAGCAGTTTCAAGAGGAGGACATGCCTCAGAGCATTCTCCAGTCCTTAACACTTCCATTTCATAGAGTTTTACTTCTCTGTTCTTTGATGTCAAAAGTGTGTGTTTTCCATCAGTAGTGAAGGGGTGAGTGACAGTCCTTCAGCTATCCCCCATACCCCTGAGAAGCTGCTCAGCAATCTGTCAAAAATGGTACCACCACTGGTCCCTGGAGCCAAGCAGGGAATCTGACAAGATGGCCCAGGCCCCTCTTCAAATGTATCACTTCATTGTCTGGTCTCCAGTATTGCAAGATGGTGCATCCATGTCTCTCCGTTCCCTATATTGCTCTCTAGCTGCTCCACCACTGGATAAATTCCCTTAGTGGAAATTCGCCTGCTGGATTTGAGACAGAGTGACTGCTGTTTCCAAACCTCAAAGGTGAAGTATCAATTCTTCATGCCTGATATGGTTTTCACAAGGTAATTCCTCTCTGAATAAATTCCATCTGTTGCTTTCTTTGCCTCCAGCCTCTGTTTGCTACTTGGTTCTCTTTTTGGGAAGCATCAGGTGATGGGTTGCTATATTACCATATTTTATGCTCATCCCCTGTCTCAGCTTTTTACTTACTCCACTGCTCTCAAGTTGTAGGTGAGGAGCCAACAAAAATTTTTTCTTTGCAGTTGCTGCTATCTTTATTTTCAGATTAAAAATTTAAAAAACCCAAACCCACAAACCCAAGCCCATAGCAGTTAGCTCAGAATGCAAACCACACCTGACTTAGATAATATTTGTCACAATTATGGAACTCAATTTTCATATGAAAATTTTTTGCATACCTTCTATCAGCTCATTTACCACTTTACATAGTGTTATATTTCTAAACAAC